>NW_028154749.1:0-503702 GCF_963457635.1 Microchirus variegatus
AATGAGGAAAGTCTGTGCACTTAGGCAGTGACTTAACTTTTTATTCAAAAAAGACCCCAAAAGTATCTTGGAATGTCTTGAAATTGTACACAGTCATAGTCAAGCATGCCCTGAACAAGAATCCGTTGAATATATTTGCATATCTCTTGAAGAATATTTTTAATGAACTTTTGAAAATCAGGAAAGCGATCCATGCACTTGGACATTCCAAGTATGTTGGAATGTCTTGAAATTGTACTCGGTCATAGTCAACGACGCCCTGAACAAGAATCCGTTGAAAATATTTGCATATCGCTTAAGGAATATTTTTAAAGAATTTCTGAAAATCAGGAAAGCGATCCATGCACTTAGGCAGTGACTTAACTTTTTCGTCAAAAAAGACCCCAAAAGTATCTTGGAATGTCTTGAAATTGTACACAGTCATAGTCAAGCATGCCCTGAACAAGAATCCGTTGAATATATTTGCATATCTCTTGAAGAATATTTTTAATGAATTTTTGAAAATCCGGAAAGCGATCCATGCACTTGGACATTCCAAGTATGTTGGAATGTCTTGAAATTGTACTCGGTCATAGTCAACGACGCCCTGAACAAGAATCCATTGAAAATATTTGCATATCTCTTAAGGAATATTTTTAATGAATTTTTGAAAATGATGAAAGTCTGTGCACTTAGGCAGTGACTTAACTTTTTATTCAAAAAAGACCCCAAAGGTATCTTGGAATGTCTTGAAATTGTACACAGTCATAGTCAAGCATGCCCTGAACAAGAATCCGTTGAATATATTTGCATATCTCTTGAAGAATATTTTTAATGAACTTTTGAAAATCAGGAAAGCGATCCATGCACTTGGACATTCCAAGTATGTTGGAATGTCTTGAAATTGTACTCAGTCATAGTCAACGACGCCCTGAACAAGAATCCGTTGAAAATATTTGCATATCGCTTAAGGAATATTTTTAATGAATTTTTGAAAATCAGGAAAGCGATCCATGCACTTAGGCAGTGACTTAACTTTTTTGTCAAAAAAGACCCCAAAAGTATCTTGGAATGTCTTGAAATTGTACACAGTCATAGTCAAGCATGCCCTGAACAAGAATCCGTTGAATATATTTGCATATCTCTTGAAGAATATTTTGAATGAATTTTTGAAAATCCGAAAAGCGATCCATGCACTTGGACATTCCAAGTATGTTGGAATGTCTTGAAATTGTACTCAGTCATAGTCAACGACGCCCTGAACAAGAATCAATTGAAAATATTTGCATATCTCTTAAGGAATATTTTTAATGAATTTTTGAAAATGAGGAAAGTCTGTGCACTTAGGCAGTGACTTAACTTTTTATTCAAAAAAGACCCCAAAAGTATCTTGGAATGTCTTGAAATTGTACACAGTCATAGTCAAGCATGCCCTGAACAAGAATCCGTTAATATATTTGCATATCTCTTGAAGAATATTTTTAATGAACTTTTGAAAATCAGGAAAGCGATCCATGCACTTGGACATTCCAAGTATGTTGGAATGTCTTGAAATTGTACTCAGTCATAGTCAACGACGCCCTGAACAAGAATCCGTTGAAAATATTTGCGTATCGTTTAAGGAATATTTTTAAAGAATTTCTGAAAATCAGGAAAGCGATCCATGCACTTGGACATTCCAAGTATGTTGGAATGTCTTGAAATTGTACTCAGTCATAGTCAACGACGCCCTGAACAAGAATCCATTGAAAATATTTGCATATCTCTTAAGGAATATTTTTAATGAATTTTTGAAAATGATGAAAGTCTGTGCACTTAGGCAGTGACTTAACTTTTTATTCAAAAAAGACCCCAAAGGTATCTTGGAATGTCTTGAAATTGTACTCAGTCATAGTCAACGACGCCCTGAACAAGAATCCGTTGAAAATATTTGCATATCGCTTAAGGAATATTTCTAATGAATTTTTGAAAATCAGGAAAGCGATCCATGCACTTAGGCAGTGACTTAACTTTTTTGTCAAAAAAGACCCCAAAAGTATCTTGGAATGTCTTGAAATTGTACACAGTCATAGTCAAGCATGCCCTGAACAAGAATCCATTGAAAATATTTGCATATCTCTTAAGGAATATTTTTAATGAATTTTTGAAAATGAGGAAAGTCTGTGCACTTAGGCAGTGACTTAACTTTTTATTCAAAAAAGACCCCAAAAGTATCTTGGAATGTCTTGAAATTGTACACAGTCATAGTCAAGCATGCCCTGAACAAGAATCCGTTGAATATATTTGCATATCTCTTGAAGAATATTTTTAATGAACTTTTGAAAATCAGGAAAGCGATCCATGCACTTGGACATTCCAAGTATGTTGGAATGTCTTGAAATTGTACTCAGTCATAGTCAACGACGCCCTGAACAAGAATCCGTTGAAAATATTTGCATATCGTTTAAGGAATATTTTTAAAGAATTTCTGAAAATCAGGAAAGCGATCCATGCACTTAGGCAGTGACTTAACTTTTTCGTCAAAAAAGACCCCAAAAGTATCTTGGAATGTCTTGAAATTGTACACAGTCATAGTCAAGCATGCCCTGAACAAGAATCCGTTGAATATATTTGCATATCTTTTGAAGAATATTTTTAATGAATTTTTGAAAATCCGGAAAGCGATCCATGCACTTGGACATTCCAAGTATGTTGGAATGTCTTGAAATTGTACTCAGTCATAGTCAACGACGCCCTGAACAAGAATCAATTGAAAATATTTGCATATCTCTTAAGGAATATTTTTAATGAATTTTTGAAAATGAGGAAAGTCTGTGCACTTAGGCAGTGACTTAACTTTTTATTCAAAAAAGACCCCAAAAGTATCTTGGAATGTCTTGAAATTGTACACAGTCATAGTCAAGCATGCCCTGAACAAGAATCCGTTGAATATATTTGCATATCTCTTGAAGAATATTTTTAATGAATTTTTGAAAATCCGAAAAGCGATCCATGCACTTGGACATTCCAAGTATGTTGGAATGTCTTGAAATTGTACTCAGTCATAGTCAACGACGCCCTGAACAAGAATCAATTGAAAATATTTGCATATCTCTTAAGGAATATTTTTAATGAATTTTTGAAAATGAGGAAAGTCTGTGCACTTAGGCAGTGACTTAACTTTTTATTCAAAAAAGACCCCAAAGGTATCTTGGAATGTCTTGAAATTGTACACAGTCATAGTCAAGCATGCCCTGAACAAGAATCCGTTGAATATATTTGCATATCTCTTGAAGAATATTTTTAATGAACTTTTGAAAATCAGGAAAGCGATCCATGCACTTGGACATTCCAAGTATGTTGGAATGTCTTGAAATTGTACTCAGTCATAGTCAACGACGCCCTGAACAAGAATCCGTTGAAAATATTTGCATATCGCTTAAGGAATATTTTTAATGAATTTTTGAAAATCAGGAAAGCGATCCATGCACTTAGGCAGTGACTTAACTTTTTTGTCAAAAAAGACCCCAAAAGTATCTTGGAATGTCTTGAAATTGTACACAGTCATAGTCAAGCATGCCCTGAACAAGAATCCGTTGAATATATTTGCATATCTCTTGAAGAATATTTTGAATGAATTTTTGAAAATCCGAAAAGCGATCCATGCACTTGGACATTCCAAGTATGTTGGAATGTCTTGAAATTGTACTCAGTCATAGTCAACGACGCCCTGAACAAGAATCAATTGAAAATATTTGCATATCTCTTAAGGAATATTTTTAATGAATTTTTGAAAATGAGGAAAGTCTGTGCACTTAGGCAGTGACTTAACTTTTTATTCAAAAAAGACCCCAAAAGTATCTTGGAATGTCTTGAAATTGTACACAGTCATAGTCAAGCATGCCCTGAACAAGAATCCGTTAATATATTTGCATATCTCTTGAAGAATATTTTTAATGAACTTTTGAAAATCAGGAAAGCGATCCATGCACTTGGACATTCCAAGTATGTTGGAATGTCTTGAAATTGTACTCAGTCATAGTCAACGACGCCCTGAACAAGAATCCGTTGAAAATATTTGCGTATCGTTTAAGGAATATTTTTAAAGAATTTCTGAAAATCAGGAAAGCGATCCATGCACTTGGACATTCCAAGTATGTTGGAATGTCTTGAAATTGTACTCAGTCATAGTCAACGACGCCCTGAACAAGAATCCATTGAAAATATTTGCATATCTCTTAAGGAATATTTTTAATGAATTTTTGAAAATGATGAAAGTCTGTGCACTTAGGCAGTGACTTAACTTTTTATTCAAAAAAGACCCCAAAGGTATCTTGGAATGTCTTGAAATTGTACTCAGTCATAGTCAACGACGCCCTGAACAAGAATCCGTTGAAAATATTTGCATATCTCTTAAGGAATATTTCTAATGAATTTTTGAAAATCAGGAAAGCGATCCATGCACTTAGGCAGTGACTTAACTTTTTTGTCAAAAAAGACCCCAAAAGTATCTTGGAATGTCTTGAAATTGTACACAGTCATAGTCAAGCATGCCCTGAACAAGAATCCATTGAAAATATTTGCATATCTCTTAAGGAATATTTTTAATGAATTTTTGAAAATGAGGAAAGTCTGTGCACTTAGGCAGTGACTTAACTTTTTATTCAAAAAAGACCCCAAAAGTATCTTGGAATGTCTTGAAATTGTACACAGTCATAGTCAAGCATGCCCTGAACAAGAATCCGTTGAATATATTTGCATATCTCTTGAAGAATATTTTTAATGAACTTTTGAAAATCAGGAAAGCGATCCATGCACTTGGACATTCCAAGTATGTTGGAATGTCTTGAAATTGTACTCAGTCATAGTCAACGACGCCCTGAACAAGAATCCGTTGAAAATATTTGCATATCGTTTAAGGAATATTTTTAAAGAATTTCTGAAAATCAGGAAAGCGATCCATGCACTTAGGCAGTGACTTAACTTTTTCGTCAAAAAAGACCCCAAAAGTATCTTGGAATGTCTTGAAATTGTACACAGTCATAGTCAAGCATGCCCTGAACAAGAATCCGTTGAATATATTTGCATATCTTTTGAAGAATATTTTTAATGAATTTTTGAAAATCCGGAAAGCGATCCATGCACTTGGACATTCCAAGTATGTTGGAATGTCTTGAAATTGTACTCAGTCATAGTCAACAACGCCCTGAACAAGAATCCATTGAAAATATTTGCATATCTCTTAAGGAATATTTTTAATGAATTTTTGAAAATGAGGAAAGTCTGTGCACTTAGGCAGTGACTTAACTTTTTATTCAAAAAAGACCCCAAAAGTATCTTGGAATGTCTTGAAATTGTACACAGTCATAGTCAAGCATGCCCTGAACAAGAATCCGTTGAATATATTTGCATATCTCTTGAAGAATATTTTTAATGAACTTTTGAAAATCAGGAAAGCGATCCATGCACTTGGACATTCCAAGTATGTTGGAATGTTTTGAAATTGTACTCAGTCATAGTCAACGACGCCCTGAACAAGAATCCGTTGAAAATATTTGCATATCGCTTAAGGAATATTTTTAATGAATTTTTGAAAATCAGAAAAGCGATCCATGCACTTAGGCAGTGACTTAACTTTTTTGTCAAAAAAGACCCCAAAAGTATCTTGGAATGTCTTGAAATTGTACACAGTCATAGTCAAGCATGCCCTGAACAAGAATCCGTTGAATATATTTGCATATCTCTTGAAGAATATTTTTAATGAATTTTTGAAAATCCGAAAAGCGATCCATGCACTTGGACATTCCAAGTATGTTGGAATGTCTTGAAATTGTACTCAGTCATAGTCAACGACGCCCTGAACAAGAATCAATTGAAAATATTTGCATATCTCTTAAGGAATATTTTTAATGAATTTTTGAAAATGAGGAAAGTCTGTGCACTTAGGCAGTGACTTAACTTTTTATTCAAAAAAGACCCCAAAAGTATCCTGGAATGTCTTGAAATTGTACACAGTCATAGTCAAGCATGCCCTGAACAAGAATCCGTTGAATATATTTGCATATCTCTTGAAGAATATTTTTAATGAACTTTTGAAAATCAGGAAAGCGATCCATGCACTTGGACATTCCAAGTATGTTGGAATGTCTTGAAATTGTACTCAGTCATAGTCAACGACGCCCTGAACAAGAATCCGTTGAAAATATTTGCATATCGTTTAAGGAATATTTTTAAAGAATTTCTGAAAATCAGGAAAGCGATCCATGCACTTAGGCAGTGACTTAACTTTTTCGTCAAAAAAGACCCCAAAAGTAAATTGGAATGTCTTGAAATTGTACACAGTCATAGTCAAGCATGCCCTGAACAAGAATCCGTTGAATATATTTGCATATCTCTTGAAGAATATTTTTAATGAATTTTTGAAAATCCGAAAAGCGATCCATGCACTTGGACATTCCAAGTATGTTGGAATGTCTTGAAATTGTACTCAGTCATAGTCAACGACGCCCTGAACAAGAATCAATTGAAAATATTTGCATATCTCTTAAGGAATATTTTTAATGAATTTTTGAAAATGAGGAAAGTCTGTGCACTTAGGCAGTGACTTAACTTTTTATTCAAAAAAGACCCCAAAAGTATCTTGGAATGTCTTGAAATTGTACACAGTCATAGTCAAGCATGCCCTGAACAAGAATCCGTTGAATATATTTGCATATCTCTTGAAGAATATTTTTAATGAACTTTTGAAAATCAGGAAAGCGATCCATGCACTTGGACATTCCAAGTATGTTGGAATGTCTTGAAATTGTACTCAGTCATAGTCAACGACGCCCTGAACAAGAATCCGTTGAAAATATTTGCATATCGCTTAAGGAATATTTTTAATGAATTTTTGAAAATCAGGAAAGCGATCCATGCACTTAGGCAGTGACTTAACTTTTTTGTCAAAAAAGACCCCAAAAGTATCTTGGAATGTCTTGAAATTGTACACAGTCATAGTCAAGCATGCCCTGAACAAGAATCCGTTGAATATATTTGCATATCTCTTGAAGAATATTTTTAATGAATTTTTGAAAATCCAAAAAAGCAATCCATGCACTTGGACATTCCAAGTATGTTGGAATGTCTTGAAATTGTACTCAGTCATAGTCAACGACGCCCTGAACAAGAATCAATTGAAAATATTTGCATATCTCTTAAGGAATATTTTTAATGAATTTTTGAAAATGAGGAAAGTCTGTGCACTTAGGCAGTGACTTAACTTTTTATTCAAAAAAGACCCCAAAAGTATCTTGGAATGTCTTGAAATTGTACACAGTCATAGTCAAGCATGCCCTGAACAAGAATCCGTTGAATATATTTGCATTTCTCTTGAAGAATATTTTTAATGAACTTTTGAAAATCAGGAAAGCGATCCATGCACTTGGACATTCCAAGTATGTTGGAATGTCTTGAAATTGTACTCAGTCATAGTCAACGACGCCCTGAACAAGAATCCGTTGAAAATATTTGCATATAGCTTAAGGAATATTTTTAATGAATTTTTGAAAATCAGGAAAGCGATCCATGCACTTAGGCAGTGACTTAACTTTTTTGTCAAAAAAGACCCCAAAAGTATCTTGGAATGTCTTGAAATTGTACACAGTCATAGTCAAGCATGCCCTGAACAAGAATCCGTTGAATATATTTGCATATCTCTTGAAGAATATTTTTAATGAATTTTTGAAAATCCGAAAAGCGATCCATGCACTTGGACATTCCAAGTATGTTGGAATGTCTTGAAATTGTACTCAGTCATAGTCAACGACGCCCTGAACAAGAATCAATTGAAAATATTTGCATATCTCTTAAGGAATATTTTTAATGAATTTTTGAAAATGATGAAAGTCTGTGCACTTAGGCAGTGACTTAACTTTTTATTCAAAAAAGACCCCAAAAGTATCTTGGAATGTCTTGAAATTGTACACAGTCATAGTCAAGCATGCCCTGAACAAGAATCCGTTGAATATATTTGCATATCTCTTGAAGAATATTTTGAATGAACTTTTGAAAATCAGGAAAGCGATCCATGCACTTGGACATTCCAAGTATGTTGGAATGTCTTGAAATTGTACTCAGTCATAGTCAACGACGCCCTGAACAAGAATCCGTTGAAAATATTTGCATATCGCTTAAGGAATATTTTTAATGAATTTTTGAAAATCAGGAAAGCGATCCATGCACTTAGGCAGTGACTTAACTTTTTCGTCAAAAAAGACCCCAAAAGTATCTTGGAATGTCTTGAAATTGTACACAGTCATAGTCAAGCATGCCCTGAACAAGAATCCGTTGAATATATTTGCATATCTCTTGAAGAATATTTTTAATGAATTTTTGAAAATCCGAAAAGCTATCCATGCACTTGGACATTCCAAGTATGTTGGAATGTCTTGAAATTGTACTCAGTCATAGTCAACGACGCCCTGAACAAGAATCCGTTGAAAATATTTGCATATCGCTTAAGGAATATTTTTAATGAATTTTTGAAAATCAGGAAAGCGATCCATGCACTTAGGCAGTGACTTAACTTTTTTGTCAAAAAAGACCCCAAAAGTATCTTGGAATGTCTTGAAATTGTACACAGTCATAGTCAAGCATGCCCTGAACAAGAATCCGTTGAATATATTTGCATATCTCTTGAAGAATATTTTTAATGAATTTTTTAAAATCCGAAAAGCGATCCATGCACTTGGACATTCCAAGTATGTTGGAATGTCTTGAAATTGTACTCAGTCATAGTCAACGACGCCCTGAACAAGAATCCGTTGAAAATATTTGCATATCGCTTAAGGAATATTTTTAATGAATTTTTGAAAATCAGGAAAGCGATCCATGCACTTAGGCAGTGACTTAACTTTTTTGTCAAAAAAGACCCCAAAAGTATCTTGGAATGTCTTGAAATTGTACACAGTCATAGTCAAGCATGCCCTGAACAAGAATCTGTTGAATATATTTGCATATCTCTTGAAGAATATTTTTAATGAATTTTTGAAAATCCGAAAAGCGATCCATGCACTTGGACATTCCAAGTATGTTGGAATGTCTTGAAATTGTACTCAGTCATAGTCAACGACGCCCTGAACAAGAATCAATTGAAAATATTTGCATATCTCTTAAGGAATATTTTTAATGAATTTCTGAAAATCAGGAAAGCGATCCATGCACTTAGGCAGTGACTTAACTTTTTCGTCAAAAAAGACCCCAAAAGTATCTTGGAATGTCTTGAAATTGTACACAGTCATAGTCAAGCATGCCCTGAACAAGAATCCGTTGAATATATTTGCATATCTCTTGAAGAATATTTTTAATTAATTTTTGAAAATCCGGAAAGCGATCCATGCACTTGGACATTCCAAGTATGTTGGAATGTCTTGAAATTGTACTCGGTCATAGTCAACGACGCCCTGAACAAGAATCCATTGAAAATATTTGCATATCTCTTAAGGAATATTTTTAATGAATTTTTGAAAATGATGAAAGTCTGTGCACTTAGGCAGTGACTTAACTTTTTATGCAAAAAAGACCCCAAAGGTATCTTGGAATGTCTTGAAATTGTACACAGTCATAGTCAAGCATGCCCTGAACAAGAATCCGTTGAATATATTTGCATATCTCTTGAAGAATATTTTTAATGAACTTTTGAAAATCAGGAAAGCGATCCATGCACTTGGACATTCCAAGTATGTTGGAATGTCTTGAAATTGTACTCAGTCATAGTCAACGACGCCCTGAACAAGAATCCGTTGAAAATATTTGCATATCGCTTAAGGAATATTTTTAATGAATTTTTGAAAATCAGGAAAGCGATCCATGCACTTAGGCAGTGACTTAACTTTTTATGCAAAAAAGACCCCAAAGGTATCTTGGAATGTCTTGAAATTGTACACAGTCATAGTCAAGCATGCCCTGAACAAGAATCCGTTGAATATATTTGCATATCTCTTGAAGAATATTTTTAATGAACTTTTGAAAATCAGGAAAGCGATCCATGCACTTGGACATTCCAAGTATGTTGGAATGTCTTGAAATTGTACTCAGTCATAGTCAACGACGCCCTGAACAAGAATCCGTTGAAAATATTTGCATATCGCTTAAGGAATATTTTTAATGAATTTTTGAAAATCAGGAAAGCGATCCATGCACTTAGGCAGTGACTTAACTTTTTTGTCAAAAAAGACCCCAAAAGTATCTTGGAATGTCTTGAAATTGTACACAGTCATAGTCAAGCATGCCCTGAACAAGAATCCGTTGAATATATTTGCATATCTCTTGAAGAATATTTTTAATGAATTTTTGAAAATCCGAAAAGCGATCCATGCACTTGGACATTCCAAGTATGTTGGAATGTCTTGAAATTGTACTCAGTCATAGTCAACGACGCCCTGAACAAGAATCAATTGAAAATATTTGCATATCTCTTAAGGAATATTTTTAATGAATTTTTGAAAATGAGGAAAGTCTGTGCACTTAGGCAGTGACTTAACTTTTTATTCAAAAAAGACCCCAAAAGTATCTTGGAATGTCTTGAAATTGTACACAGTCATAGTCAAGCATGCCCTGAACAAGAATCCGTTGAATATATTTGCATATCTCTTGAAGAATATTTTTAATGAACTTTTGAAAATCAGGAAAGCGATCCATGCACTTGGACATTCCAAGTATGTTGGAATGTCTTGAAATTGTACTCAGTCATAGTCAACGACGCCCTGAACAAGAATCCGTTGAAAATATTTGCATATCGTTTAAGGAATATTTTTAAAGAATTTCTGAAAATCAGGAAAGCGATCCATGCACTTAGGCAGTGACTTAACTTTTTATTCAAAAAAGACCCCAAAGGTATCTTGGAATGTCTTGAAATTGTACACAGTCATAGTCAAGCATGCCCTGAACAAGAATCCGTTGAATATATTTGCATATCTCTTGAAGAATATTTTTAATGAATTTTTGAAAATCCGGAAAGCGATCCATGCACTTGGACATTCCAAGTATGTTGGAATGTCTTGAAATTGTACTCGGTCATAGTCAACGACGCCCTGAACAAGAATCCATTGAAAATATTTGCATATCTCTTAAGGAATATTTTTAATGAATTTTTGAAAATGATGAAAGTCTGTGCACTTAGGCAGTGACTTAACTTTTTATTCAAAAAAGACCCCAAAGGTATCTTGGAATGTCTTGAAATTGTACACAGTCATAGTCAAGCATGCCCTGAACAAGAATCCGTTGAATATATTTGCATATCTCTTGAAGAATATTTTTAATGAATTTTTGAAAATCAGGAAAGCGATCCATGCACTTGGACATTCCAAGTATGTTGGAATGTCTTGAAATTGTACTCAGTCATAGTCAACGACGCCCTGAACAAGAATCCGTTGAAAATATTTGCATATCGCTTAAGGAATATTTTTAAAGAATTTCTGAAAATCAGGAAAGCGATCCATGCACTTAGGCAGTGACTTAACTTTTTCGTCAAAAAAGACCCCAAAAGTATCTTGGAATGTCTTGAAATTGTACACAGTCATAGTCAAGCCTGCCCTGAACAAGAATCCGTTGAATATATTTGCATATCTCTTGAAGAATATTTTTAATGAATTTTTGAAAATCCGAAAAGCGATCCATGCACTTGGACATTCCAAGTATGTTGGAATGTCTTGAAATTGTACTCAGTCATAGTCAACGACGCCCTGAACAAGAATCAATTGAAAATATTTGCATATCTCTTAAGGAATATTTTTAATGAATTTTTGAAAATGAGGAAAGTCTGTGCACTTCGGCAGTGACTTAACTTTTTATTCAAAAAAGACCCCAAAAGTATCTTGGAATGTCTTGAAATTGTACACAGTCATAGTCAAGCATGCCCTGAACAAGAATCCGTTGAATATATTTGCATATCTCTTGAAGAATATTTTTAATGAACTTTTGAAAATCAGGAAAGCGATCCATGCATTTGGACATTCCAAGTATGTTGGAATGTCTTGAAATTGTACTCAGTCATAGTCAAGCATGCCCTGAACAAGAATCCGTTGAATATATTTGCATATCTCTTGAAGAATATTTTTAATGAATTTTTGAAAATCCGGAAAGCGATCCATGCACTTGGACATTCCAAGTATGTTGGAATGTCTTGAAATTGTACTCGGTCATAGTCAACGACGCCCTGAACAAGAATCCATTGAAAATATTTGCATATCTCTTAAGGAATATTTTTAATGAATTTTTGAAAATGATGAAAGTCTGTGCACTTAGGCAGTGACTTAACTTTTTATTCAAAAAAGACCCCAAAGGTATCTTGGAATGTCTTGAAATTGTACACAGTCATAGTCAAGCATGCCCTGAACAAGAATCCGTTGAATATATTTGCATATCTCTTGAAGAATATTTTTAATGAATTTTTGAAAATCAGGAAAGCGATCCATGCACTTGGACATTCCAAGTATGTTGGAATGTCTTGAAATTGTACTCAGTCATAGTCAACGACGCCCTGAACAAGAATCCGTTGAAAATATTTGCATATCGCTTAAGGAATATTTTTAAAGAATTTCTGAAAATCAGGAAAGCGATCCATGCACTTAGGCAGTGACTTAACTTTTTCGTCAAAAAAGACCCCAAAAGTATCTTGGAATGTCTTGAAATTGTACACAGTCATAGTCAAGCCTGCCCTGAACAAGAATCCGTTGAATATATTTGCATATCTCTTGAAGAATATTTTTAATGAATTTTTGAAAATCCGAAAAGCGATCCATGCACTTGGACATTCCAAGTATGTTGGAATGTCTTGAAATTGTACTCAGTCATAGTCAACGACGCCCTGAACAAGAATCAATTGAAAATATTTGCATATCTCTTAAGGAATATTTTTAATGAATTTTTGAAAATGAGGAAAGTCTGTGCACTTCGGCAGTGACTTAACTTTTTATTCAAAAAAGACCCCAAAAGTATCTTGGAATGTCTTGAAATTGTACACAGTCATAGTCAAGCATGCCCTGAACAAGAATCCGTTGAATATATTTGCATATCTCTTGAAGAATATTTTTAATGAACTTTTGAAAATCAGGAAAGCGATCCATGCATTTGGACATTCCAAGTATGTTGGAATGTCTTGAAATTGTACTCAGTCATAGTCAACGACGCCCTGAACAAGAATCCGTTGAAAATATTTGCATATCGTTTAAGGAATATTTTTAAAGAATTTCTGAAAATCAGGAAAGCGATCCATGCACTTGGACATTCCAAGTATGTTGGAATGTCTTGAAATTGTACTCGGTCATAGTCAACGACGCCCTGAACAAGAATCCATTGAAAATATTTGCATATCTCTTAAGGAATATTTTTAATGAATTTTTGAAAATGATGAAAGTCTGTGCACTTAGGCAGTGACTTAACTTTTTATTCAAAAAAGACCCCAAAGGTATCTTGGAATGTCTTGAAATTGTACACAGTCATAGTCAAGCATGCCCTGAATAAGAATCCGTTGAATATATTTGCATATCTCTTGAAGAATATTTTTAATGAATTTTTGAAAATCCGGAAAGCGATCCATGCACTTGGACATTCCAAGTATGTTGGAATGTCTTGAAATTGTACTCAGTCATAGTCAACGACGCCCTGAACAAGAATCCGTTGAAAATATTTGCATATCGCTTAAGGAATATTTTTAATGAATTTTTGAAAATCAGGAAAGCGATCCATGCACTTAGGCAGTGACTTAACTTTTTCGTCAAAAAAGACCCCAAAAGTATCTTGGAATGTCTTGAAATTGTACACAGTCATAGTCAAGCATGCCCTGAACAAGAATCCGTTGAATATATTTGCATATCTCTTGAGGAATATTTTTAATGAATTTTTGAAAATCAGGAAAGCGATCCATGCACTTAGGCAGTGACTTAACTTTTGATGTTTTTGGGTTGTTTTTAAAGAATTAAAGCTGCAGGAGTTCATCCATGTCGTCCAGTCCCTGGAAACAAACGTTTGGACACCGTGGATCACACAGCAGGATATCAGGTGAGACGAAGGAAACGATCCATTTGCCCTGATGCACTTAGTGACTTGACTTTTTTTTCAAAAAAAACCCCAAAAGTAAATTGGAATGTCTTGAAATTGTACACAGTCATAGTCAAGCATGCCCTGAATAAGAATCCGTTGAATATATTTGCATATCTCTTGAAGAATATTTTTAATGAATTTTTGAAAATCCGGAAAGCGATCCATGCACTTGGACATTCCAAGTATGTTGGAATGTCTTGAAATTGTACTCAGTCATAGTCAACGACGCCCTGAACAAGAATCCGTTGAAAATATTTGCATATCGCTTAAGGAATATTTTTAATGAATTTTTGAAAATCAGGAAAGCGATCCATGCACTTAGGCAGTGACTTAACTTTTTCGTCAAAAAGACCCCAAAAGTATCTTGGAATGTCTTGAAATTGTACACAGTCATAGTCAAGCATGCCCTGAACAAGAATCTGTTGAATATATTTGCATATCTCTTGAGGAATATTTTAAATGAATTTTTGAAAATCAGGAAAGCGATCCATGCACTTAGGCAGTGACTTAACTTTTGATGTTTTTGGGTTGTTTTTAAAGAATTAAAGCTGCAGGAGTTCATCCATGTCGTCCAGTCGCTGGAAACAAACGTTTGGACACCGTGGATCACACAGCAGGATATCAGGTGAGACGAAGGAAACGATCCATTTGCCCTGATGCACTTAGTGACTTGACTTTTTTTTCAAAAAAAACCCCAAAAGTAAATTGGAATGTCTTGAAATTGTACACAGTCATAGTCAAGCATGCCCTGAATAAGAATCCGTTGAATATATTTGCATATCTCTTGAAGAATATTTTTAATGAATTTTTGAAAATCCGGAAAGCGATCCATGCACTTGGACATTCCAAGTATGTTGGAATGTCTTGAAATTGTACTCAGTCATAGTCAACGACGCCCTGAACAAGAATCCGTTGAAAATATTTGCATATCGCTTAAGGAATATTTTTAATGAATTTTTGAAAATCAGGAAAGCGATCCATGCACTTAGGCAGTGACTTAACTTTTTCGTCAAAAAAGACCCCAAAAGTATCTTGGAATGTCTTGAAATTGTACACAGTCATAGTCAAGCATGCCCTGAACAAGAATCCGTTGAATATATTTGCATATCTCTTGAAGAATATTTTTAATGAATTTTTGAAAATCCGGAAAGCGATCCATGCACTTGGACATTCCAAGTATGTTGGAATGTCTTGAAATTGTACTCGGTCATAGTCAACGACGCCCTGAACAAGAATCCATTGAAAATATTTGCATATCTCTTAAGGAATATTTTTAATGAATTTTTGGAAATGAGGAAAGTCTGTGCACTTAGGCAGTGACTTAACTTTTTATTCAAAAAAGACCCCAAAAGTATCTTGGAATGTCTTGAAATTGTACACAGTCATAGTCAAGCATGCCCTGAACAAGAATCCGTTGAATATATTTGCATATCTCTTGAAGAATATTTTTAATGAACTTTTGAAAATCAGGAAAGCGATCCATGCACTTGGACATTCCAAGTATGTTGGAATGTCTTGAAATTGTACTCAGTCATAGTCAACGACGCCCTGAACAAGAATCCGTTGAAAATATTTGCATATCGTTTAAGGAATATTTTTAAAGAATTTCTGAAAATCAGGAAAGCGATCCATGCACTTAGGCAGTGACTTAACTTTTTCGTCAAAAAAGACCCCAAAAGTATCTTGGAATGTCTTGAAATTGTACACAGTCATAGTCAAGCATGCCCTGAACAAGAATCCGTTGAATATATTTGCATATCTCTTGAAGAATATTTTTAATGAACTTTTGAAAATCAGGAAAGCGATCCATGCACTTGGACATTCCAAGTATGTTGGAATGTCTTGAAATTGTACTCAGTCATAGTCAACGACGCCCTGAACAAGAATCCGTTGAAAATATTTGCATATCGCTTAAGGAATATTTTTAATGAATTTTTGAAAATGATGAAAGTCTGTGCACTTAGGCAGTGACTTAACTTTTTATCCAAAAAAGACCCCAAAGGTATCTTGGAATGTCTTGAAATTGTACACAGTCATAGTCAAGCATGCCCTGAACAAGAATCCGTTGAATATATTTGCATATCTCTTGAAGAATATTTTTAATGAACTTTTGAAAATCAGGAAAGCGATCCATGCACTTGGACATTCCAAGTATGTTGGAATGTCTTGAAATTGTACTCAGTCATAGTCAACGACGCCCTGAACAAGAATCCGTTGAAAATATTTGCATATCGCTTAAGGAATATTTTTAATGAATTTTTGAAAATCAGGAAAGCGATCCATGCACTTAGGCAGTGACTTAACTTTTTTGTCAAAAAAGACCCCAAAAGTATCTTGGAATGTCTTGAAATTGTACACAGTCATAGTCAAGCATGCCCTGAACAAGAATCCGTTGAATATATTTGCATATCTCTTGAAGAATATTTTTAATGAATTTTTGAAAATCCGAAAAGCGATCCATGCACTTGGACATTCCAAGTATGTTGGAATGTCTTTAAATTGTACTCAGTCATAGTCAACGACGCCCTGAACAAGAATCAATTGAAAATATTTGCATATCTCTTAAGGAATATTTTTAATGAATTTTTGAAAATGAGGAAAGTCTGTGCACTGAGGCAGTGACTTAACTTTTTATTCAAAAAAGACCCCAAAAGTATCTTGGAATGTCTTGAAATTGTACACAGTCATAGTCAAGCATGCCCTGAACAAGAATCCGTTGAATATATTTGCATATCTCTTGAAGAATATTTTTAATGAACTTTTGAAAATCAGGAAAGCGATCCATGCACTTGGACATTCCAAGTATGTTGGAATGTCTTGAAATTGTACTCAGTCATAGTCAACGACGCCCTGAACAAGAATCCGTTGAAAATATTTGCATATCGCTTAAGGAATATTTTTAATGAATTTTTGAAAATCAGGAAAGCGATCCATGCACTTAGGCAGTGACTTAACTTTTTTGTCAAAAAAGACCCCAAAAGTATCTTGGAATGTCTTGAAATTGTACACAGTCATAGTCAAGCATGCCCTGAACAAGAATCCGTTGAATATATTTGCATATCTCTTGAAGAATATTTTTAATGAATTTTTGAAAATCCGAAAAGCGATCCATGCACTTGGACATTCCAAGTATGTTGGAATGTCTTTAAATTGTACTCAGTCATAGTCAACGACGCCCTGAACAAGAATCCGTTGAAAATATTTGCATATCTCTTAAGGAACATTTTTAATGAATTTTTGAAAATGAGGAAAGTCTGTGCACTGAGGCAGTGACTTAACTTTTTATTCAAAAAAGACCCCAAAAGTATCTTGGAATGTCTTGAAATTGTACACAGTCATAGTCAAGCATGCCCTGAACAAGAATCCGTTGAATATATTTGCATATCTCTTGAAGAATATTTTTAATGAACTTTTGAAAATCAGGAAAGCGATCCATGCACTTGGACATTCCAAGTATGTTGGAATGTCTTGAAATTGTACTCAGTCATAGTCAACGACGCCCTGAACAAGAATCCGTTGAAAATATTTGCATATCGCTTAAGGAATATTTTTAATGAATTTTTGAAAATCAGGAAAGCGATCCATGCACTTAGGCAGTGACTTAACTTTTTTGTCAAAAAAGACCCCAAAAGTATCTTGGAATGTCTTGAAATTGTACACAGTCATAGTCAAGCATGCCCTGAACAAGAATCCGTTGAATATATTTGCATATCTCTTGAAGAATATTTTTAATGAACTTTTGAAAATCAGGAAAGCGATCCATGCACTTGGACATTCCAAGTATGTTGGAATGTTTTGAAATTGTACTCAGTCATAGTCAACGACGCCCTGAACAAGAATCCGTTGAAAATATTTGCATATCGCTTAAGGAATATTTTTAATGAATTTTTGAAAATCAGGAAAGCGATCCATGCACTTAGGCAGTGACTTAACTTTTTATTCAAAAAAGACCCCAAAAGTATCCTGGAATGTCTTGAAATTGTACACAGGCATAGTCAAGCATGCCCTGAACAAGAATCCGTTGAATATATTTGCATATCTCTTGAAGAATATTTTTAATGAATTTTTGAAAATCCGAAAAGCGATCCATGCACTTGGACATTCCAAGTATGTTGGAATGTCTTGAAATTGTACTCAGTCATAGTCAACGACGCCCTGAACAAGAATCAATTGAAAATATTTGCATATCTCTTAAGGAATATTTTTAATGAATTTTTGAAAATTAGGAAAGTCTGTGCACTTAGGCAGTGACTTAACTTTTTATTCAAAAAAGACCCCAAAAGTATCTTGGAATGTCTTGAAATTGTACACAGTCATAGTCAAGCATGCCCTGAACAAGAATCCGTTGAATATATTTGCATATCTCTTGAAGAATATTTTTAATGAACTTTTGAAAATCAGGAAAGCGATCCATGCACTTGGACATTACAAGTATGTTGGAATGTCTTGAAATTGTACTCAGTCATAGTCAACGACGCCCTGAACAAGAATCCGTTGAAAATATTTGCATATCGTTTAAGGAATATTTTTAAAGAATTTCTGAAAATCAGGAAAGCGATCCATGCACTTAGGCAGTGACTTAACTTTTTCGTCAAAAAAGACCCCAAAAGTATCTTGGAATGTCTTGAAATTGTACACAGTCATAGTCAAGCATGCCCTGAACAAGAATCCGTTGAATATATTTGCATATCTCTTGAAGAATATTTTTAATGAATTTTTGAAAATCCGGAAAGCGATCCATGCACTTGGACATTCCAAGTATGTTGGAATGTCTTGAAATTGTACTCGGTCATAGTCAACGACGCCCTGAACAAGAATCCATTGAAAATATTTGCATATCTCTTAAGGAATATTTTTAATGAATTTTTGAAAATGAGGAAAGTCTGTGCACTTAGGCAGTGAGTTAACTTTTTATTCAAAAAAGACCCCAAAAGTATCTTGGAATGTCTTGAAATTGTACACAGTCATAGTCAAGCATGCCCTGAACAAGAATCCGTTGAATATATTTGCATATCTCTTGAAGAATATTTTTAATGAACTTTTGAAAATCAGGAAAGCGATCCATGCATTTGGACATTCCAAGTATGTTGGAATGTCTTGAAATTGTACTCAGTCATAGTCAACGACGCCCTGAACAAGAATCAATTGAAAATATTTGCATATCTCTTAAGGAATATTTTTAATGAATTTTTGAAAATGAGGAAAGTCTGTGCACTTAGGCAGTGACTTAACTTTTTATTCAAAAAAGACCCCAAAAAGTATCTTGGAATGTCTTGAAATTGTACTCAGTCATAGTCAACGACGCCCTGAACAAGAATCCGTTGAAAATATTTGCATATCGTTTAAGGAATATTTTTAAAGAATTTCTGAAAATCAGGAAAGCGATCCATGCACGTAGGCAGTGACTTAACTTTTTCGTCAAAAAAGACCCCAAAAGTATCTTGGAATGTCTTGAAATTGTACACAGTCATAGTCAAGCATGCCCTGAACAAGAATCCGTTGAATATATTTGCATATCTCTTGAAGAATATTTTTAATGAATTTTTGAAAATCCGGAAAGCGATCCATGCACTTGGACATTCCAAGTATGTTGGAATGTCTTGAAATTGTACTCGGTCATAGTCAACGACGCCCTGAACAAGAATCCATTGAAAATATTTGCATATCTCTTAAGGAATATTTTTAATGAATTTTTGAAAATGATGAAAGTCTGTGCACTTAGGCAGTGACTTAACTTTTTATTCAAAAAAGACCCCAAAGGTATCTTGGAATGTCTTGAAATTGTACACAGTCATAGTCAAGCATGCCCTGAACAAGAATCCGTTGAATATATTTGCATATCTCTTGAAGAATATTTTTAATGAACTTTTGAAAATCAGGAAAGTGATCCATGCACTTGGACATTCCAAGTATGTTGGAATGTCTTGAAATTGTACTCAGTCATAGTCAACGACGCCCTGAACAAGAATCCGTTGAAAATATTTGCATATCGCTTAAGGAATATTTTTAATGAATTTTTGAAAATCCGAAAAGCGATCCATGCACTTGGACATTCCAAGTATGTTGGAATGTCTTGAAATTGTACTCAGTCATAGTCAACGACGCCCTGAACAAGAATCAATTGAAAATATTTGCATATCTCTTAAGGAATATTTTTAATGAATTTTTGAAAATGAGGAAAGTCTGTGCACTTAGGCAGTGACTTAACTTTTTATTCAAAAAAGACCCCAAAGGTATCTTGGAATGTCTTGAAATTGTACACAGTCATAGTCAAGCATGCCCTGAACAAGAATCCGTTGAATATATTTGCATATCTCTTGAAGAATATTTTTAATGAACTTTTGAAAATCAGGAAAGCGATCCATGCACTTGGACATTCCAAGTATGTTGGAATGTCTTGAAATTGTACTCAGTCATAGTCAACGACGCCCTGAACAAGAATCCGTTGAAAATATTTGCATATCGCTTAAGGAATATTTTTAATGAATTTCTGAAAATGAGGAAAGCGATCCATGCACTTAGGCAGTGACTTAACTTTTTTGTCAAAAAAGACCCCAAAAGTATCTTGGAATGTCTTGAAATTGTACACAGTCATAGTCAAGCATGCCCTGAACAAGAATCCGTTGAATATATTTGCATATCTCTTGAAGAATATTTTTAATGAATTTTTGAAAATCCGGAAAGCGATCCATGCACTTGGACATTCCAAGTATGTTGGAATGTCTTGAAATTGTACTCAGTCATAGTCAACGACGCCCTGAACAAGAATCCGTTGAAAATATTTGCATATCTCTTAAGGAATATTTTTAATGAATTTTTGAAAATGATGAAAGTCTGTGCACTTAGGCAGTGACTTAACTTTTTATTCAAAAAAGACCCCAAAAGTATCTTGGAATGTCTTGAAATTGTACACAGTCATAGTCAAGCATGCCCTGAACAAGAATCCGTTGAATATATTTGCATATCTCTTGAAGAATATTTTTAATGAACTTTTGAAAATCAGGAAAGCGATCCATGCACTTGGACATTCCAAGTATGTTGGAATGTCTTGAAATTGTACTCAGTCATAGTCAACGACGCCCTGAACAAGAATCCGTTGAAAATATTTGCATATCGCTTAAGGGATATTTTTAAAGAATTTTTGAAAATCAGGAAAGCGATCCATGCACTTAGGCAGTGACTTAACTTTTTTGTCAAAAAAGACCCCAAAAGTATCTTGGAATGTCTTGAAATTGTACACAGTCATAGTCAAGCATGCCCTGAACAAGAATCCGTTGAATATATTTGCATATCTCTTGAAGAATATTTTTAATGAATTTTTGAAAATCCGGAAAGCGATCCATGCACTTGGACATTCCAAGTATGTTGGAATGTCTTGAAATTGTACTCGGTCATAGTCAACGACGCCCTGAACAAGAATCCATTGAAAATATTTGCATATCTCTTAAGGAATATTTTTAATGAATTTTTGAAAATGATGAAAGTCTGTGCACTTAGGCAGTGACTTAACTTTTTATTCAAAAAAGACCCCAAAGGTATCTTGGAATGTCTTGAAATTGTACACAGTCATAGTCAAGCATGCCCTGAACAAGAATCCGTTGAATATATTTGCATATCTCTTGAAGAATATTTTTAATGAACTTTTGAAAATCAGGAAAGCGATCCATGCACTTGGACATTCCAAGTATGTTGGAATGTCTTGAAATTGTACTCAGTCATAGTCAACGACGCCCTGAACAAGAATCCGTTGAAAATATTTGCATATCGCTTAAGGAATATTTTTAATGAATTTTTGAAAATCAGGAAAGCGATCCATGCACTTAGGCAGTGACTTAACTTTTTTGTCAAAAAAGACCCCAAAAGTATCTTGGAATGTCTTGAAATTGTACACAGTCATAGTCAAGCATGCCCTGAACAAGAATCCGTTGAATATATTTGCATATCTCTTGAAGAATATTTTTAATGAATTTTTGAAAATCCGAAAAGCGATCCATGCACTTGGACATTCCAAGTATGTTGGAATGTCTTGAAATTGTACTCAGTCATAGTCAACGACGCCCTGAACAAGAATCAATTGAAAATATTTGCATATCTCTTAAGGAATATTTTTAATGAATTTTTGAAAATGAGGAAAGTCTGTGCACTTAGGCAGTGACTTAACTTTTTATTCAAAAAAGACCCCAAAGGTATCTTGGAATGTCTTGGAATTGTACACAGTCATAGTCAAGCATGCCCTGAACAAGAATCCGTTGAATATATTTGCATATCTCTTGAAGAATATTTTTAATGAATTTTTGAAAATCAGGAAAGCGATCCATGCACTTGGACATTCAAGTATGTTGGAATGTCTTGAAATTGTACTCAGTCATAGTCAACGACGCCCTGAACAAGAATCCGTTGAAAATATTTGCATATCGCTTAAGGAATACTTTTAAAGAATTTCTGAAAATCAGGAAAGCGATCCATGCACTTAGGCAGTGACTTAACTTTTTCGTCAAAAAAGACCCCAAAAGTATCTTGGAATGTCTTGAAATTGTACACAGTCATAGTCAAGCCTGCCCTGAACAAGAATCCGTTGAATATATTTGCATATCTCTTGAAGAATATTTTTAATGAATTTTTGAAAATCCGAAAAGCGATCCATGCACTTGGACATTCCAAGTATGTTGGAATGTCTTGAAATTGTACTCAGTCATAGTCAACGACGCCCTGAACAAGAATCAATTGAAAATATTTGCATATCTCTTAAGGAATATTTTTAATGAATTTTTGAAAATGAGGAAAGTCTGTGCACTTAGGCAGTGACTTAACTTTTTATTCAAAAAAGACCCCAAAAGTATCTTGGAATGTCTTGAAATTGTACACAGTCATAGTCAAGCATGCCCTGAACAAGAATCCGTTGAATATATTTGCATATCTCTTGAAGAATATTTTTAATGAACTTTTGAAAATCAGGAAAGCGATCCATGCACTTGGACATTCCAAGTATGTTGGAATGTCTTGAAATTGTACTCAGTCATAGTCAACGACGCCCTGAACAAGAATCCGTTGAAAATATTTGCATATCGTTTAAGGAATATTTTTAAAGAATTTCTGAAAATCAGGAAAGCGATCCATGCACTTAGGCAGTGACTTAAGTTTTTTGTCAAAAAAGACCCCAAAAGTATCTTGGAATGTCTTGAAATTGTACACAGTCATAGTCAAGCATGCCCTGAACAAGAATCCGTTGAATATATTTGCATATCTCTTGAAGAATATTTTTAATGAATTTTTGAAAATCCGAAAAGCGATCCATGCACTTGGACATTCCAAGTATGTTGGAATGTCTTGAAATTGTACTCAGTCATAGTCAACGACGCCCTGAACAAGAATCAATTGAAAATATTTGCATATCTCTTAAGGAATATTTTTAATGAATTTTTGAAAATGAGGAAAGTCTGTGCACTTAGGCAGTGACTTAACTTTTTATTCAAAAAAGACCCCAAAAGTATCTTGGAATGTCTTGAAATTGTACACAGTCATAGTCAAGCATGCCCTGAACAAGAATCCGTTGAATATATTTGCATATCTCTTGAAGAATATTTTTAATGAACTTTTGAAAATCAGGAAAGCGATCCATGCATTTGGACATTCCAAGTATGTTGGAATGTCTTGAAATTGTACTCAGTCATAGTCAACGACGCCCTGAACAAGAATCCGTTGAAAATATTTGCATATTGTTTAAGGAATATTTTTAAAGAATTTCTGAAAATCAGGAAAGCGATCCATGCACTTAGGCAGTGACTTAACTTTTTATTCAAAAAAGACCCCAAAAGTATCTTGGAATGTCTTGAAATTGTACACAGTCATAGTCAAGCATGCCCTGAACAAGAATCCGTTGAATATATTTGCATATCTCTTGAAGAATATTTTTAATGAACTTTTGAAAATCAGGAAAGCGATCCATGCACTTGGACATTCCAAGTATGTTGGAATGTTTTGAAATTGTACTCAGTCATAGTCAACGACGCCCTGAACAAGAATCCGTTGAAAATATTTGCATATCGCTTAAGGAATATTTTTAATGAATTTTTGAAAATCAGAAAAGCGATCCATGCACTTAGGCAGTGACTTAACTTTTTTGTCAAAAAAGACCCCAAAAGTATCTTGGAATGTCTTGAAATTGTACACAGTCATAGTCAAGCATGCCCTGAACAAGAATCCGTTGAATATATTTGCATATCTCTTGAAGAATATTTTTAATGAATTTTTGAAAATCCGAAAAGCGATCCATGCACTTGGACATTCCAAGTATGTTGGAATGTCTTGAAATTGTACTCAGTCATAGTCAACGACGCCCTGAACAAGAATCAATTGAAAATATTTGCATATCTCTTAAGGAATATTTTTAATGAATTTTTGAAAATGAGGAAAGTCTGTGCACTTAGGCAGTGACTTAACTTTTTATTCAAAAAAGACCCCAAAAGTATCCTGGAATGTCTTGAAATTGTACACAGTCATAGTTAAGCATGCCTTGAACAAGAATCCGTTGAATATATTTGCATATCTCTTGAAGAATATTTTTAATGAACTTTTGAAAATCAGGAAAGCGATCCATTCACTTGGACATTCCAAGTATGTTGGAATGTCTTGAAATTGTACTCAGTCATAGTCAACGACGCCCTGAACAAGAATCCGTTGAAAATATTTGCATATCGTTTAAGGAATATTTTTAAAGAATTTCTGAAAATCAGGAAAGCGATCCATGCACTTAGGCAGTGACTTAACTTTTTCGTCAAAAAAGACCCCAAAAGTATCTTGGAATGTCTTGAAATTGTACACAGTCATAGTCAAGCATGCCCTGAACAAGAATCCGTTGAATATATTTGCATATCTCTTGAAGAATATTTTTAATGAATTTTTGAAAATCCGGAAAGCGATCCATGCACTTGGACATTCCAAGTATGTTGGAATGTCTTGAAATTGTACTCGGTCATAGTCAACGACGCCCTGAACAAGAATCCATTGAAAATATTTGCATATCTCTTAAGGAATATTTTTAATGAATTTTTGAAAATGATGAAAGTCTGTGCACTTAGGCAGTGACTTAACTTTTTATCCAAAAAAGACCCCAAAGGTATCTTGGAATGTCTTGAAATTGTACACAGTCATAGTCAAGCATGCCCTGAACAAGAATCCGTTGAATATATTTGCATATCTCTTGAAGAATATTTTTAATGAATTTTTGAAAATCCGAAAAGCGATCCATGCACTTGGACATTCCAAGTATGTTGGAATGTCTTGAAATTGTACTCAGTCATAGTCAACGACGCCCTGAACAAGAATCAATTGAAAATATTTGCATATCTCTTAAGGAATATTTTTAATGAATTTTTGAAAATTAGGAAAGCGATCCATGCACTTAGGCAGTGACTTAACTTTTGATGTTTTTGGTTTGTTTTTAAAGCATTAAAGCTGCAGGAGTTCATCCATGTCGCCCAGTCGCTGGAAACAAACGTTTGGACACCGTGGATCACACAGCAGGATATCAGGTGAGACGAAGGAAACGATCCATTTGCCCTGATGCACTTAGTGACTTGACTTTTTTTTCAAAAAAAACCCCAAAAGTAAATTGGAATGTCTTGAAATTGTACACAGTCATAGTCAACGACGCCCTGAACAAGAATCCGTTGAAAATATTTGCATATCGCTTAAGGAATATTTTTAATGAATTTTTGAAAATCAGGAAAGCGATCCATGCACTTGGACATTCCAAGTATGTTGGAATGTCTTGAAATTGTACTCAGTCATAGTCAACGACGCCCTGAACAAGAATCCGTTGAAAATATTTGCATATCGCTTAAGGAATATTTTTAATGAATTTTTGAAAATCAGGAAAGCGATCCATGCACTTAGGCAGTGACTTAACTTTTTCGTCAAAAAAGACCCCAAAAGTATCTTGGAATGTCTTGAAATTGTACACAGTCATAGTCAAGCATGCCCTGAACAAGAATCCGTTGAATATATTTGCATATCTCTTGAGGAATATTTTTAATGAATTTTTGAAAATCAGGAAAGCGATCCATGCACTTAGGCAGTGACTTAACTTTTGATGTTTTTGGGTTGTTTTTAAAGAATTAAAGCTGCAGGAGTTCATCCATGTCGTCCAGTCCCTGGAAACAAACGTTTGGACACCGTGGATCACACAGCAGGATATCAGGTGAGACGAAGGAAACGATCCATTTGCCCTGATGCACTTAGTGACTTGACTTTTTTTTCAAAAAAAACCCCAAAAGTAAATTGGAATGTCTTGAAATTGTACACAGTCATAGTCAAGCATGCCCTGAATAAGAATCCGTTGAATATATTTGCATATCTCTTGAAGAATATTTTTAATGAATTTTTGAAAATCCGGAAAGCGATCCATGAACTTGGACATTCCAAGTATGTTGGAATGTCTTGAAATTGTACTCAGTCATAGTCAACGACGCCCTGAACAAGAATCCGTTGAAAATATTTGCATATCGCTTAAGGAATATTTTTAATGAATTTTTGAAAATCAGGAAAGCGATCCATGCACTTAGGCAGTGACTTAACTTTTTCGTCAAAAAAGACCCCAAAAGTATCTTGGAATGTCTTGAAATTGTACACAGTCATAGTCAAGCATGCCCTAAACAGGAATCCGTTGAATATATTTGCATATCTCTTGAAGAATATTTTTAATGAATTTTTGAAAATCCGGAAAGCGATCCATGCACTTGGACATTCCAAGTATGTTGGAATGTCTTGAAATTGTACTCGGTCATAGTCAACGACGCCCTGAACAAGAATCCATTGAAAATATTTGCATATCTCTTAAGGAATATTTTTAATGAATTTTTGAAAATGATGAAAGTCTGTGCACTTAGGCAGTGACTTAACTTTTTATTCAAAAAAGACCCCAAAGGTATCTTGGAATGTCTCGAAATTGTACACAGTCATAGTCAAGCATGCCCTGAACAAGAATCCGTTGAATATATTTGCATATCTCTTGAAGAATATTTTTAATGAACTTTTGAAAATCAGGAAAGCGATCCATGCACTTGGACATTCCAAGTATGTTGGAATGTCTTGAAATTGTACTCAGTCATAGTCAACGACGCCCTGAACAAGAATCCGTTGAAAATATTTGCATATCGATTAAGGAATATTTTTAAAGAATTTCTGAAAATCAGGAAAGCGATCCATGCACTTAGGCAGTGACTTAACTTTTTCGTCAAAAAAGACCCCAAAAGTATCTTGGAATGTCTTGAAATTGTACACAGTCATAGTCAAGCATGCCCTGAACAAGAATCCGTTGAATATATTTGCATATCTCTTGAAGAATATTTTTAATGAATTTTTGAAAATCCGAAAAGCGATCCATGCACTTAGGCAGTGACTTAACTTTTTATTCAAAAAAGACCCCAAAAGTATCTTGGAATGTCTTGAAATTGTACACAGTCATAGTCAAGCATGCCCTGAACAAGAATCCGTTGAATATATTTGCATATCTCTTGAAGAATATTTTTAATGAATTTTTGAAAATCCGAAAAGCGATCCATGCACTTGGACATTCCAAGTATGTTGGAATGTCTTGAAATTGTACTCAGTCATAGTCAACGACGCCCTGAACAAGAACCAATTGAAAATATTTGCATATCTCTTAAGGAATATTTTTAATGAATTTTTGAAAATTAGGAAAGCGATCCATGCACTTAGGCAGTGACTTAACTTTTGATGTTTTTGGTTTGTTTTTAAAGCATTAAAGCTGCAGGAGTTCATCCATGTCGCCCAGTCGCTGGAAACAAACGTTTGGACACCGTGGATCACACAGCAGGATATCAGGTGAGACGAAGGAAACGATCCATTTGCCCTGATGCACTTAGTGACTTGACTTTTTTTTCAAAAAAAACCCCAAAAGTAAATTGGAATGTCTTGAAATTGTACACAGTCATAGTCAACGACGCCCTGAACAAGAATCCGTTGAAAATATTTGCATATCGCTTAAGGAATATTTTTAATGAATTTTTGAAAATCAGGAAAGCGATCCATGCACTTGGACATTCCAAGTATGTTGGAATGTCTTGAAATTGTACTCAGTCATAGTCAACGACGCCCTGAACAAGAATCCGTTGAAAATATTTGCATATCGCTTAAGGAATATTTTTAATGAATTTTTGAAAATCAGGAAAGCGATCCATGCACTTAGGCAGTGACTTAACTTTTTCGTCAAAAAAGACCCCAAAAGTATCTTGGAATGTCTTGAAATTGTACACAGTCATAGTCAAGCATGCCCTGAACAAGAATCCGTTGAATATATTTGCATATCTCTTGAGGAATATTTTTAATGAATTTTTGAAAATCAGGAAAGCGATCCATGCACTTAGGCAGTGACTTAACTTTTGATGTTTTTGGGTTGTTTTTAAAGAATTAAAGCTGCAGGAGTTCATCCATGTCGTCCAGTCCCTGGAAACAAACGTTTGGACACCGTGGATCACACAGCAGGATATCAGGTGAGACGAAGGAAACGATCCATTTGCCCTGATGCACTTAGTGACTTGACTTTTTTTTCAAAAAAAACCCCAAAAGTAAATTGGAATGTCTTGAAATTGTACACAGTCATAGTCAAGCATGCCCTGAATAAGAATCCGTTGAATATATTTGCATATCTCTTGAAGAATATTTTTAATGAATTTTTGAAAATCCGGAAAGCGATCCATGAACTTGGACATTCCAAGTATGTTGGAATGTCTTGAAATTGTACTCAGTCATAGTCAACGACGCCCTGAACAAGAATCCGTTGAAAATATTTGCATATCGCTTAAGGAATATTTTTAATGAATTTTTGAAAATCAGGAAAGCGATCCATGCACTTAGGCAGTGACTTAACTTTTTCGTCAAAAAAGACCCCAAAAGTATCTTGGAATGTCTTGAAATTGTACACAGTCATAGTCAAGCATGCCCTAAACAGGAATCCGTTGAATATATTTGCATATCTCTTGAAGAATATTTTTAATGAATTTTTGAAAATCCGGAAAGCGATCCATGCACTTGGACATTCCAAGTATGTTGGAATGTCTTGAAATTGTACTCGGTCATAGTCAACGACGCCCTGAACAAGAATCCATTGAAAATATTTGCATATCTCTTAAGGAATATTTTTAATGAATTTTTGAAAATGATGAAAGTCTGTGCACTTAGGCAGTGACTTAACTTTTTATTCAAAAAAGACCCCAAAGGTATCTTGGAATGTCTCGAAATTGTACACAGTCATAGTCAAGCATGCCCTGAACAAGAATCCGTTGAATATATTTGCATATCTCTTGAAGAATATTTTTAATGAACTTTTGAAAATCAGGAAAGCGATCCATGCACTTGGACATTCCAAGTATGTTGGAATGTCTTGAAATTGTACTCAGTCATAGTCAACGACGCCCTGAACAAGAATCCGTTGAAAATATTTGCATATCGATTAAGGAATATTTTTAAAGAATTTCTGAAAATCAGGAAAGCGATCCATGCACTTAGGCAGTGACTTAACTTTTTCGTCAAAAAAGACCCCAAAAGTATCTTGGAATGTCTTGAAATTGTACACAGTCATAGTCAAGCATGCCCTGAACAAGAATCCGTTGAATATATTTGCATATCTCTTGAAGAATATTTTTAATGAATTTTTGAAAATCCGAAAAGCGATCCATGCACTTGGACATTCCAAGTATGTTGGAATGTCTTGAAATTGTACTCAGTCATAGTCAACGACGCCCTGAACAAGAATCAATTGAAAATATTTGCATATCTCTTAAGGAATATTTTTAATGAATTTTTGAAAATGAGGAAAGTCTGTGCACTTAGGCAGTGACTTAACTTTTTATTCAAAAAAGACCCCAAAAGTATCTTGGAATGTCTTGAAATTGTACACAGTCATAGTCAAGCATGCCCTGAACAAGAATCCGTTGAATATATTTGCATATCTCTTGAAGAATATTTTTAATGAACTTTTGAAAATCAGGAAAGCGATCCATGCACTTGGACATTCCAAGTATGTTGGAATGTCTTGAAATTGTACTCAGTCATAGTCAACGACGCCCTGAACAAGAATCCGTTGAAAATATTTGCATATCGTTTAAGGAATATTTTTAAAGAATTTCTGAAAATCAGGAAAGCGATCCATGCACTTAGGCAGTGACTTAACTTTTTCGTCAAAAAAGACCCCAAAAGTATCTTGGAATGTCTTGAAATTGTACACAGTCATAGTCAAGCATGCCCTGAACAAGAATCCGTTGAATATATTTGCATATCTCTTGAAGAATATTTTGAATGAATTTTTGAAAATCCGGAAAGCGATCCATGCACTTGGACATTCCAAGTATGTTGGAATGTCTTGAAATTGTACTCGGTCATAGTCAACGACGCCCTGAACAAGAATCCATTGAAAATATTTGCATATCTCTTAAGGAATATTTTTAATGAATTTTTGAAAATGATGAAAGTCTGTGCACTTAGGCAGTGACTTAACTTTTTATTCAAAAAAGACCCCAAAGGTATCTTGGAATGTCTTGAAATTGTACACAGTCATAGTCAAGCATGCCCTGAACAAGAATCCGTTGAATATATTTGCATATCTCTTGAAGAATATTTTTAATGAACTTTTGAAAATCAGGAAAGCGATCCATGCACTTGGACATTCCAAGTATGTTGGAATGTCTTGAAATTGTACTCAGTCATAGTCAACGACGCCCTGAACAAGAATCCGTTGAAAATATTTGCATATCGCTTAAGGAATATTTTGAATGAATTTTTGAAAATCAGGAAAGCGATCCATGCACTTAGGCAGTGACTTAACTTTTTCGTCAAAAAAGACCCCAAAAGTATCTTGGAATGTCTTGAAATTGTTCACAGTCATAGTCAAGCATGCCCTGAACAAGAATCCGTTGAATATATTTGCATATCTCTTGAAGAATATTTTTAATGAATTTTTGAAAATCCGAAAAGCGATCCATGCACTTGGACATTCCAAGTATGTTGGAATGTCTTGAAATTGTACTCAGTCATAGTCAACGACGCCCTGAACAAGAATCAATTGAAAATATTTGCATATCTCTTAAGGAATATTTTTAATGAATTTTTGAAAATGAGGAAAGTCTGTGCACTTAGGCAGTGACTTAACTTTTTATTCAAAAAAGATCCCAAAAGTATCTTGGAATGTCTTGAAATTGTACACAGTCATAGTCAAGCATGCCCTGAACAAGAATCCGTTGAATATATTTGCATATCTCTTGAAGAATATTTTTAATGAACTTTTGAAAATCAGGAAAGCGATCCATGCACTTGGACATTCCAAGTATGTTGGAATGTCTTGAAATTGTACTCAGTCATAGTCAACGACGCCCTGAACAAGAATCCGTTGAAAATATTTGCATATCGTTTAAGGAATATTTTTAATGAATTTCTGAAAATCAGGAAAGCGATCCATGCACTTAGGCAGTGACTTAACTTTTTCGTCAAAAAAGACCCCAAAAGTATCTTGGAATGTCTTGAAATTGTACACAGTCATAGTCAAGCATGCCCTGAACAAGAATCCGTTGAATATATTTGCATATCTCTTAAAGAATATTTTTAATGAATTTTTGAAAATCCGGAAAGCGATCCATGCACTTGGACATTCCAAGTATGTTGGAATGTCTTGAAATTGTACTCAGTCATAGTCAACAACGCCCTGAACAAGAATCCATTGAAAATATTTGCATATCTCTTAAGGAATATTTTTAATGAATTTTTGAAAATGAGGAAAGTCTGTGCACTTAGGCAGTGACTTAACTTTTTATTCAAAAAAGACCCCAAAAGTATCTTGGAATGTCTTGAAATTGTACACAGTCATAGTCAAGCATGCCCTGAACAAGAATCCGTTGAATATATTTGCATATCGCTTAAGGAATATTTTTAATGAATTTTTGAAAATCAGGAAAGCGATCCATGCACTTGGACATTCCAAGTATGTTGGAATGTCTTGAAATTGTACTCAGTCATAGTCAACGACGCCCTGAACAAGAATCCGTTGAAAATATTTGCATATCGCTTAAGGAATATTTTTAATGAATTTTTGAAAATCAGGAAAGCGATCCATGCACTTAGGCAGTGACTTAACTTTTTCGTCAAAAAAGACCCCAAAAGTATCTTGGAATGTCTTGAAATTGTACACAGTCATAGTCAAGCATGCCCTGAACAAGAATCCGTTGAATATATTTGCATATCTCTTGAAGAATATTTTTAATGAATTTTTGAAAATCCGAAAAGCGATCCATGCACTTGGACATTCCAAGTATGTTGGAATGTCTTTAAATTGTACTCAGTCATAGTCAACGATGCCCTGAACAAGAATCAATTGAAAATATTTGCATATCTCTTAAGGAATATTTTTAATGAATTTTTGAAAATGAGGAAAGTCTGTGCACTTAGGCAGTGACTTAACTTTTTATTCAAAAAAGATCCCAAAAGTATCTTGGAATGTCTTGAAATTGTACACAGTCATAGTCAAGCATGCCCTGAACAAGAATCCGTTGAATATATTTGCATATCTCTTGAAGAATATTTTTAATGAACTTTTGAAAATCAGGAAAGCGATCCATGCACTTGGACATTCCAAGTATGTTGGAATGTCTTGAAATTGTACTCAGTCATAGTCAACGACGCCCTGAACAAGAATCAATTGAAAATATTTGCATATCTCTTAAGGAATATTTTTAATGAATTTTTGAAAATGAGGAAAGTCTGTGCACTTAGGCAGTGACTTAACTTTTTATTCAAAAAAGATCCCAAAAGTATCTTGGAATGTCTTGAAATTGTACACAGTCATAGTCAAGCATGCCCTGAACAAGAATCCGTTGAATATATTTGCATATCTCTTGAAGAATATTTTTAATGAACTTTTGAAAATCAGGAAAGCGATCCATGCACTTGGACATTCCAAGTATGTTGGAATGTCTTGAAATTGTACTCAGTCATAGTCAACGACGCCCTGAACAAGAATCCGTTGAAAATATTTGCATATCGTTTAAGGAATATTTTTAAAGAATTTCTGAAAATCAGGAAAGCGATCCATGCACTTAGGCAGTGACTTAACTTTTTCGTCAAAAAAGACCCCAAAAGTATCTTGGAATGTCTTGAAATTGTACACAGTCATAGTCAAGCATGCCCTGAACAAGAATCCGTTGAATATATTTGCATATCTCTTAAAGAATATTTTTAATGAATTTTTGAAAATCCGGAAAGCGATCCATGCACTTGGACATTCCAAGTATGTTGGAATGTCTTGAAATTGTACTCAGTCATAGTCAACAACGCCCTGAACAAGAATCCATTGAAAATATTTGCATATCTCTTAAGGAATATTTTTAATGAATTTTTGAAAATGAGGAAAGTCTGTGCACTTAGGCAGTGACTTAACTTTTTATTCAAAAAAGACCCCAAAAGTATCTTGGAATGTCTTGAAATTGTACACAGTCATAGTCAAGCATGCCCTGAACAAGAATCCGTTGAATATATTTGCATATCTCTTGAAGAATATTTTTAATGAACTTTTGAAAATCAGGAAAGCGATCCATGCACTTGGACATTCCAAGTATGTTGGAATGTTTTGAAATTGTACTCAGTCATAGTCAACGACGCCCTGAACAAGAATCCGTTGAAAATATTTGCATATCGCTTAAGGAATATTTTTAATGAATTTTTGAAAATCAGGAAAGCGATTCATGCACTTAGGCAGTGACTTAACTTTTTATTCAAAAAAGACCCCAAAAGTATCTTGGAATGTCTTGAAATTGTACACAGTCATAGTCAAGCATGCCCTGAACAAGAATCCGTTGAATATATTTGCATATCTCTTGAAGAATATTTTTAATGAACTTTTGAAAATCAGGAAAGCGATCCATGCATTTGGACATTCCAAGTATGTTGGAATGTCTTGAAATTGTACTCGGTCATAGTCAACGACGCCCTGAACAAGAATCCATTGAAAATATTTGCATATCTCTTAAGGAATATTTTTAATGAATTTTTGAAAATGATGAAAGTCTGTGCACTTAGGCAGTGACTTAACTTTTTATTCAAAAAAGACCCCAAAGGTATCTTGGAATGTCTTGAAATTGTACACAGTCATAGTCAAGCATGCCCTGAACAAGAATCCGTTGAATATATTTGCATATCTCTTGAAGAATATTTTTAATGAACTTTTGAAAATCAGGAAAGCGATCCATGCACTTGGACATTCCAAGTATGTTGGAATGTCTTGAAATTGTACTCAGTCATAGTCAACGACGCCCTGAACAAGAATCCGTTGAAAATATTTGCATATCGCTTAAGGAATATTTTGAATGAATTTTTGAAAATCAGGAAAGCGATCCATGCACTTAGGCAGTGACTTAACTTTTTTGTCAAAAAAGACCCCAAAAGTATCTTGGAATGTCTTGAAATTGTTCACAGTCATAGTCAAGCATGCCCTGAACAAGAATCCGTTGAATATATTTGCATATCTCTTGAAGAATATTTTTAATGAATTTTTGAAAATCCGAAAAGCGATCCATGCACTTGGACATTCCAAGTATGTTGGAATGTCTTGAAATTGTACTCAGTCATAGTCAACGACGCCCTGAACAAGAATCAATTGAAAATATTTGCATATCTCTTAAGGAATATTTTTAATGAATTTTTGAAAATGAGGAAAGTCTGTGCACTTAGGCAGTGACTTAACTTTTTATTCAAAAAAGATCCCAAAAGTATCTTGGAATGTCTTGAAATTGTACACAGTCATAGTCAAGCATGCCCTGAACAAGAATCCGTTGAATATATTTGCATATCTCTTGAAGAATATTTTTAATGAACTTTTGAAAATCAGGAAAGCGATCCATGCACTTGGACATTCCAAGTATGTTGGAATGTCTTGAAATTGTACTCAGTCATAGTCAACGACGCCCTGAACAAGAATCCGTTGAAAATATTTGCATATCGTTTAAGGAATATTTTTAAAGAATTTCTGAAAATCAGGAAAGCGATCCATGCACTTAGGCAGTGACTTAACTTTTTCGTCAAAAAAGACCCCAAAAGTATCTTGGAATGTCTTGAAATTGTACACAGTCATAGTCAAGCATGCCCTGAACAAGAATCCGTTGAATATATTTGCATATCTCTTAAAGAATATTTTTAATGAATTTTTGAAAATCCGGAAAGCGATCCATGCACTTGGACATTCCAAGTATGTTGGAATGTCTTGAAATTGTACTCAGTCATAGTCAACAACGCCCTGAACAAGAATCCATTGAAAATATTTGCATATCTCTTAAGGAATATTTTTAATGAATTTTTGAAAATGAGGAAAGTCTGTGCACTTAGGCAGTGACTTAACTTTTTATTCAAAAAAGACCCCAAAAGTATCTTGGAATGTCTTGAAATTGTACACAGTCATAGTCAAGCATGCCCTGAACAAGAATCCGTTGAATATATTTGCATATCGCTTAAGGAATATTTTTAATGAATTTTTGAAAATCAGGAAAGCGATCCATGCACTTGGACATTCCAAGTATGTTGGAATGTCTTGAAATTGTACTCAGTCATAGTCAACGACGCCCTGAACAAGAATCCGTTGAAAATATTTGCATATCGCTTAAGGAATATTTTTAATGAATTTTTGAAAATCAGGAAAGCGATCCATGCACTTAGGCAGTGACTTAACTTTTTCGTCAAAAAAGACCCCAAAAGTATCTTGGAATGTCTTGAAATTGTACACAGTCATAGTCAAGCATGCCCTGAACAAGAATCCGTTGAATATATTTGCATATCTCTTGAAGAATATTTTTAATGAATTTTTGAAAATCCGAAAAGCGATCCATGCACTTGGACATTCCAAGTATGTTGGAATGTCTTTAAATTGTACTCAGTCATAGTCAACGATGCCCTGAACAAGAATCAATTGAAAATATTTGCATATCTCTTAAGGAATATTTTTAATGAATTTTTGAAAATGAGGAAAGTCTGTGCACTTAGGCAGTGACTTAACTTTTTATTCAAAAAAGATCCCAAAAGTATCTTGGAATGTCTTGAAATTGTACACAGTCATAGTCAAGCATGCCCTGAACAAGAATCCGTTGAATATATTTGCATATCTCTTGAAGAATATTTTTAATGAACTTTTGAAAATCAGGAAAGCGATCCATGCACTTGGACATTCCAAGTATGTTGGAATGTCTTGAAATTGTACTCAGTCATAGTCAACGACGCCCTGAACAAGAATCAATTGAAAATATTTGCATATCTCTTAAGGAATATTTTTAATGAATTTTTGAAAATGAGGAAAGTCTGTGCACTTAGGCAGTGACTTAACTTTTTATTCAAAAAAGATCCCAAAAGTATCTTGGAATGTCTTGAAATTGTACACAGTCATAGTCAAGCATGCCCTGAACAAGAATCCGTTGAATATATTTGCATATCTCTTGAAGAATATTTTTAATGAACTTTTGAAAATCAGGAAAGCGATCCATGCACTTGGACATTCCAAGTATGTTGGAATGTCTTGAAATTGTACTCAGTCATAGTCAACGACGCCCTGAACAAGAATCCGTTGAAAATATTTGCATATCGTTTAAGGAATATTTTTAAAGAATTTCTGAAAATCAGGAAAGCGATCCATGCACTTAGGCAGTGACTTAACTTTTTCGTCAAAAAAGACCCCAAAAGTATCTTGGAATGTCTTGAAATTGTACACAGTCATAGTCAAGCATGCCCTGAACAAGAATCCGTTGAATATATTTGCATATCTCTTAAAGAATATTTTTAATGAATTTTTGAAAATCCGGAAAGCGATCCATGCACTTGGACATTCCAAGTATGTTGGAATGTCTTGAAATTGTACTCAGTCATAGTCAACAACGCCCTGAACAAGAATCCATTGAAAATATTTGCATATCTCTTAAGGAATATTTTTAATGAATTTTTGAAAATGAGGAAAGTCTGTGCACTTAGGCAGTGACTTAACTTTTTATTCAAAAAAGACCCCAAAAGTATCTTGGAATGTCTTGAAATTGTACACAGTCATAGTCAACCATGCCCTGAACAAGAATCCGTTGAATATATTTGCATATCTCTTGAAGAATATTTTTAATGAACTTTTGAAAATCAGGAAAGCGATCCATGCACTTGGACATTCCAAGTATGTTGGAATGTTTTGAAATTGTACTCAGTCATAGTCAACGACGCCCTGAACAAGAATCCGTTGAAAATATTTGCATATCGCTTAAGGAATATTTTTAATGAATTTTTGAAAATCAGGAAAGCGATTCATGCACTTAGGCAGTGACTTAACTTTTTATTCAAAAAAGACCCCAAAAGTATCTTGGAATGTCTTGAAATTGTACACAGTCATAGTCAAGCATGCCCTGAACAAGAATCCGTTGAATATATTTGCATATCTCTTGAAGAATATTTTTAATGAATTTTTGAAAATCCGAAAAGCGATCCATGCACTTGGACATTCCAAGTATGTTGGAATGTCTTGAAATTGTACTCAGTCATAGTCAACGACGCCCTGAACAAGAATCAATTGAAAATATTTGCATATCTCTTAAGGAATATTTTTAATGAATTTTTGAAAATGAGGAAAGTCTGTGCACTTCGGCAGTGACTTAACTTTTTATTCAAAAAAGACCCCAAAAGTATCTTGGAATGTCTTGAAATTGTACACAGTCATAGTCAAGCATGCCCTGAACAAGAATCCGTTGAATATATTTGCATATCTCTTGAAGAATATTTTTAATGAACTTTTGAAAATCAGGAAAGCGATCCATGCATTTGGACATTCCAAGTATGTTGGAATGTCTTGAAATTGTACTCAGTCATAGTCAACGACGCCCTGAACAAGAATCCGTTGAAAATATTTGCATATCGCTTAAGGAATATTTTTAATGAATTTTTGAAAATCAGGAAAGCGATCCATGCACTTAGGCAGTGACTTAACTTTTTCGTCAAAAAAGACCCCAAAAGTATCTTGGAATGTCTTGAAATTGTACACAGTCATAGTCAAGCATGCCCTGAACAAGAATCCGTTGAATATATTTGCATATCTCTTGAAGAATATTTTTAATGAATTTTTGAAAATCCGGAAAGCGATCCATGCACTTGGACATTCCAAGTATGTTGGAATGTCTTGAAATTGTACTCGGTCATAGTCAACGACGCCCTGAACAAGAATCCATTGAAAATATTTGCATATCTCTTAAGGAATATTTTTAATGAATTTTTGAAAATGATGAAAGTCTGTGCACTTAGGCAGTGACTTAACTTTTTATTCAAAAAAGACCCCAAAGGTATCTTGGAATGTCTTGAAATTGTACACAGTCATAGTCAAGCATGCCCTGAACAAGAATCCGTTGAATATATTTGCATATCTCTTAAGGAATATTTTTAATGAATTTTTGAAAATGATGAAAGTCTGTGCACTTAGGCAGTGACTTAACTTTTTATTCAAAAAAGACCCCAAAGGTATCTTGGAATGTCTTGAAATTGTACACAGTCATAGTCAAGCATGCCCTGAACAAGAATCCGTTGAATATATTTGCATATCTCTTGAAGAATATTTTTAATGAACTTTTGAAAATCAGGAAAGCGATCCATGCACTTGGACATTCCAAGTATGTTGGAATGTCTTGAAATTGTACTCAGTCATAGTCAACGACGCCCTGAACAAGAATCCGTTGAAAATATTTGCATATCGCTTAAGGAATATTTTTAATTAATTTTTGAAAATCAGGAAAGCGATCCATGCACTTAGGCAGTGACTTAACTTTTTATTCAAAAAAGACCCCAAAAGTATCTTGGAATGTCTTGAAATTGTACACAGTCATAGTCAAGCATGCCCTGAACAAGAATCCGTTGAATATATTTGCATATCTCTTGAAGAATATTTTTAATGAACTTTTGAAAATCAGGAAAGCGATCCATGCATTTGGACATTCCAAGTATGTTGGAATGTCTTGAAATTGTACTCAGTCATAGTCAACGACGCCCTGAACAAGAATCCGTTGAAAATATTTGCATATCGCTTAAGGAATATTTTTAATGAATTTTTGAAAATCAGGAAAGCGATCCATGCACTTAGGCAGTGACTTAACTTTTTCGTCAAAAAAGACCCCAAAAGTATCTTGGAATGTCTTGAAATTGTACACAGTCATAGTCAAGCATGCCCTGAACAAGAATCCGTTGAATATATTTGCATATCTCTTGAAGAATATTTTTAATGAATTTTTGAAAATCCGGAAAGCGATCCATGCACTTGGACATTCCAAGTATGTTGGAATGTCTTGAAATTGTACTCGGTCATAGTCAACGACGCCCTGAACAAGAATCCATTGAAAATATCTGCATATCTCTTAACGAATATTTTTAATGAATTTTTGAAAATGATGAAAGTCTGTGCACTTTGGCAGTGACTTAACTTTTTATTCAAAAAAGACCCCAAAGGTATCTTGGAATGTCTTGAAATTGTACACAGTCATAGTCAAGCATGCCCTGAACAAGAATCCGTTGAATATATTTGCATATCTCTTAAGGAATATTTTTAATGAATTTTTGAAAATGATGAAAGTCTGTGCACTTAGGCAGTGACTTAACTTTTTATTCAAAAAAGACCCCAAAGGTATCTTGGAATGTCTTGAAATTGTACACAGTCATAGTCAAGCATGCCCTGAACAAGAATCCGTTGAATATATTTGCATATCTCTTGAAGAATATTTTTAATGAACTTTTGAAAATCAGGAAAGCGATCCATGCACTTGGACATTCCAAGTATGTTGGAATGTCTTGAAATTGTACTCAGTCATAGTCAACGACGCCCTGAACAAGAATCCGTTGAAAATATTTGCATATCGCTTAAGGAATATTTTTAATTAATTTTTGAAAATCAGGAAAGCGATCCATGCACTTAGGCAGTGACTTAACTTTTTATTCAAAAAAGACCCCAAAAGTATCTTGGAATGTCTTGAAATTGTACACAGTCATAGTCAAGCATGCCCTGAACAAGAATCCGTTGAATATATTTGCATATCTCTTGAAGAATATTTTTAATGAATTTTTGAAAATCCGAAAAGCGATCCATGGACTTGGACATTCCAAGTATGTTGGAATGTCTTGAAATTGTACTCAGTCATAGTCAACGACGCCCTGAACAAGAATCAATTGAAAATATTTGCATATCTCTTAAGGAATATTTTAAATGAATTTTTGAAAATGAGGAAAGTCTGTGCACTTCGGCAGTGACTTAACTTTTTATTCAAAAAAGACCCCAAAAGTATCTTGGAATGTCTTGAAATTGTACACAGTCATAGTCAAGCATGCCCTGAACAAGAATCCGTTGAATATATTTGCATATCTCTTGAAGAATATTTTTAATGAATTTTTGAAAATCCGGAAAGCGATCCATGCACTTGGACATTCCAAGTATGTTGGAATGTCTTGAAATTGTACTCAGTCATAGTCAACGACGCCCTGAACAAGAATCCGTTGAAAACATTTGCATATCGCTTAAGGAATATTTTTAATGAATTTTTGAAAATCAGGAAAGCGATCCATGCACTAAGGCAGTGACTTAACTTTTTTGTCAAAAAAGACCCCAAAAGTATCTTGGAATGTCTTGAAATTGTACACAGTCATAGTCAAGCATGCCCTGAACAAGAATCCTTTGAATATATTTGCATATCTCTTGAAGAATATTTTTAATGAATTTTTGAAAATCCGAAAAGCGATCCATGCACTTGGACATTCCAAGTATGTTGGAATGTCTTGAAATTGTACTCAGTCATAGTCAACGACGCCCTGAACAAGAATCCATTGAAAATATTTGCATATCTCTTAAGGAATATTTTAAATGAATTTTTGAAAATGATGAAAGTCTGTGCACTTAGGCAGTGACTTAACTTTTTATTAAAAAAAGACCCCAAAGGTATCTTGGAATGTCTTGAAATTGTACACAGTCATAGTCAAGCATGCCCTGAACAAGAATCCGTTGAATATATTTGCATATCTCTTGAAGAATATTTTTAATGAACTTTTGAAAATCAGGAAAGCGATCCATGCACTTGGACATTCCAAGTATGTTGGAATGTCTTGAAATTGTACTCAGTCATAGTCAACGACGCCCTGAACAAGAATCCGTTGAAAATATTTGCATATCGCTTAAGGAATATTTTTAATGAATTTTTGAAAATCAGGAAAGCGATCCATGCACTTAGGCAGTGACTTAACTTTTTTGTCAAAAAAGACCCCAAAAGTATCTTGGAATGTCTTGAAATTGTACACAGTCATAGTCAAGCATGCCCTGAACAAGAATCCGTTGAATATATTTGCATATCTCTTGAAAAATATTTTTAATGAATTTTTGAAAATCCGAAAAGCGATCCATGCACTTGGACATTCCAAGTATGTTGGAATGTCTTGAAATTGTACTCAGTCATAGTCAACGACGCCCTGAACAAGAATCAATTGAAAATATTTGCATATCTCTTAAGGAATATTTTTAATGAATTTTTGAAAATGAGGAAAGTCTGTGCACTTAGGCAGTGACTTAACTTTTTATTCAAAAAAGACCCCAAAAGTATCTTGGAATGCCTTGAAATTGTACACAGTCATAGTCAAGCATGCCCTGAACAAGAATCCGTTGAATATATTTGCATATCTCTTGAAGAATATTTTTAATGAATTTTTGAAAATGAGGAAAGTCTGTGCACTTAGGCAGTGACTTAACTTTTTTGTCAAAAAAGACCCCAAAAGTATCTTGGAATGTCTTGAAATTGTACACAGTCATAGTCAAGCATGCCCTGAACAAGAATCCGTTGAATATATTTGCATATCTCTTGAAGAATATTTTTAATGAACTTTTGAAAATCAGGAAAGCGATCCATGCACTTGGACATTCCAAGTATGTTGGAATGTCTTGAAATTGTACTCAGTCATAGTCAACGACGCCCTGAACAAGAATCCGTTGAAAATATTTGCATATCGCTTAAGGAATATTTTTAATGAATTTTTGAAAATCAGGAAAGCGATCCATGCACTTAGGCAGTGACTTAACTTTTTTGTCAAAAAAGACCCCAAAAGTATCTTGGAATGTCTTGAAATTGTACACAGTCATAGTCAAGCATGCCCTGAACAAGAATCCGTTGAATATATTTGCATATCTCTTGAAAAATATTTTTAATGAATTTTTGAAAATCCGAAAAGCGATCCATGCACTTGGACATTCCAAGTATGTTGGAATGTCTTGAAATTGTACTCAGTCATAGTCAACGACGCCCTGAACAAGAATCAATTGAAAATATTTGCATATCTCTTAAGGAATATTTTTAATGAATTTTTGAAAATGAGGAAAGTCTGTGCACTTAGGCAGTGACTTAACTTTTTATTCAAAAAAGACCCCAAAAGTATCTTGGAATGTCTTGAAATTGTACACAGTCATAGTCAAGCATGCCCTGAACAAGAATCCGTTGAATATATTTGCATATCTCTTGAAGAATATTTTTAATGAACTTTTGAAAATCAGGAAAGCGATCCATGCACTTAGGCAATGACTTAACTTTTTTGTCAAAAAAGACCCCAAAAGTATCTTGGAATGTCTTGAAATTGTACACAGTCATAGTCAAGCATGCCCTGAACAAGAATCCGTTGAATATATTTGCATATCTCTTGAAAAATATTTTTAATGAATTTTTGAAAATCCGAAAAGCGATCCATGCACTTGGACATTCCAAGTATGTTGGAATGTCTTGAAATTGTACTCAGTCATAGTCAACGACGCCCTGAACAAGAATCAATTGAAAATATTTGCATATCTCTTAAGGAATATTTTTAATGAATTTTTGAAAATGAGGAAAGTCTGTGCACTTAGGCAGTGACTTAACTTTTTATTCAAAAAAGACCCCAAAAGTATCTTGGAATGTCTTGAAATTGTACACAGTCATAGTCAAGCATGCCCTGAACAAGAATCCGTTGAATATATTTGCATATCTCTTGAAGAATATTTTTAATGAACTTTTGAAAATCAGGAAAGCGATCCATGCACTTGGACATTCCAAGTATGTTGGAATGTCTTGAAATTGTACTCAGTCATAGTCAACGACGCCCTGAACAAGAATCCGTTGAAAATATTTGCATATCGCTTAAGGAATATTTTTAATGAATTTTTGAAAATCAGGAAAGCGATCCATGCACTTAGGCAGTGACTTAACTTTTTTGTCAAAAAAGACCCCAAAAGTATCTTGGAATGTCTTGAAATTGTACACAGTCATAGTCAAGCATGCCCTGAACAAGAATCCGTTGAATATATTTGCATATCTCTTGAAAAATATTTTTAATGAATTTTTGAAAATCCGAAAAGCGATCCATGCACTTGGACATTCCAAGTATGTTGGAATGTCTTGAAATTGTACTCAGTCATAGTCAACGACGCCCTGAACAAGAATCAATTGAAAATATTTGCATATCTCTTAAGGAATATTTTTAATGAATTTTTGAAAATGAGGAAAGTCTGTGCACTTAGGCAGTGACTTAACTTTTTATTCAAAAAAGACCCCAAAAGTATCTTGGAATGTCTTGAAATTGTACACAGTCATAGTCAAGCATGCCCTGAACAAGAATCCGTTGAATATATTTGCATATCTCTTGAAGAATATTTTTAATGAACTTTTGAAAATCAGGAAAGCGATCCATGCACTTGGACATTCCAAGTATGTTGGAATGTCTTGAAATTGTACTCAGTCATAGTCAACGACGCCCTGAACAAGAATCCGTTGAAAATATTTGCATATCGCTTAAGGAATATTTTTAATGAATTTTTGAAAATCAGGAAAGCGATCCATGCACTTAGGCAGTGACTTAACTTTTTTGTCAAAAAAGACCCCAAAAGTATCTTGGAATGTCTTGAAATTGTACACAGTCATAGTCAAGCATGCCCTGAACAAGAATCCGTTGAATATATTTGCATATCTCTTGAAAAATATTTTTAATGAATTTTTGAAAATCCGAAAAGCGATCCATGCACTTGGACATTCCAAGTATGTTGGAATGTCTTGAAATTGTACTCAGTCATAGTCAACGACGCCCTGAACAAGAATCAATTGAAAATATTTGCATATCTCTTAAGGAATATTTTTAATGAATTTTTGAAAATGAGGAAAGTCTGTGCACTTAGGCAGTGACTTAACTTTTTATTCAAAAAAGACCCCAAAAGTATCTTGGAATGTCTTGAAATTGTACACAGTCATAGTCAAGCATGCCCTGAACAAGAATCCGTTGAATATATTTGCATATCTCTTGAAGAATATTTTTAATGAACTTTTGAAAATCAGGAAAGCGATCCATGCACTTGGACATTCCAAGTATGTTGGAATGTCTTGAAATTGTACTCAGTCATAGTCAACGACGCCCTGAACAAGAATCCGTTGAAAATATTTGCATATCGCTTAAGGAATATTTTTAATGAATTTTTGAAAATCAGGAAAGCGATCCATGCACTTAGGCAGTGACTTAACTTTTTTGTCAAAAAAGACCCCAAAAGTATCTTGGAATGTCTTGAAATTGTACACAGTCATAGTCAAGCATGCCCTGAACAAGAATCCGTTGAATATATGTGCATATCTCTTGAAGAATATTTTTAATGAATTTTTGAAAATCCGAAAAGCGATCCATGCACTTGGACATTCCAAGTATGTTGGAATGTCTTTAAATTGTACTCAGTCATAGTCAACGACGCCCTGAACAAGAATCAATTGAAAATATTTGCATATCTCTTAAGGAATATTTTTAATGAATTTTTGAAAATGAGGAAAGTCTGTGCACTTAGGCAGTGACTTAACTTTTTTGTCAAAAAAGACCCCAAAAGTATCTTGGAATGTCTTGAAATTGTACACAGTCATAGTCAAGCATGCCCTGAACAAGAATCCGTTGAATATATTTGCATATCTCTTGAAGAATATTTTTAATGAACTTTTGAAAATCAGGAAAGCGATCCATGCACTTGGACATTCCAAGTATGTTGGAATGTCTTGAAATTGTACTCAGTCATAGTCAACGACGCCCTGAACAAGAATCCGTTGAAAATATTTGCATATCGCTTAAGGAATATTTTTAATGAATTTTTGAAAATCAGGAAAGCGATCCATGCACTTAGGCAGTGACTTAACTTTTTTGTCAAAAAAGACCCCAAAAGTATCTTGGAATGTCTTGAAATTGTACACAGTCATAGTCAAGCATGCCCTGAACAAGAATCCGTTGAATATATTTGCATATCTCTTGAAGAATATTTTTAATGAATTTTTGAAAATCCGAAAAGCGATCCATGCACTTGGACATTCCAAGTATGTTGGAATGTCTTTAAATTGTACTCAGTCATAGTCAACGACGCCCTGAACAAGAATCAATTGAAAATATTTGCATATCTCTTAAGGAATATTTTTAATGAATTTTTGAAAATGAGGAAAGTCTGTGCACTTAGGCAGTGACTTAACTTTTTTGTCAAAAAAGACCCCAAAAGTATCTTGGAATGTCTTGAAATTGTACACAGTCATAGTCAAGCATGCCCTGAACAAGAATCCGTTGAATATATTTGCATATCTCTTGAAGAATATTTTTAATGAACTTTTGAAAATCAGGAAAGCGATCCATGCACTTGGACATTCCAAGTATGTTGGAATGTCTTGAAATTGTACTCAGTCATAGTCAACGACGCCCTGAACAAGAATCCGTTGAAAATATTTGCATATCGCTTAAGGAATATTTTTAATGAATTTTTGAAAATCAGGAAAGCGATCCATGCACTTCGGCAGTGACTTAACTTTTTTGTCAAAAAAGACCCCAAAAGTATCTTGGAATGTCTTGAAATTGTACACAGTCATAGTCAAGCATGCCCTGAACAAGAATCCGTTGAATATATTTGCATATCTCTTGAAAAATATTTTTAATGAATTTTTGAAAATCCGAAAAGCGATCCATGCACTTGGACATTCCAAGTATGTTGGAATGTCTTGAAATTGTACTCAGTCATAGTCAACGACGCCCTGAACAAGAATCAATTGAAAATATTTGCATATCTCTTAAGGAATATTTTTAATGAATTTTTGAAAATGAGGAAAGTCTGTGCACTTAGGCAGTGACTTAACTTTTTATTCAAAAAAGACCCCAAAAGTATCTTGGAATGTCTTGAAATTGTACACAGTCATAGTCAAGCATGCCCTGAACAAGAATCCGTTGAATATATTTGCATATCTCTTGAAGAATATTTTTAATGAACTTTTTAAAATCAGGAAAGCGATCCATGCACTTGGACATTCCAAGTATGTTGGAATGTCTTGAAATTGTACTCAGTCATAGTCAACGACGCCCTGAACAAGAATCCGTTGAAAATATTTGCATATCGCTTAAGGAATATTTTTAATGAATTTTTGAAAATCAGGAAAGCGATCCATGCACTTAGGCAGTGACTTAACTTTTTTGTCAAAAAAGACCCCAAAAGTATCTTGGAATGTCTTGAAATTGTACACAGTCATAGTCAAGCATGCCCTGAACAAGAATCCGTTGAATATATTTGCATATCTCTTGAAGAATATTTTTAATGAACTTTTGAAAATCAGGAAAGCGATCCATGCACTTGGACATTCCAAGTATGTTGGAATGTCTTGAAATTGTACTCAGTCATAGTCAACGACGCCCTGAACAAGAATCCGTTGAAAATATTTGCATATCTCTTAAGGAATATTTTTAAAGAATTTCTGAAAATCAGGAAAGCGATCCATGCACTTAGGCAGTGACTTAACTTTTTCGTCAAAAGAGACCCCAAAAGTATCTTGGAATGTCTTGAAATTGTACACAGTCATAGTCAAGCATGCCCTGAACAAGAATCCGTTGAATATATTTGCATATCTCTTGAAGAACATTTTTAATGAATTTTTGAAAATCCGGAAAGCGATCCATGCACTTTGACATTCCAAGTATGTTGGAATGTCTTGAAATTGTACTCAGTCATAGTCAACGACGCCCTGAACAAGAATCCGTTGAAAATATTTGCATATCGCTTAAGGAATATTTTTAATGAAATTTTGAAAATCAGGAAAGCGATCCATGCACTTAGGCAGTGACTTAACTTTTTATTCAAAAAAGACCCCAAAAGTATCTTGGAATGTCTTGAAATTGTACACAGTCATAGTCAAGCATGCCCTGAACAAGAATCCGTTGAATATATTTGCATATCTCTTGAAGAATATTTTTAATGAACTTTTGAAAATCAGGAAAGCGATCCATGCACTTGGACATTCCAAGTATGTTGGAATGTCTTGAAATTGTACTCAGTCATAGTCAACGACGCCCTGAACAAGAATCCGTTGAAAATATTTGCATATCGCTTAAGGAATATTTTTAATGAATTTTTGAAAATCAGGAAAGCGATCCATGCACTTAGGCAGTGACTTAACTTTTTATTCAAAAAAGACCCCAAAAGTATCTTGGAATGTCTTGAAATTGTACACAGTCATAGTCAAGCATGCCCTGAACAAGAATCCGTTGAATATATTTGCATATCTCTTGAAGAATATTTTTAATGAATTTTTGAAAATCCGAAAAGCGATCCATGCACTTGGACATTCCAAGTATGTTGGAATGTCTTGAAATTGTACTCAGTCATAGTCAACGACGCCCTGAACAAGAATCAATTGAAAATATTTGCATATCTCTTAAGGAATATTTTTAATGAATTTTTGAAAATGAGGAAAGTCTGTGCACTTCGGCAGTGACTTAACTTTTTATTCAAAAAAGACCCCAAAAGTATCTTGGAATGTCTTGAAATTGTACACAGTCATAGTCAAGCATGCCCTGAACAAGAATCCGTTGAATATATTTGCATATCTCTTGAAGAATATTTTTAATGAACTTTTGAAAATCAGGAAAGCGATCCATGCACTTGGACATTCCAAGTATGTTGGAATGTCTTGAAATTGTACTCAGTCATAGTCAACGACGCCCTGAACAAGAATCCGTTGAAAATATTTGCATATCGTTTAAGGAATATTTTTAATGAATTTCTGAAAATCAGGAAAGCGATCCATGCACTTAGGCAGTGACTTAACTTTTTCGTCAAAAAAGACCCCAAAAGTATCTTGGAATGTCTTGAAATTGTACACAGTCATAGTCAAGCATGCCCTGAACAAGAATCCGTTGAATATATTTGCATATCTCTTGAAGAATATTTTTAATGAATTTTTGAAAATCCGGAAAGCGATCCATGCACTTGGACATTCCAAGTATGTTGGAATGTCTTGAAATTGTACTCGGTCATAGTCAACGACGCCCTGAACAAGAATCCATTGAAAATATTTGCATATCTCTTAAGGAATATTTTTAATGAATTTTTGAAAATGATGAAAGTCTGTGCACTTAGGCAGTGACTTAACTTTTTATCCAAAAAAGACCCCAAAGGTATCTTGGAATGTCTTGAAATTGTACACAGTCATAGTCAAGCATGCCCTGAACAAGAATCCGTTGAATATATTTGCATATCTCTTGAAGAATATTTTTAATGAACTTTTGAAAATCAGGAAAGCGATCCATGCACTTAGGCAGTGACTTAACTTTTTCGTCAAGAAAGACCCCAAAAGTATCTTGGAATGTCTTGAAGTTGTACACAGTCATAGTCAAGCATGCCCTGAACAAGAATCCGTTGAATATATTTGCATATCTCTTGAAGAATATTTTTAATGAATTTTTGAAAATCCGAAAAGCGATCCATGCACTTGGACATTCCAAGTTTGTTGGAATGTCTTGAAATTGTACTCAGTCATAGTCAACGACGCCCTGAACAAGAATCTATTGAAAATATTTGCATATCTCTTAAGGAATATTTTTAATGAATTTTTGAAAATCAGGAAAGCGATCCATGCACTTAGGCAGTGACTTAACTTTTTCGTCAAAAAAGACCCCAAAAGTATCTTGGAATGTCTTGAAATTGTACACAGTCATAGTCAAGCATGCCCTGAACAAGAATCCGTTGAATATATTTGCATATCTCTTGAAGAATATTTTTAATGAATTTTTGAAAATCCGAAAAGCGATCCATGCACTTGGACATTCCAAGTATGTTGGAATGTCTTGAAATTGTACTCAGTCATAGTCAACGACGCCCTGAACAAGAATCAATTGAAAATATTTGCATATCTCTTAAGGAATATTTTTAATGAATTTTTGAAAATGAGGAAAGTCTGTGCACTTCGGCAGTGACTTAACTTTTTATTCAAAAAAGACCCCAAAAGTATCTTGGAATGTCTTGAAATTGTACACAGTCATAGTCAAGCATGCCCTGAACAAGAATCCGTTGAATATATTTGCATATCTCTTGAAGAATATTTTTAATGAACTTTTGAAAATCAGGAAAGCGATCCATGCACTTGGACATTCCAAGTATGTTGGAATGTCTTGAAATTGTACTCAGTCATAGTCAACGACGCCCTGAACAAGAATCCGTTGAAAATATTTGCATATCGTTTAAGGAATATTTTTAATGAATTTCTGAAAATCAGGAAAGCGATCCATGCACTTAGGCAGTGACTTAACTTTTTCGTCAAAAAAGACCCCAAAAGTATCTTGGAATGTCTTGAAATTGTACACAGTCATAGTCAAGCATGCCCTGAACAAGAATCCGTTGAATATATTTGCATATCTCTTGAAGAATATTTTTAATGAATTTTTGAAAATCCGGAAAGCGATCCATGCACTTGGACATTCCAAGTATGTTGGAATGTCTTGAAATTGTACTCGGTCATAGTCAACGACGCCCTGAACAAGAATCCATTGAAAATATTTGCATATCTCTTAAGGAATATTTTTAATGAATTTTTGAAAATGATGAAAGTCTGTGCACTTAGGCAGTGACTTAACTTTTTATCCAAAAAAGACCCCAAAGGTATCTTGGAATGTCTTGAAATTGTACACAGTCATAGTCAAGCATGCCCTGAACAAGAATCCGTTGAATATATTTGCATATCTCTTGAAGAATATTTTTAATGAACTTTTGAAAATCAGGAAAGCGATCCATGCACTTAGGCAGTGACTTAACTTTTTCGTCAAGAAAGACCCCAAAAGTATCTTGGAATGTCTTGAAGTTGTACACAGTCATAGTCAAGCATGCCCTGAACAAGAATCCGTTGAATATATTTGCATATCTCTTGAAGAATATTTTTAATGAATTTTTGAAAATCCGAAAAGCGATCCATGCACTTGGACATTCCAAGTTTGTTGGAATGTCTTGAAATTGTACTCAGTCATAGTCAACGACGCCCTGAACAAGAATCTATTGAAAATATTTGCATATCTCTTAAGGAATATTTTTAATGAATTTTTGAAAATCAGGAAAGCGATCCATGCACTTAGGCAGTGACTTAACTTTTTCGTCAAAAAAGACCCCAAAAGTATCTTGGAATGTCTTGAAGTTGTACACAGTCATAGTCAAGCATGCCCTGAACAAAAATCCGTTGAATATATTTGCATATCTCTTGAAGAATATTTTCAATGAATTTTTGAAAATCCGAAAAGCGATCCATGCACTTGGACATTCCAAGTATGTTGGAATGTCTTGAAATTGTACTCAGTCATAGTCAACGACGCCCTGAACAAGAATCTATTGAAAATATTTGCATATCTCTTAAGGAATATTTTTAATGAATTTTTGAAAATGAGGAATTTCTGTGCACTTAGGCAGTGACTTAACTTTTTATTCAAAAAAGACCCCAAAAGTATCTTGGAATGTCTTGAAATTGTACACAGTCATAGTCAAGCATGCCCTGAACAAGAATCCGTTGAATATATTTGCATATCGCTTAAGGAATATTTTTAATGAATTTTTGAAAATCAGGAAAGCGATCCATGCACTTGGACATTCCAAGTATGTTGGAATGTCTTGAAATTGTACTCAGTCATAGTCAACGACGCCCTGAACAAGAATCCGTTGAAAATATTTGCATATCGCTTAAGGAATATTTTTAATGAATTTTTGAAAATCAGGAAAGCGATCCATGCACTTAGGCAGTGACTTAACTTTTTCGTCAAAAAAGACCCCAAAAGTATCTTGGAATGTCTTGAAATTGTACACAGTCATAGTCAAGCATGCCCTGAACAAGAATCCGTTGAATATATTTGCATATCTCTTGAAGAATATTTTTAATGAATTTTTGAAAATCCGAAAAGCGATCCATGCACTTGGACATTCCAAGTATGTTGGAATGTCTTTAAATTGTACTCAGTCATAGTCAACGATGCCCTGAACAAGAATCAATTGAAAATATTTGCATATCTCTTAAGGAATATTTTTAATGAATTTTTGAAAATGAGGAAAGTCTGTGCACTTAGGCAGTGACTTAACTTTTTATTCAAAAAAGACCCCAAAAGTATCTTGGAATGTCTTGAAATTGTACACAGTCATAGTCAAGCATGCCCTGAACAAGAATCCGTTGAATATATTTGCATATCTCTTGAAGAATATTTTTAATGAACTTTTGAAAATCAGGAAAGCGATCCATGCACTTGGACATTCCAAGTATGTTGGAATGTCTTGAAATTGTACTCAGTCATAGTCAACGACGCCCTGAACAAGAATCCGTTGAAAATATTTGCATATCGCTTAAGGAATATTTTGAATGAATTTTTGAAAATCAGGAAAGCGATCCATGCACTTAGGCAGTGACTTAACTTTTTATTCAAAAAAGACCCCAAAAGTATCTTGGAATGTCTTGAAATTGTACACAGTCATAGTCAAGCATGCCCTGAACAAGAATCCGTTGAATATATTTGCATATCGCTTAAGGAATATTTTTAATGAATTTTTGAAAATCAGGAAAGCGATCCATGCACTTGGACATTCCAAGTATGTTGGAATGTCTTGAAATTGTACTCAGTCATAGTCAACGACGCCCTGAACAAGAATCCGTTGAAAATATTTGCATATCGCTTAAGGAATATTTTTAATGAATTTTTGAAAATCAGGAAAGCGATCCATGCACTTAGGCAGTGACTTAACTTTTTCGTCAAAAAAGACCCCAAAAGTATCTTGGAATGTCTTGAAATTGTACACAGTCATAGTCAAGCATGCCCTGAACAAGAATCCGTTGAATATATTTGCATATCTCTTGAAGAATATTTTTAATGAATTTTTGAAAATCCGAAAAGCGATCCATGCACTTGGACATTCCAAGTATGTTGGAATGTCTTTAAATTGTACTCAGTCATAGTCAACGATGCCCTGAACAAGAATCAATTGAAAATATTTGCATATCTCTTAAGGAATATTTTTAATGAATTTTTGAAAATGAGGAAAGTCTGTGCACTTAGGCAGTGACTTAACTTTTTATTCAAAAAAGACCCCAAAAGTATCTTGGAATGTCTTGAAATTGTACACAGTCATAGTCAAGCATGCCCTGAACAAGAATCCGTTGAATATATTTGCATATCTCTTGAAGAATATTTTTAATGAACTTTTGAAAATCAGGAAAGCGATCCATGCACTTGGACATTCCAAGTATGTTGGAATGTCTTGAAATTGTACTCAGTCATAGTCAACGACGCCCTGAACAAGAATCCGTTGAAAATATTTGCATATCGCTTAAGGAATATTTTGAATGAATTTTTGAAAATCAGGAAAGCGATCCATGCACTTAGGCAGTGACTTAACTTTTTATTCAAAAAAGACCCCAAAAGTATCTTGGAATGTCTTGAAATTGTACACAGTCATAGTCAAGCATGCCCTGAACAAGAATCCGTTGAATATATTTGCATATCTCTTGAAGAATATTTTTAATGAACTTTTGAAAATCAGGAAAGCGATCCATGCACTTGGACATTCCAAGTATGTTGGAATGTCTTGAAATTGTACTCAGTCATAGTCAACGACGCCCTGAACAAGAATCCGTTGAAAATATTTGCATATCGCTTAAGGAATATTTTTAATGAATTTTTGAAAATCAGGAAAGCGATCCATGCACTTAGGCAGTGACTTAACTTTTTCGTCAAAAAAGACCCCAAAAGTATCTTGGAATGTCTTGAAATTGTACACAGTCATAGTCAAGCATGCCCTGAACAAGAATCCGTTGAATATATTTGCATATCTCTTGAAGAATATTTTTAATGAACTTTTGAAAATCAGGAAAGCGATCCATGCACTTGGACATTCCAAGTGTGTTGGAATGTCTTGAAATTGTACTCAGTCATAGTCAACGACGCCCTGAACAAGAATCCGTTGAAAATATTTGCATATCGTTTAAGGAATATTTTTAAAGAATTTCTGAAAATCAGGAAAGCGATCCATGCACTTAGGCAGTGACTTAACTTTTTATTCAAAAAAGACCCCAAAAGTATCTTGGAATGTCTTTAAATTGTACACAGTCATAGTCAAGCATGCCCTGAACAAGAATCCGTTGAATATATTTGCATATCTCTTGAAGAATATTTTTAATGAACTTTTGAAAATCAGGAAATTGATCCATGCACTTGGACATTCCAAGTATGTTGGAATGTCTTGAAATTGTACTCAGTCATAGTCAACGACGCCCTGAACAAGAATCCGTTGAAAATATTTGCATATCTCTTAAGGAATATTTTTAATGAATTTTTGAAAATGAATTTCTGTGCACTTAGGCAGTGACTTAACTTTTTATTCAAAAAAGACCCCAAAGGTATCTTGGAATGTCTTGAAATTGTACACAGTCATAGTCAAGCATGCCCTGAACAAGAATCCGTTGAATATATTTGCATATCGCTTAAGGAATATTTTTAATGAATTTTTGAAAATCAGGAAAGCGATCCATGCACTTGGACATTCCAAGTATGTTGGAATGTCTTGAAATTGTACTCAGTCATAGTCAACGACGCCCTGAACAAGAATCCGTTGAAAATATTTGCATATCGCTTCAGGAATATTTTAAATGAATTTTTGAAAATCAGGAAAGCGATCCATGCACTTAGGCAGTGACTTAACTTTTTTGTCAAAAAAGACCCCAAAAGTATCTTGGAATGTCTTGAAATTGTACACAGTCATAGTCAAGCATGCCCTGAACAAGAATCCGTTGAATATATTTGCATATCTCTTGAAGAATATTTTTAATGAATTTTTGAAAATCCGAAAAGTGATCCATGCACTTGGACATTCCAAGTATGTTGGAATGTCTTGAAATTGTACTCAGTCATAGTCAACGACGATCTGAACAAGCATCAATTGAAAATATTTGCATATCTCTTAAGGAATATTTTGAATGAATTTTTGAAAATGAGGAAAGTCTGTGCACTTAGGCAGTGACTTAACTTTTTATTCAAAAAAGACCCCAAAAGTATCTTGGAATGTCTTGAAATTGTACACAGTCATAGTCAAGCATGCCCTGAACAAGAATCCGTTGAATATATTTGCATATCTCTTGAAGAATATTTTTAATGAACTTTTGAAAATCAGGAAAGCGATCCATGCACTTGGACATTCCAAGTATGTTGGAATGTCTTGAAATTGTACTCAGTCATAGTCAACGACGCCCTGAACAAGAATCCGTTGAAAATATTTGCATATCGTTTAAGGAATATTTTTAAAGAATTTCTGAAAATCAGGAAAGCGATCCATGCACTTAGGCAGTGACTTAACTTTTTCGTCAAAAAAGACCCCAAAAGTATCTTGGAATGTCTTGAAATTGTACACAGTCATAGTCAAGAATGCCCTGAACAAGAATTAGTTGAATATATTTGCATATCTCTTGAAGAATATTTTTAATGAATTTTTGAAAATCCGGAAAGCGATCCATGCACTTGGACATTCCAAGTATGTTGGAATGTCTTGAAATTGTACTCGGTCATAGTCAACGACGCCCTGAACAAGAATCCATTGAAAATATTTGCATATCTCTAAAGGAATATTTTTAATGAATTTTTGAAAATGATGAAAGTCTGTGCACTTAGGCAGTGACTTAACTTTTTATTCAAAAAAGACCCCAAAGGTATCTTGGAATGTCTTGAAATTGTACACAGTCATAGTCAAGCATGCCCTGAACAAGAATCCGTTGAATATATTTGCATATCTCTTGAAGAATATTTTTAATGAACTTTTGAAAATCAGGAAAGCGATCCATGCACTTGGACATTCCAAGTATGTTGGAATGTCTTGAAATTGTACTCAGTCATAGTCAACGACGCCCTGAACAAGAATCCGTTGAAAATATTTGCATATCGCTTAAGGAATATTTTTAATGAATTTTTGAAAATCAGGAAAGCGATCCATGCACTTAGGCAGTGACTTAACTTTTTTGTCAAAAAAGACCCCAAAAGTATCTTGGAATGTCTTGAAATTGTACACAGTCATAGTCAAGCATGCCCTGAACAAGAATCCGTTGAATATATTTGCATATCTCTTGAAGAATATTTTTAATGAATTTTTGAAAATCCGAAAAGCGATCCATGCACTTGGACATTCCAAGTATGTTGGAATGTCTTGAAATTGTACTCAGTCATAGTCAACGACGCCCTGAACAAGAATCAATTGAAAATATTTGCATATCTCTTAAGGAATATTTTGAATGAATTTTTGAAAATGAGGAAAGTCTGTGCACTTAGGCAGTGACTTAACTTTTTATTCAAAAAAGACCCCAAAAGTATCTTGGAATGTCTTGAAATTGTACACAGTCATAGTCAAGCATGCCCTGAACAAGAATCCGTTGAATATATTTGCATATCTCTTGAAGAATATTTTTAATGAACTTTTGAAAATCAGGAAAGCGATCCATGCACTTGGACATTCCAAGTATGTTGGAATGTCTTGAAATTGTACTCAGTCATAGTCAACGACGCCCTGAACAAGAATCCGTTGAAAATATTTGCATATCGTTTAAGGAATATTTTTAAAGAATTTCTGAAAATCAGGAAAGCGATCCATGCACTTAGGCAGTGACTTAACTTTTTATTCAAAAAAGACCCCAAAAGTATCTTGGAATGTCTTGAAATTGTACACAGTCATAGTCAAGCATGCCCTGAACAAGAATCCGTTGAATATATTTGCATATCTCTTGAAGAATATTTTTAATGAACTTTTGAAAATCAGGAAATTGATCCATGCACTTGGACATTCCAAGTATGTTGGAATGTCTTGAAATTGTACTCAGTCATAGTCAACGACGCCCTGAACAAGAATCCGTTGAAAATATTTGCATATCGTTTAAGGAATATTTTTAAAGAATTTCTGAAAATCAGGAAAGCGATCCATGCACTTAGGCAGTGACTTAACTTTTTCGTCAAAAAAGACCCCAAAAGTATCTTGGAATGTCTTGAAATTGTACACAGTCATAGTCAAGAATGCCCTGAACAAGAATCCGTTGAATATATTTGCATATCTCTTGAAGAATATTTTAAATGAATTTTTGAAAATCCGGAAAGCTATCCATGCACTTGGACATTCCAAGTATGTTGGAATGTCTTGAAATTGTACTCGGTCATAGTCAACGACGCCCTGAACAAGAATCCATTGAAAATATTTGCATATCTCTTAAGGAATATTTTTAATGAATTTTTGAAAATGATGAAAGTCTGTGCACTTAGGCAGTGACTTAACTTTTTATTCAAAAAAGACCCCAAAGGTATCTTGGAATGTCTTGAAATTGTAAACAGTCATAGTCAAGCATGCCCTGAACAAGAATCCATTGAATATATTTGCATATCTCTTGAAGAATATTTTTAATGAACTTTTGAAAATCAGGAAAGCGATCCATGCACTTGGACATTCCAAGTATGTTGGAATGTCTTGAAATTGTACTCAGTCATAGTCAACGACGCCCTGAACAAGAATCCGTTGAAAATATTTGCATATCGCTTAAGGAATATTTTTAAAGAATTTCTGAAAATCAGGAAAGCGATCCATGCACTTAGGCAGTGACTTAACTTTTTATTCAAAAAAGACCCCAAAAGTATCTTGGAATGTCTTGAAATTGTACACAGTCATAGTCAAGCATGCCCTGAACAAGAATCCGTTGAATATATTTGCATATCTCTTGAAGAATATTTTTAATGAATTTTTGAAAATCCGAAAAGCGATCCATGCACTTGGACATTCCAAGTATGTTGGAATGTCTTGAAATTGTACTCAGTCATAGTCAACGACGCCCTGAACAAGAATCCGTTGAAAATATTTGCATATCGTTTAAGGAATATTTTTAAAGAATTTCTGAAAATCAGGAAAGCGATCCATGCACTTAGGCAGTGACTTAACTTTTTATTCAAAAAAGACCCCAAAAGTATCTTGGAATGTCTTGAAATTGTACACAGTCATAGTCAAGCATGCCCTGAACAAGAATCCGTTGAATATATTTGCATATCTCTTGAAGAATATTTTTAATGAACTTTTGAAAATCAGGAAAGCGATCCATGCACTTGGACATTCCAAGTATGTTGGAATGTCTTGAAATTGTACTCAGTCATAGTCAACGACGCCCTGAACAAGAATCCGTTGAAAATATTTGCATTTCGCTTAAGGAATATTTTTAATGAATTTTTGAAAATCAGGAAAGCGATCCATGCACTTAGGCAGTGACTTAACTTTTTCGTCAAAAAAGACCCCAAAAGTATCTTGGAATGTCTTGAAATTGTACACAGTCATAGTCAAGCATGCCCTGAACAAGAATCCGTTGAATATATTTGCATATCTCTTGAAGAATATTTTTAATGAACTTTTGAAAATCAGGAAAGTGATCCATGCACTTGGACATTCCAAGTATGTTGGAATGTCTTGAAATTGTACTCAGTCATAGTCAACGACGCCCTGAACAAGAATCCGTTGAAAATATTTGCATATCGCTTAAGGAATATTTTTAATGAATTTTTGAAAATCAGGAAAGCGATCCATGCACTTAGGCAGTGACTTAACTTTTTATTCAAAAAAGACCCCAAAAGTATCTTGGAATGTCTTGAAATTGTACACAGTCATAGTCAAGCATGCCCTGAACAAGAATCCGTTGAATATATTTGCATATCTCTTGAAGAATATTTTTAATGAACTTTTGAAAATCAGGAAAGCGATCCATGCACTTGGACATTCCAAGTATGTTGGAATGTTTTGAAATTGTACTCAGTCATAGTCAACGACGCCCTGAACAAGAATCCGTTGAAAATATTTGCATATCGCTTAAGGAATATTTTTAATGAATTTTTGAAAATCAGGAAAGCGATCCATGCACTTAGGCAGTGACTTAACTTTTTATTCAAAAAAGACCCCAAAAGTATCTTGGAATGTCTTGAAATTGTACACAGTCATAGTCAAGCATGCCCTGAACAAGAATCCGTTGAATATATTTGCATATCTCTTGAAGAATATTTTTTTAATGAACTTTTGAAAATCAGGAAAGCGATCCATGCACTTGGACATTCCAAGTATGTTGGAATGTCTTGAAATTGTACTCAGTCATAGTCAACGACGCCCTGAACAAGAATCCGTTGAAAATATTTGCATATCGCTTAAGGAATATTTTTAATGAATTTTTGAAAATCAGGAAAGCGATCCATGCACTTAGGCAGTGACTTAACTTTTTTGTCAAAAAAGACCCCAAAAGTATCTTGGAATGTCTTGAAATTGTACACAGTCATAGTCAAGCATGCCCTGAACAAGAATCCGTTGAATATATTTGCATATCTCTTGAAGAATATTTTTAATGAACTTTTGAAAATCAGGAAATTGATCCATGCACTTGGACATTCCAAGTATGTTGGAATGTCTTGAAATTGTACTCAGTCATAGTCAACGACGCCCTGAACAAGAATCCGTTGAAAATATTTGCATATCTCTTAAGGAATATTTTTAATGAATTTTTGAAAATGAATTTCTGTGCACTTAGGCAGTGACTTAACTTTTTATTCAAAAAAGACCCCAAAGGTATCTTGGAATGTCTTGAAATTGTACACAGTCATAGTCAAGCATGCCCTGAACAAGAATCCGTTGAATATATTTGCATATCGCTTAAGGAATATTTTTAATGAATTTTTGAAAATCAGGAAAGCGATCCATGCACTTGGACATTCCAAGTATGTTGGAATGTCTTGAAATTGTACTCAGTCATAGTCAACGACGCCCTGAACAAGAATCCGTTGAAAATATTTGCATATCGCTTCAGGAATATTTTAAATGAATTTTTGAAAATCAGGAAAGCGATCCATGCACTTAGGTAGTGACCTAACTTTTTTGTCAAAAAAGACCCCAAAAGTATCTTGGAATGTCTTGAAATTGTACACAGTCATAGTCAAGCATGCCCTGAACAAGAATCCGTTGAATATATTTGCATATCTCTTGAAGAATATTTTTAATGAACTTTTGAAAATCAGGAAAGCGATCCATGCACTTGGACATTCCAAGTATGTTGGAATGTTTTGAAATTGTACTCAGTCATAGTCAACGACGCCCTGAACAAGAATCCGTTGAAAATATTTGCATATCGCTTAAGGAATATTTTTAATGAATTTTTGAAAATCAGGAAAGCGATCCATGCACTTAGGCAGTGACTTAACTTTTTCGTCAAAAAAGACCCCAAAAGTATCTTGGAATGTCTTGAAATTGTACACAGTCATAGTCAAGCATGCCCTGAACAAGAATCCGTTGAATATATTTGCATATCTCTTGAAGAATATTTTTAATGAATTTTTGAAAATCCGAAAAGTGATCCATGCACTTGGACATTCCAAGTATGTTGGAATGTCTTGAAATTGTACTCAGTCATAGTCAACGACGATTTGAACAAGCATCAATTGAAAATATTTGCATATCTCTTAAGGAATATTTTTAATGAATTTTTGAAAATGAGGAAAGTCTGTGCACTTAGGCAGTGACTTAACTTTTTATTCAAAAAAGACCCCAAAAGTATCTTGGAATGTCTTGAAATTGTACACAGTCATAGTCAAGCATGCCCTGAACAAGAATCCGTTGAATATATTTGCATATCTCTTGAAGAATATTTTTAATGAACTTTTGAAAATCAGGAAAGCGATCCATGCACTTGGACATTCCAAGTATGTTGGAATGTCTTGAAATTGTACTCAGTCATAGTCAACGACGCCCTGAACAAGAATCGATTGAAAATATTTGCATATCGTTTAAGGATATTTTTTAAGAATTTCTGAAAATCAGGAAAGCGATCCATGCACTTAGGCAGTGACTTAACTTTTTCGTCAAAAAAGACCCCAAAAGTATCTTGGAATGTCTTGAAATTGTACACAGTCATAGTCAAGAATGCCCTGAACAAGAATCCGTTGAATATATTTGCATATCTCTTGAAGAATATTTTTAATGAATTTTTGAAAATCCGAAAAGCGATCCATGCACTTGGACATTCCAAGTATGTTGGAATGTCTTGAAATTGTACTCGGTCATAGTCAACGACGCCCTGAACAAGAATCCATTGAAAATATTTGCATATCTCTTAAGGAATATTTTTAATGAATTTTTGAAAATGATGAAAGTCTGTGCACTTAGGCAGTGACTTAACTTTTTATTCAAAAAAGACCCCAAAGGTATCTTGGAATGTCTTGAAATTGTACACAGTCATAGTCAAGCATGCCCTGAACAAGAATCCATTGAATATATTTGCATATCTCTTGAAGAATATTTTTAATGAACTTTTGAAAATCAGGAAAGCGATCCATGCACTTGGACATTCCAAGTATGTTGGAATGTCTTGAAATTGTACTCAGTCATAGTCAACGACGCCCTGAACAAGAATCCGTTGAAAATATTTGCATATCGCTTAAGGAATATTTTTAATGAATTTTTGAAAATCAGGAAAGCGATCCATGCACTTAGGCAGTGACTTAACTTTTTTGTCAAAAAAGACCCCAAAAGTATCTTGGAATGTCTTGAAATTGTACACAGTCATAGTCAAGCATGCCCTGAACAAGAATCCGTTGAATATATTTGCATATCTCTTGAAGAATATTTTAAATGAATTTTTGAAAATCCGAAAAGCGATCCATGCACTTGGACATTCCAAGTATGTTGGAATGTCTTGAAATTGTACTCAGTCATAGTCAACGACGCCCTGAACAAGAATCAATTGAAAATATTTGCATATCTCTTAAGGAATATTTTGAATGAATTTTTGAAAATGAGGAAAGTCTGTGCACTTAGGCAGTGACTTAACTTTTTATTCAAAAAAGACCCCAAAAGTATCTTGGAATGTCTTGAAATTGTACACAGTCATAGTCAAGCATGCCCTGAACAAGAATCCGTTGAATATATTTGCATATCTCTTGAAGAATATTTTTAATGAACTTTTGAAAATCATGAAAGCGATCCATGCACTTGGACATTCCAAGTATGTTGGAATGTCTTGAAATTGTACTCAGTCATAGTCAACGACGCCCTGAACAAGAATCCGTTGAAAATATTTGCATATCGTTTAAGGAATATTTTTAAAGAATTTCTGAAAATCAGGAAAGCGATCCATGCACTTAGGCAGTGACTTAACTTTTTATTCAAAAAAGACCCCAAAAGTATCTTGGAATGTCTTGAAATTGTACACAGTCATAGTCAAGCATGCCCTGAACAAGAATCCGTTGAATATATTTGCATATCTCTTGAAGAATATTTTTAATGAACTTTTGAAAATCAGGAAATTGATCCATGCACTTGGACATTCCAAGTATGTTGGAATGTCTTGAAATTGTACTCAGTCATAGTCAACGACGCCCTGAACAAGAATCCGTTGAAAATATTTGCATATCGTTTAAGGAATATTTTTAAAGAATTTCTGAAAATCAGGAAAGCGATCCATGCACTTAGGCAGTGACTTAACTTTTTCGTCAAAAAAGACCCCAAAAGTATCTTGGAATGTCTTGAAATTGTACACAGTCATAGTCAAGAATGCCCTGAACAAGAATCCGTTGAATATATTTGCATATCTCTTGAAGAATATTTTTAATGAATTTTTGAAAATCCGGAAAGCGATCCATGCACTTGGACATTCCAAGTATGTTGGAATGTCTTGAAATTGTACTCGGTCATAGTCAACGACGCCCTGAACAAGAATCCATTGAAAATATTTGCATATCTCTTAAGGAATATTTTTAATGAATTTTTGAAAATGATGAAAGTCTGTGCACTTAGGCAGTGACTTAACTTTTTATTCAAAAAAGACCCCAAAGGTATCTTGGAATGTCTTGAAATTGTAAACAGTCATAGTCAAGCATGCCCTGAACAAGAATCCGTTGAATATATTTGCATATCTCTTGAAGAATATTTTTAATGAACTTTTGAAAATCAGGAAAGCGATCCATGCACTTGGACATTCCAAGTATGTTGGAATGTCTTGAAATTGTACTCAGTCATAGTCAACGACGCCCTGAACAAGAATCCGTTGAAAATATTTGCATATTGCTTAAGGAATATTTTTAAAGAATTTCTGAAAATCAGGAAAGCGATCCATGCACTTAGGCAGTGACTTAACTTTTTATTCAAAAAAGACCCCAAAAGTATCTTGGAATGTCTTGAAATTGTACACAGTCATAGTCAAGCATGCCCTGAACAAGAATCCGTTGAATATATTTGCATATCTCTTGAAGAATATTTTTAATGAATTTTTGAAAATCCGAAAAGCGATCCATGCACTTGGACATTCCAAGTATGTTGGAATGTCTTGAAATTGTACTCAGTCATAGTCAACGACGCCCTGAACAAGAATCCGTTGAAAATATTTGCATATCGTTTAAGGAATATTTTTAAAGAATTTCTGAAAATCAGGAAAGCGATCCATGCACTTAGGCAGTGACTTAACTTTTTATTCAAAAAAGACCCCAAAAGTATCTTGGAATGTCTTGAAATTGTACACAGTCATAGTCAAGCATGCCCTGAACAAGAATCCGTTGAATATATTTGCATATCTCTTGAAGAATATTTTTAATGAATTTTTGAAAATCCGAAAAGCGATCCATGCACTTGGACATTCCAAGTATGTTGGAATGTCTTGAAATTGTACTCAGTCATAGTCAACGACGCCCTGAACAAGAATCAATTGAAAATATTTGCATATCTCTTAAGGAATATTTTTAATGAATTTTTGAAAATGAGGAAAGTCTGTGCACTTCGGCAGTGACTTAACTTTTTATTCAAAAAAGACCCCAAAAGTATCTTGGAATGTCTTGAAATTGTACACAGTCATAGTCAAGCATGCCCTGAACAAGAATCCGTTGAATATATTTGCATATCTCTTGAAGAATATTTTTAATGAACTTTTGAAAATCAGGAAATTGATCCATGCACTTGGACATTCCAAGTATGTTGGAATGTCTTGAAATTGTACTCAGTCATAGTCAACGACGCCCTGAACAAGAATCCGTTGAAAATATTTGCATATCGCTTAAGGAATATTTTTAATGAATTTTTGAAAATCAGGAAAGCGATCCATGCACTTGGACATTCCAAGTATGTTGGAATGTCTTGAAATTGTACTCAGTCATAGTCAACGACGCCCTGAACAAGAATCCGTTGAAAATATTTGCATATCGCTTAAGGAATATTTTTAATGAATTTTTGAAAATCAGGAAAGCGATCCATGCACTTAGGCAGTGACTTAACTTTTTATTCAAAAAAGACCCCAAAAGTATCTTGGAATGTCTTGAAATTGTACACAGTCATAGTCAAGCATGCCCTGAACAAGAATCCGTTGAATATATTTGCATATCTCTTGAAGAATATTTTTAATGAATTTTTGAAAATCCGGAAAGCGATCCATGCACTTGGACATTCCAAGTATGTTGGAATGTCTTGAAATTGTACTCAGTCATAGTCAACGACGCCCTGAACAAGAATCCGTTGAAAATATTTGCATATCGCTTAAGGAATATTTTTAATGAATTTTTGAAAATCAGGAAAGCGATCCATGCACTTGGACATTCCAAGTATGTTGGAATGTCTTGAAATTGTACTCAGTCATAGTCAACGACGCCCTGAACAAGAATCCGTTGAAAATATTTGCATATCGCTTAAGGAATATTTTTAATGAATTTTTGAAAATCAGGAAAGCGATCCATGCACTTAGGCAGTGACTTAACTTTTTATTAAAAAAAGACCCCAAAAGTATCTTGGAATGTCTTGAAATTGTACACAGTCATAGTCAAGCATGCCCTGAACAAGAATCCGTTGAATATATTTGCATATCTCTTGAAGAATATTTTTAATGAACTTTTGAAAATCAGGAAAGCGATCCATGCACTTGGACATTCCAAGTATGTTGGAATGTCTTGAAATTGTACTCAGTCATAGTCAACGACGCCCTGAACAAGAATCCGTTGAAAATATTTGCATATCGCTTAAGGAATATTTTTAATGAATTTTTGAAAATCAGGAAAGCGATCCATGCACTTAGGCAGTGACTTAACTTTTTTGTCAAAAAAGACCCCAAAATTATCTTGGAATGTCTTGAAATTGTACACAGTCATAGTCAAGCATGCCCTGAACAAGAATCCGTTGAATATATTTGCATATCTCTTGAAGAATATTTTTAATGAACTTTTGAAAATCAGGAAAGCGATCCATGCACTTGGACATTCCAAGTATGTTGGAATGTCTTGAAATTGTACTCGGTCATAGTCAACGACGCCCTGAACAAGAATCCATTGAAAATATTTGCATATCTCTTAAGGAATATTTTTAATGAATTTTTGAAAATGATGAAAGTCTGTGCACTTAGGCAGTGACTTAACTTTTTATCCAAAAAAGACCCCAAAGGTATCTTGGAATGTCTTGAAATTGTACACAGTCATAGTCAAGCATGCCCTGAACAAGAATCCGTTGAATATATTTGCATATCTCTTGAAGAATATTTTTAATGAACTTTTGAAAATCAGGAAAGCGATCCATGCACTTGGACATTCCAAGTATGTTGGAATGTCTTGAAATTGTACTCAGTCATAGTCAACGACGCCCTGAACAAGAATCCGTTGAAAATATTTGCATATCGCTTAAGGAATATTTTTAATGAATTTTTGAAAATCAGGAAAGCGATCCATGCACTTAGGCAGTGACTTAACTTTTTTGTCAAAAAAGACCCCAAAAGTATCTTGGAATGTCTTGAAATTGTACACAGTCATAGTCAAGCATGCCCTGAACAAGAATCCGTTGAATATATTTGCATATCTCTTGAAGAATATTTTTAATGAATTTTTGAAAATCCGAAAAGCGATCCATGCACTTGGACATTCCAAGTATGTTGGAATGTCTTTAAATTGTACTCAGTCATAGTCAACAACGCCCTGAACAAGAATCAATTGAAAATATTTGCATATCTCTTAAGGAATATTTTTAATGAATTTTTGAAAATGAGGAAAGTCTGTGCACTTAGGCAGTGACTTAACTTTTTATTCAAAAAAGACCCCAAAAGTATCTTGGAATGTCTTGAAATTGTACACAGTCATAGTCAAGCATGCCCTGAACAAGAATCCGTTGAATATATTTGCATATCTCTTGAAGAATATTTTTAATGAACTTTTGAAAATCAGGAAAGCGATCCATGCACTTGGACATTCCAAGTATGTTGGAATGTTTTGAAATTGTACTCAGTCATAGTCAACGACGCCCTGAACAAGAAACCGTTGAAAATATTTGCATATCGCTTAAGGAATATTTTTAATGAATTTTTGAAAATCAGGAAAGCGATCCATGCACTTAGGCAGTGACTTAACTTTTTATTCAAAAAAGACCCCAAAAGTATCTTGGAATGTCTTGAAATTGTACACAGTCATAGTCAAGCATGCCCTGAACAAGAATCCGTTGAATATATTTGCATATCTCTTGAAGAATATTTTTAATGAATTTTTGAAAATCCGAAAAGCGATCCATGCACTTGGACATTCCAAGTATGTTGGAATGTCTTGAAATTGTACTCAGTCATAGTCAACGACGCCCTGAACAAGAATCAATTGAAAATATTTGCATATCTCTTAAGGAATATTTTTAATGAATTTTTGAAAATTAGGAAAGCGATCCATGCACTTAGGCAGTGACTTAACTTTTGATGTTTTTGGTTTGTTTTCAAAGCATTAAAGCTGCAGGAGTTCATCCATGTGGCCCAGTCGCTGGAAACAAACGTTTGGACACCATGGATCACACAGCAGGAAATAAGGTGAGACGGAGGAAACGATCCATTTGCCCTGATGCACTTAGTGACTTGACTTTTTTTGCAAAAAAGACCCCAAAAGTATCTTGGAATGTCTTGAAATTGTACACAGTCATAGTCAAGCATGGCCTGAACAAGAATCCGTTGAATATATTTGCATATCTCTTGAAGAATATTTTTAATGAATTTTTGAAAATCCGGAAAGCAATCCATGCACTTGGACATTCCAAGTATGTTGGAATGTCTTGAAATTGTACTCAGTCATAGTCAACGACGCCCTGAACAAGAATCCGTTGAAAATATTTGCATATCGCTTAAGGAATATTTTTAATGAATTTTTGAAAATCAGGAAAGCGATCCATGCACTGAGGCAGTGACTTAACTTTTTCGTCAAAAAAGACCCCAAAAGTATCTTGGAATGTCTTGAAATTGTACACAGTCATAGTCAAGCATGCCCTGAACAAGAAACCGTTGAATATATTTGCATATCTCTTGAAGAATATTTTTAATGAATTTTTGAAAATCCGAAAAGCGATCCATGCACTTGGACATTCCAAGTATGTTGGAATGTGTTGAAATTGTACTCAGTCATAGTCAACGAAGCCCTGAACAAGAATCCATTGAAAATATTTGCATATCTCTTAAGGAATATTTTTAATGAATTTTTGGAAATGAGGAAAGTCTGTGCACTTAGGCAGTGACTTAACTTTTTATTCAAAAAAGACCCCAAAAGTATCTTGGAATGTCTTGAAATTGTACACAGTCATAGTCAAGCATGCCCTGAACAAGAATCCGTTGAATATATTTGCATATCTCTTGAAGAATATTTTTAATGAATTTTTGAAAATCCGGAAAGCGATCCATGCACTTGGACATTCCAAGTATGTTGGAATGTTTTGAAATTGTACTCAGTCATAGTCAACGACGCCCTGAACAAGAATCAATTGAAAGTATTCGCATATCTCTTAAGGAATATTTTTAATGAATTTTTGAAAATCAGGAAACCAATCCATGCACTTAGGCAGTGACTTAACTTTTTTGTCAAAAAAGACCCCAAAAGTATCTTGGAATGTCTTGAAATTGTACACAGTCATAGTCAAGCATGCCCTGAACAAGAATCTGTTGAATATATTTGCATATCTCTTGAAGAATATTTTTAATGAACTTTTGAAAATCAGGAAAGCGATCCATGTACTTGGACATTCAAAGTATGTTGGAATGTCTTGAAATTGTACTCGGTCATAGTCAACGACGCCCTGAACAAGAATCCGTTGAAAATATTTGCATATCGCTTAAGGAATATTTTTAATGAATTTTTGAAAATCAGGAAAGCGATCCATGCACTTAGGCAGTGACTTAACTTTTTCGTCAAAAAAGACCCCAAAAGTATCTTGGAATGTCTTGAAATTGTACACAGTCATAGTCAAGCATGCCCTGAACAAGAATCCGTTGAATATATTTGCATATCTCTTGAAGAATATTTTTAATGAATTTTTGAAAATCCGGAAAGCGATCCATGCACTTGGACATTCCAAGTATGTTGGAATGTCTTGAAATTGTACTCGGTCATAGTCAACGACGCCCTGAACAAGAATCCATTGAAAATATTTGCATATCTCTTAAGGAATATTTTTAATGAATTTTTGGAAATGAGGAAAGTCTGTGCACTTAGGCAGTGACTTAACTTTTTATTCAAAAAAGACCCCAAAAGTATCTTGGAATGTCTTGAAATTGTACACAGTCATAGTCAAGCATGCCCTGAACAAGAATCCGTTGAATATATTTGCATATCTCTTGAAGAATATTTTTAATGAATTTTTGAAAATCCGGAAAGCGATCCATGCACTTGGACATTCCAAGTATGTTGGAATGTCTTGAAATTGTACTCAGTCATAGTCAACGACGCCCTGAACAAGAATCCGTTGAAAATATTTGTATATCGCTTAAGGAATATTTTTAATGAATTTTTGAAAATCAGGAAAGCAATCCATGCACTTAGGCAGTGACTTAACTTTTTTGTCAAAAAAGACCCCAAAAGTATCTTGGAATGTCTTGAAATTGTACACAGTCATAGTCAAGCATGCCCTGAACAAGAAACCGTTGAATATATTTGCATATCTCTTGAAGAATATTTTTAATGAATTTTTGAAAATCCGAAAAGCGATCCATGCACTTGGACATTCCAAGTATGTTGGAATGTCTTGAAATTGTACTCAGTCATCGTCAACGACGCCCTGAACAAGAATCAATTGAAAATATTTGCATATCTCTTAAGGAATATTTTTAATGAATTTTTGAAAATGAGGAAAGTCTGTGCACTTAGGCAGTGACTTAACTTTTTATTCAAAAAAGACCCCAAAAGTATCTTGGAATGTCTTGAAATTGTACACAGTCATAGTCAAGCATGCCCTGAACAAGAATCCGTTGAATATATTTGCATATCTCTTGAAGAATATTTTTAATGAACTTTTGAAAATCAGGAAAGCGATCCATGTACTTGGACATTCAAAGTAAGTTGGAATGTCTTGAAATTGTACTCGGTCATAGTCAACGACGCCCTGAACAAGAATCCGTTGAAAATATTTGCATATCGCTTAAGGAATATTTTTAATGAATTTTTGAAAATCAGGAAAGCGATCCATGCACTGAAGGGAGTGACTTAACTTTTTCGTCAAAAAAGACCCCAAAAGTATCTTGGAATGTCTTGAAATTGTACACAGTCATAGTCAAGCATGCCCTGAACAAGAATCCGTTGAATATATTTGCATATCTCTTGAAGAATATTTTTAATGAACTTTTGAAAATCAGGAAAGCGATCCATGCACTTGGACATTCCAAGTATGTTGGAATGTCTTGAAATTGTACTCAGTCATAGTCAACGACGCCCTGAACAAGAATCCGTTGAAAATATTTGCATATCGTTTAAGGAATATTTTTAAAGAATTTCTGAAAATCAGGAAAGCGATCCATGCACTTAGGCAGTGACTTAACTTTTTCGTCAAAAAAGACCCCAAAAGTATCTTGGAATGTCTTGAAATTGTACACAGTCATAGTCAACGACGCCCTGAACAAGAATCCGTTGAATATATTTGCATATCGCTTAAGGAATATTTTTAATGAATTTTTGAAAATCAGGAAAGCGATCCATGCACTTAGGCAGTGACTTAACTTTTTTGTCAAAAAAGACCCCAAAAATATCTTGGAATGTCTTGAAATTGTACACAGTCATAGTCAACGACGCCCTGAACAAGAATCCGTTGAATATATTTGCATATCGCTTAAGGAATATTTTTAATTAATTTTTGAAAATCAGGAAAGCGATCCATGCACTTAGGCAGTGACTTAACTTTTTTGTCAAAAAAGACCCCAAAAGTATCTTGGAATGTCTTAAAATTGTACACAGTCATAGTCAACGACGCCCTGAAGAAGAATCCGTTGAATATATTTGCATATCTCTTGAAGAATATTTTTAATGAACTTTTGAAAATCAGGAAAGCGATCCATGTACTTGGACATTCAAAGTATGTTGGAATGTCTTGAAATTGTACTCGGTCATAGTCAACGACGCCCTGAACAAGAATCCGTTGAAAATATTTGCATATCGCTTAAGGAATATTTTAAATGAATTTTTGAAAATCAGGAAAGCGATCCATGCACTTAGGCAGTGACTTAACTTTTTCGTCAAAAAAGACCCCAAAAGTATCTTGGAATGTCTTGAAATTGTACACAGTCATAGTCAAGCATGCCCTGAACAAGAATCCGTTGAATATATTTGCATATCTCTTGAAGAATATTTTTAATGAATTTTTGAAAATCAGGAAAGCGATCCATGCACTTGGACATTCCAAGTATGTTGGAATGTCTTGAAATTGTACTCAGTCATAGTCAACGACGCCCTGAACGAGAATCCGTTGAAAATATTTGCATATCTCTTAAGGAATATTTTTAATGAATTTTTGAAAATGAGGAAAGTCTGTGCACTTAGGCAGTGACTTAACTTTTTCGTCAAAAAAGACCCCAAAAGTATCTTGGAATGTCTTGAAATTGTACACAGTCATAGTCAAGAATGCCCTGAACAAGAATCCGTTGAATATATTTGCATATCTCTTGAAGAATATTTTTAATGAATTTTTGAAAATCCGGAAAGCGATCCATGCACTTGGACATTCCAAGTATGTTGGAATGTCTTGAAATTGTACTCGGTCATAGTCAACGACGCCCTGAACAAGAATCCATTGAAAATATTTGCATATCTCTTAAGGAATATTTTTAATGAATTTTTGAAAATGATGAAAGTATGTGCACTTAGGCAGTGACTTAACTTTTTATTCAAAAAAGACACCAAAGGTATCTTGGAATGTCTTGAAATTGTACACAGTCATAGTCAAGCATGCCCTGAACAAGAATCCGTTGAATATATTTGCATATCTCTTGAAGAATATTTTTAATGAACTTTTGAAAATCAGGAAAGCGATCCATGCACTTGGACATTCCAAGTATGTTGGAATGTCTTGAAATTGTACTCAGTCATAGTCAACGACGCCCTGAACAAGAATCCGTTGAAAATATTTGCATATCGCTTAAGGAATATTTTTAATGAATTTTTGAAAATCAGGAAAGCGATCCATGCCCTGAGGCAGTGACTTAACTTTTTTGTCAAAAAAGACCCCAAAGGTATCTTGGAATGTCTTGAAATTGTACACAGTCATAGTCAAGCATGCCCTGAACAAGAATCCGTTGAATATATTTGCATATCTCTTGAAGAATATTTTTAATGAACTTTTGAAAATCATGAAAGCGATCCATGCACTTGGACATTCCAAGTATGTTGGAATGTCTTGAAATTGTACTCAGTCATAGCCAACGACGCCCTGAACAAGAATCCGTTGAAAATATTTGCATATCGTTTAAGGAATATTTTTAAAGAATTTCTGAGAATCAGGAAATCGATCCATGCACTTAGGCAGTGACTTAACTTTTTCGTCAAAAAAGACCCCAAAAGTATCTTGGAATGTCTTGAAATTGTACACAGTCATAGTCAAGAATGCCCTGAACAAGAATCCGTTGAATATATTTGCATATCTCTTGAAGAATATTTTTAATGAACTTTTGAAAATCAGGAAAGCGATCCATGCACTTGGACATTCCAAGTATGTTGGAATGTCTTGAAATTGTACTCAGTCATAGTCAACGACGCCCTGAACAAGAATCCGTTGAAAATATTTGCATATCGCTTAAGGAATATTTTTAATGAATTTTTGAAAATCAGGAAAGCGATCCATGCACTTAGGCAGTGACTTAACTTTTTATTCAAAAAAGACCCCAAAAGTATCTTGGAATGTCTTGAAATTGTACACAGTCATAGTCAAGCATGCCCTGAACAAGAATCCGTTGAATATATTTGCATACCTCTTGAAGAATATTTTTAATGAATTTTTGAAAATCCGAAAAGCGATCCATGCACTTGGACATTCCAAGTATGTTGGAATGTCTTGAAATTGTACTCAGTCATAGTCAACGACGCCCTGAACAAGAATCAATTGAAAATATTTGCATATCTCTTAAGGAATATTTTTAATGAATTTTTGAAAATGAGGAAAGTCTGTGCACTTAGGCAGTGACTTAACTTTTTATTCAAAAAAGACCCCAAAAATATCTTGGAATGTCTTGAAATTGTACACAGTCATAGTCAACGACGCCCTGAACAAGAATCCGTTGAATATATTTGCATATCGCTTAAGGAATATTTTTAATGAATTTTTGAAAATCAGGAAAGCGATCCATGCACTTAGGCAGTGACTTAACTTTTTTGTCAAAAAAGACCCCAAAAGTATCTTGGAATGTCTTAAAATTGTACACAGTCATAGTCAAGCATGCCCTGAACAAGAAACCGTTGAATATATTTGCATATCTCTTGAAGAATATTTTTAATTAATTTTTGAAAATCCGAAAAGCGATCCATGCACTTGGACATTCCAAGTATGTTGGAATGTCTTGAAATTGTACTCAGTCATAGTCAACGACGCCCTGAACAAGAATCAATTGAAAATATTTGCATATCTCTTAAGGAATATTTTTAATGAATTTTTGAAAATGAGGAAAGTCTGTGCACTTAGGCAGTGACTTAACTTTTTATTCAAAAAAGACCCCAAAAATATCTTGGAATGACTTGAAATTGTACACAGTCATAGTCAACGACGCCCTGAAGAAGAATCCGTTGAAAATATTTGCATATCGCTTAAGGACTATTTTTAATGAATTTTTGAAAATCAGGAAAGCGATCCATGCACTTAGGCAGTGACTTAACTTTTTTGTCAAAAAAGACCCCAAAAGTATCTTGGAATGTCTTAAAATTGTACACAGTCATAGTCAAGCATGCCCTGAACAAGAATCCGTTGAATATATTTGCATATCTCTTGAAGAATATTTTTAATGAACTTTTGAAAATCAGGAAAGCGATCCATGTACTTGGACATTCAAAGTATGTTGGAATGTCTTGAAATTGTACTCGGTCATAGTCAACGACGCCCTGAACAAGAATCCGTTGAAAATATTTGCATATCGCTTAAGGAATATTTTTAATGAATTTTTGAAAATCAGGAAAGCGATCCATGCACTTAGGCAGTGACTTAACTTTTTCGTCAAAAAAGACCCCAAAAGTATCTTGGAATGTCTTGAAATTGTACACAGTCATAGTCAAGCATGCCCTGAACAAGAATCCGTTGAATATATTTGCATATCTCTTGAAGAATATTTTTAATGAATTTTTGAAAATCAGGAAAGCGATCCATGCACTTGGACATTCCAAGTATGTTGGAATGTCTTGAAATTGTACTCAGTCATAGTCAACGACGCCCTGAACGAGAATCCGTTGAAAATATTTGCATATCTCTTAAGGAATATTTTTAATGAATTTTTGAAAATGATGAAAGTCTGTGCACTTAGGCAGTGACTTAACTTTTTATTCAAAAAAGACCCCAAAGGTATCTTGGAATGTCTTGAAATTGTACACAGTCATAGTCAAGCATGCCCTGAACAAGAATCCGTTGAATATATTTGCATATCTCTTGAAGAATATTTTTAATGAACTTTTGAAAATCAGGAAAGCGATCCATGCACTTGGACATTCCAAGTATGTTGGAATGTCTTGAAATTGTACTCAGTCATAGTCAACGACGCCCTGAACAAGAATCCGTTGAAAATATTTGCATATCGCTTAAGGAATATTTTTAATGAATTTTTGAAAATCAGGAAAGCGATCCATGCACTTAGGCAGTGACTTAACTTTTTCGTCAAAAAAGACCCCAAAAGTATCTTGGAATGTCTTGAAATTGTACACAGTCATAGTCAAGCATGCCCTGAACAAGAATATGTTGAATATATTTGCATATCTCTTGAAGAATATTTTTAATGAATTTTTGAAAATCCGAAAAGCGATCCATGCACTTGGACATTCCAAGTATTTTGGAATGTCTTGAAATTGTACTCAGTCATAGTCAACGACGCCCTGAACAAGAATCAATTGAAAATGTTTGCATATCTCTTAAGGAATATTTTTAATGAATTTTTGAAAATGAGGAAAGTCTGTGCACTTAGGAAGTGACTTAACTTTTTATTCAAAAAAGACCCCAAAAGTATCTTGGAATGTCTTGAAATTGTACACAGTCATAGTCAAGCATGCCCTGAACAAGAATCCGTTGAATATATTTGCATATCTCTTGAAGAATATTTTTAATGAATTTTTGAAAATCCGGAAAGCGATCCATGCACTTGGACATTCCAAGTATGTTGGAATGTCTTGAAATTGTTCTCGGTCATAGTCAACGACGCCCTGAACAAGAATCCATTGAAAATATTTGCATATCTCTTAAGGAATATTTTTAATGAATTTTTGAAAATGATGAAAGTCTGTGCACTTAGGCAGTGACTTAACTTTTTATTCAAAAAAGACCCCAAAGGTATCTTGGAATGTCTTGAAATTGTACACAGTCATAGTCAAGCATGCCCTGAACAAGAATCCGTTGAATATATTTGCATATCTCTTGAAGAATATTTTTAATGAACTTTTGAAAATCAGGAAAGCGATCCATGCACTTGGACATTCCAAGTATGTTGGAATGTCTTGAAATTGTACTCAGTCATAGTCAACGACGCCCTGAACAAGAATCCGTTGAAAATATTTGCATATCGTTTAAGGAATATTTTTAAAGAATTTCTGAAAATCAGGAAAGCGATCCATGTACTTAGGCAGTGACTTAACTTTTTCGTCAAAAAAGACCCCAAAAGTATCTTGGAATGTCTTGAAATTGTACACAGTCATAGTCAAGAATGCCCTGAACAAGAATCCGTTGAATATATTTGCATATCTCTTGAAGAATATTTTTAATGAATTTTTGAAAATCCGGAAAGCGATCCATGCACTTGGACATTCCAAGTATGTTGGAATGTCTTGAAATTGTACTCGGTCATAGTCAACGACGCCCTGAACAAGAATCCATTGAAAATATTTGCATATCTCTTAAGGAATATTTTTAATGAATTTTTGAAAATGATGAAAGTCTGTGCACTTAGGCAGTGACTTAACTTTTTATTCAAAAAAGACCCCAAAGGTATCTTGGAATGTCTTGAAATTGTACACAGTCATAGTCAAGCATGCCCTGAACAAGAATCCGTTGAATATATTTGCATATCTCTTGAAGAATATTTTTAATGAACTTTTGAAAATCAGGAAAGTGATCCATGCACTTGGACATTCCAAGTATGTTGGAATGTCTTGAAATTGTACTCAGTCATAGTCAACGACGCCCTGAACAAGAATCCGTTGAAAATATTTGCATATCGCTTAAGGAATATTTATAATGAATTTTTGAAAATCAGGAAAGCGATCCATGCACTTAGGCAGTGACTTAACTTTTTTGTCAAAAAAGACCCCAAAAGTATCTTGGAATGTCTTGAAATTGTACACAGTCATAGTCAAGCATGCCCTGAACAAGAATCCGTTGAATATATTTGCATATCTCTTGAAGAATATTTTTAATGAATTTTTGAAAATCCGAAAAGCGATCCATGCACTTGGACATTCCAAGTATGTTGGAATGTCTTGAAATTGTACTCAGTCATAGTCAACGACGCCCTGAACAAGAATCCGTTGAAAATATTTGCATATCGCTTAAGGAATATTTTTAATGAATTTTTGAAAATCAGGAAAGCGATCCATGCACTTAGGCAGTGACTTAACTTTTTATTCAAAAAAGACCCCAAAAGTATCTTGGAATGTCTTGAAATTGTACACAGTCATAGTCAAGCATGCCCTGAACAAGAATCCGTTGAATATATTTGCATATCTCTTGAAGAATATTTTTAATGAATTTTTGAAAATCCGAAAAGCGATCCATGCACTTGGACATTCCAAGTATGTTGGAATGTCTTGAAATTGTACTCAGTCATAGTCAACGACGCCCTGAACAAGAATCAATTGAAAATATTTGCATATCTCTTAAGGAATATTTTTAATGAATTTTTGAAAATGAGGAAAGTCTGTGCACTTCAGCAGTGACTTAACTTTTTATTCAAAAAAGACCCCAAAAGTATCTTGGAATGTCTTGAAATTGTACACAGTCATAGTCAAGCATGCCCTGAACAAGAATCCGTTGAATATATTTGCATATCTCTTGAAGAATATTTTTAATGAACTTTTGAAAATCAGGAAAGCGATCCATGCACTTGGACATTCCAAGTATGTTGGAATGTCTTGAAATTGTACTCAGTCATAGTCAACGACGCCCTGAACAAGAATCCGTTGAAAATATTTGCATATCGCTTAAGGAATATTTTAAATGAATTTTTGAAAATCAGGAAAGCGATCCATGCACTTAGGCAGTGACTTAACTTTTTTGTCAAAAAAGACCCCAAAAGTATCTTGGAATGTCTTGAAATTGTACACAGTCATAGTCAAGCATGCCCTGAACAAGAAACCGTTGAATATATTTGCATATCTCTTGAAGAATATTTTTAATTAATTTTTGAAAATCCGAAAAGCGATCCATGCACTTGGACATTCCAAGTATGTTGGAATGTCTTGAAATTGTACTCAGTCATAGTCAACGACGCCCTGAACAAGAATCAATTGAAAATATTTGCATATCTCTTAAGGAATATTTTTAATGAATTTTTGAAAATGAGGAAAGTCTGTGCACTTAGGCAGTGACTTAACTTTTTATTCAAAAAAGACCCCAAAAATATCTTGGAATGACTTGAAATTGTACACAGTCATAGTCAACGACGCCCTGAAGAAGAATCCGTTGAAAATATTTGCATATCGCTTAAGGACTATTTTTAATGAATTTTTGAAAATCAGGAAAGCGATCCATGCACTTAGGCAGTGACTTAACTTTTTTGTCAAAAAAGACCCCAAAAGTATCTTGGAATGTCTTAAAATTGTACACAGTCATAGTCAAGCATGCCCTGAACAAGAATCCGTTGAATATATTTGCATATCTCTTGAAGAATATTTTTAATGAACTTTTGAAAATCAGGAAAGCGATCCATGTACTTGGACATTCAAAGTATGTTGGAATGTCTTGAAATTGTACTCGGTCATAGTCAACGACGCCCTGAACAAGAATCCGTTGAAAATATTTGCATATCGCTTAAGGAATATTTTTAATGAATTTTTGAAAATCAGGAAAGCGATCCATGCACTTAGGCAGTGACTTAACTTTTTCGTCAAAAAAGACCCCAAAAGTATCTTGGAATGTCTTGAAATTGTACACAGTCATAGTCAAGCATGCCCTGAACAAGAATCCGTTGAATATATTTGCATATCTCTTGAAGAATATTTTTAATGAATTTTTGAAAATCAGGAAAGCGATCCATGCACTTGGACATTCCAAGTATGTTGGAATGTCTTGAAATTGTACTCAGTCATAGTCAACGACGCCCTGAACGAGAATCCGTTGAAAATATTTGCATATCTCTTAAGGAATATTTTTAATGAATTTTTGAAAATGATGAAAGTCTGTGCACTTAGGCAGTGACTTAACTTTTTATTCAAAAAAGACCCCAAAGGTATCTTGGAATGTCTTGAAATTGTACACAGTCATAGTCAAGCATGCCCTGAACAAGAATCCGTTGAATATATTTGCATATCTCTTGAAGAATATTTTTAATGAACTTTTGAAAATCAGGAAAGCGATCCATGCACTTGGACATTCCAAGTATGTTGGAATGTCTTGAAATTGTACTCAGTCATAGTCAACGACGCCCTGAACAAGAATCCGTTGAAAATATTTGCATATCGCTTAAGGAATATTTTTAATGAATTTTTGAAAATCAGGAAAGCGATCCATGCACTTAGGCAGTGACTTAACTTTTTCGTCAAAAAAGACCCCAAAAGTATCTTGGAATGTCTTGAAATTGTACACAGTCATAGTCAAGCATGCCCTGAACAAGAATATGTTGAATATATTTGCATATCTCTTGAAGAATATTTTTAATGAATTTTTGAAAATCCGAAAAGCGATCCATGCACTTGGACATTCCAAGTATGTTGGAATGTCTTGAAATTGTACTCAGTCATAGTCAACGACGCCCTGAACAAGAATCAATTGAAAATGTTTGCATATCTCTTAAGGAATATTTTTAATGAATTTTTGAAAATGAGGAAAGTCTGTGCACTTAGGAAGTGACTTAACTTTTTATTCAAAAAAGACCCCAAAAGTATCTTGGAATGTCTTGAAATTGTACACAGTCATAGTCAAGCATGCCCTGAACAAGAATCCGTTGAATATATTTGCATATCTCTTGAAGAATATTTTTAATGAACTTTTGAAAATCAGGAAAGCGATCCATGCACTTGGACATTCCAAGTATGTTGGAATGTCTTGAAATTGTACTCAGTCATAGTCAACAACGCCCTGAACAAGAATCTGTTGAAAATATTTGCATATCGTTTAAGGAATATTTTTAAAGAATTTCTGAAAATCAGGAAAGCGATCCATGCACTTAGGCAGTGACTTAACTTTTTCGTCAAAAAAGACCCCAAAAGTATCTTGGAATGTCTTGAAATTGTACACAGTCATAGTCAAGAATGCCCTGAACAAGAATCCGTTGAATATATTTGCATATCTCTTGAAGAATATTTTTAATGAATTTTTGAAAATCCGGAAAGCGATCCATGCACTTGGACATTCCAAGTATGTTGGAATGTCTTGAAATTGTTCTCGGTCATAGTCAACGACGCCCTGAACAAGAATCCATTGAAAATATTTGCATATCTCTTAAGGAATATTTTTAATGAATTTTTGAAAATGATGAAAGTCTGTGCACTTAGGCAGTGACTTAACTTTTTATTCAAAAAAGACCCCAAAGGTATCTTGGAATGTCTTGAAATTGTACACAGTCATAGTCAAGCATGCCCTGAACAAGAATCCGTTGAATATATTTGCATATCTCTTGAAGAATATTTTTAATGAACTTTTGAAAATCAGGAAAGCGATCCATGCACTTGGACATTCCAAGTATGTTGGAATGTCTTGAAATTGTACTCAGTCATAGTCAACGACGCCCTGAACAAGAATCCGTTGAAAATATTTGCATATCGTTTAAGGAATATTTTTAAAGAATTTCTGAAAATCAGGAAAGCGATCCATGCACTTAGGCAGTGACTTAACTTTTTCGTCAAAAAAGACCCCAAAAGTATCTTGGAATGTCTTGAAATTGTACACAGTCATAGTCAAGAATGCCCTGAACAAGAATCCGTTGAATATATTTGCATATCTCTTGAAGAATATTTTTAATGAATTTTTGAAAATCCGGAAAGCGATCCATGCACTTGGACATTCCAAGTATGTTGGAATGTCTTGAAATTGTACTCGGTCATAGTCAACGACGCCCTGAACAAGAATCCATTGAAAATATTTGCATATCTCTTAAGGAATATTTTTAATGAATTTTTGAAAATGATGAAAGTCTGTGCACTTAGGCAGTGACTTAACTTTTTATTCAAAAAAGACCCCAAAGGTATCTTGGAATGTCTTGAAATTGTACACAGTCATAGTCAAGCATGCCCTGAACAAGAATCCGTTGAATATATTTGCATATCTCTTGAAGAATATTTTTAATGAACTTTTGAAAATCAGGAAAGCGATCCATGCACTTGGACATTCCAAGTATGTTGGAATGTCTTGAAATTGTACTCAGTCATAGTCAACGACGCCCTGAACAAGAATCCGTTGAAAATATTTGCATATCGCTTAAGGAATATTTATAATGAATTTTTGAAAATCAGGAAAGCGATCCATGCACTTAGGCAGTGACTTAACTTTTTTGTCAAAAAAGACCCCAAAAGTATCTTGGAATGTCTTGAAATTGTACACAGTCATAGTCAAGCATGCCCTGAACAAGAATCCGTTGAATATATTTGCATATCTCTTGAAGAATATTTTTAATGAATTTTTGAAAATCCGAAAAGCGATCCATGCACTTGGACATTCCAAGTATGTTGGAATGTCTTGAAATTGTACTCAGTCATAGTCAACGACGCCCTGAACAAGAATCCGTTGAAAATATTTGCATATCGCTTAAGGAATATTTTTAATGAATTTTTGAAAATCAGGAAAGCGATCCATGCACTTAGGCAGTGACTTAACTTTTTATTCAAAAAAGACCCCAAAAGTATCTTGGAATGTCTTGAAATTGTACACAGTCATAGTCAAGCATGCCCTGAACAAGAATCCGTTGAATATATTTGCATATCTCTTGAAGAATATTTTTAATGAATTTTTGAAAATCCGAAAAGCGATCCATGCACTTGGACATTCCAAGTATGTTGGAATGTCTTGAAATTGTACTCAGTCATAGTCAACGACGCCCTGAACAAGAATCAATTGAAAATATTTGCATATCTCTTAAGGAATATTTTTAATGAATTTTTGAAAATGAGGAAAGTCTGTGCACTTCAGCAGTGACTTAACTTTTTATTCAAAAAAGACCCCAAAAGTATCTTGGAATGTCTTGAAATTGTACACAGTCATAGTCAAGCATGCCCTGAACAAGAATCCGTTGAATATATTTGCATATCTCTTGAAGAATATTTTTAATGAACTTTTGAAAATCAGGAAAGCGATCCATGCACTTGGACATTCCAAGTATGTTGGAATGTCTTGAAATTGTACTCAGTCATAGTCAACGACGCCCTGAACAAGAATCCGTTGAAAATATTTGCATATCGCTTAAGGAATATTTTAAATGAATTTTTGAAAATCAGGAAAGCGATCCATGCACTTAGGCAGTGACTTAACTTTTTTGTCAAAAAAGACCCCAAAAGTATCTTGGAATGTCTTGAAATTGTACACAGTCATAGTCAAGCATGCCCTGAACAAGAATCCGTTGAATATATTTGCATATCTCTTGAAGAATATTTTTAATGAATTTTTGAAAATCCGAAAAGCGATCCATGCACTTGGACATTCCAAGTATGTTGGAATGTCTTGAAATTGTACTCAGTCATAGTCAACGACGCCCTGAACAAGAATCAATTGAAAATATTTGCATATCTCTTAAGGAATATTTTTAATGAATTTTTGAAAATGAGGAAAGTCTGTGCACTTAGGCAGTGACTTAACTTTTTATTCAAAAAAGACCCCAAAAGTATCTTGGAATGTCTTGAAATTGTACACAGTCATAGTCAAGCATGCCCTGAACAAGAATCCGTTGAATATATTTGCATATCTCTTGAAGAATATTTTTAATGAACTTTTGAAAATCCGGAAAGCGATCCATGCACTTGGACATTCCAAGTATGTTGGAATGTCTTGAAATTGTACTCAGTCATAGTCAACGACGCCCTGAACAAGAATCCGTTGAAAATATTTGCATATCGTTTAAGGAATATTTTTAAAGAATTTCTGAAAATCAGGAAAGCGATCCATGCACTTAGGCAGTGACTTAACTTTTTCGTCAAAAAAGACCCCAAAAGTATCTTGGAATGTCTTGAAATTGTACACAGTCATAGTCAAGCATGCCCTGAACAAGAACCTGTTGAATATATTTGCATATCTCTTGAAGAATATTTTTAATGAATTTTTGAAAATCCGGAAAGCTATCCATGCACTTGGACATTCCAAGTAAGTTGGAATGTCTTGAAATTGTACTCAGTCATAGTCAACGACGCCCTGAACAAGAATCTATTGAAAATATTTGCATATCTCTTAAGGAATATTTTAAATGAATTTTTGAAAATGAGGAATTTCTGTGCACTTAGGCAGTGACTTAACTTTTTATTCAAAAAAGACCCCAAAGGTATCTTGGAATGTCTTGAAATTGTACACAGTCATAGTCAAGCATGCCCTGAACAAGAATCCGTTGAATATATTTGCATATCGCTTAAGGAATATTTTTAATGAATTTTTGAAAATCAGGAAAGCGATCCATGCACTTGGACATTCCAAGTATGTTGGAATGTCTCGAAATTGTACTCAGTCATAGTCAACGACGCCCTGAACAAGAATCCGTTGAAAATATTTGCATATCGCTTCAGGAATATTTTAAATGAATTTTTGAAAATCAGGAAAGCGATCCATGCACTTAGGCAGTGACTTAACTTTTTTGTCAAAAAAGACCCCAAAAGTATATTGGAATGTCTTGAAATTGTACACAGTCATAGTCAAGCATGCCCTGAACAAGAATCCGTTGAATATATTTGCATATCTCTTGAAGAATATTTTTAATGAACTTTTGAAAATCAGGAAAGCGATCCATGCACTTGGACATTCCAAGTATGTTGGAATGTCTTGAAATTGTACTCAGTCATAGTCAACGACGCCCTGAACAAGAATCCGTTGAAAATATTTGCATATCGCTTAAGGAATATTTTTAATGAATTTTTGAAAATCAGGAAAGCGATCCATGCACTTAGGCAGTGACTTAACTTTTTCGTCAAAAAAGACCCCAAAAATTTTTTGGAATGTCTTGAAATTGTACACAGTCATAGTCAAGCATGCCCTGAACAAGAATCCGTTGAATATATTTGCATATCTCTTGAAGAATATTTTTAATGAATTTTTGAAAATCCGAAAAGTGATCCATGCACTTGGACATTCCAAGTATGTTGGAATGTCTTGAAATTGTACTCAGTCATAGTCAACGACGATCTGAACAAGAATCAATTGAAAATATTTGCATATCTCTTAAGGAATATTTTTAATGAATTTTTGAAAATGAGGAAAGTCTGTGCACTTAGGCAGTGACTTAACTTTTTATTCAAAAAAGACCCCAAAAGTATCTTGGAATGTCTTGAAATTGTACACAGTCATAGTCAAGCATGCCCTGAACAAGAATCCGTTGAATATATTTGCATATCTCTTGAAGAATATTTTTAATGAACTTTTGAAAATCAGGAAAGCGATCCATGCACTTGGACATTCCAAGTATGTTGGAATGTCTTGAAATTGTACTCAGTCATAGTCAACGACGCCCTGAACAAGAATCCGTTGAAAATATTTGCATATCGTTTAAGGAATATTTTTAAAGAATTTCTGAAAATCAGGAAAGCGATCCATGCACTTAGGCAGTGACTTAACTTTTTCGTCAAAAAAGACCCCAAAAGTATCTTGGAATGTCTTGAAATTGTACACAGTCATAGTCAAGAATGCCCTGAACAAGAATCCGTTGAATATATTTGCATATCTCTTGAAGAATATTTTTAATGAATTTTTGAAAATCCGGAAAGCGATCCATGCACTTGGACATTCCAAGTATGTTGGAATGTCTTGAAATTGTACTCGGTCATAGTCAACGACGCCCTGAACAAGAATCCATTGAAAATATTTGCATATCTCTTAAGGAATATTTTTAATGAATTTTTGAAAATGATGAAAGTCTGTGCACTTAGGCAGTGACTTAACTTTTTATTCAAAAAAGACCCCAAAGGTATCTTGGAATGTCTTGAAATTGTACACAGTCATAGTCAAGCATGCCCTGAACAAGAATCCGTTGAATATATTTGCATATCGCTTAAGGAATATTTTTAATGAATTTTTGAAAATCAGGAAAGCGATCCATGCACTTGGACATTCCAAGTATGTTGGAATGTCTCGAAATTGTACTCAGTCATAGTCAACGACGCCCTGAACAAGAATCCGTTGAAAATATTTGCATATCGCTTCAGGAATATTTTAAATGAATTTTTGAAAATCAGGAAAGCGATCCATGCACTTAGGCAGTGACTTAACTTTTTTGTCAAAAAAGACCCCAAAAGTATATTGGAATGTCTTGAAATTGTACACAGTCATAGTCAAGCATGCCCTGAACAAGAATCCGTTGAATATATTTGCATATCTCTTGAAGAATATTTTTAATGAACTTTTGAAAATCAGGAAAGCGATCCATGCACTTGGACATTCCAAGTATGTTGGAATGTCTTGAAATTGTACTCAGTCATAGTCAACGACGCCCTGAACAAGAATCCGTTGAAAATATTTGCATATCGCTTAAGGAATATTTTTAATGAATTTTTGAAAATCAGGAAAGCGATCCATGCACTTAGGCAGTGACTTAACTTTTTCGTCAAAAAAGACCCCAAAAATTTTTTGGAATGTCTTGAAATTGTACACAGTCATAGTCAAGCATGCCCTGAACAAGAATCCGTTGAATATATTTGCATATCTCTTGAAGAATATTTTTAATGAATTTTTGAAAATCCGAAAAGTGATCCATGCACTTGGACATTCCAAGTATGTTGGAATGTCTTGAAATTGTACTCAGTCATAGTCAACGACGATCTGAACAAGAATCAATTGAAAATATTTGCATATCTCTTAAGGAATATTTTTAATGAATTTTTGAAAATGAGGAAAGTCTGTGCACTTAGGCAGTGACTTAACTTTTTATTCAAAAAAGACCCCAAAAGTATCTTGGAATGTCTTGAAATTGTACACAGTCATAGTCAAGCATGCCCTGAACAAGAATCCGTTGAATATATTTGCATATCTCTTGAAGAATATTTTTAATGAACTTTTGAAAATCAGGAAAGCGATCCATGCACTTGGACATTCCAAGTATGTTGGAATGTCTTGAAATTGTACTCAGTCATAGTCAACGACGCCCTGAACAAGAATCCGTTGAAAATATTTGCATATCGTTTAAGGAATATTTTTAAAGAATTTCTGAAAATCAGGAAAGCGATCCATGCACTTAGGCAGTGACTTAACTTTTTCGTCAAAAAAGACCCCAAAAGTATCTTGGAATGTCTTGAAATTGTACACAGTCATAGTCAAGAATGCCCTGAACAAGAATCCGTTGAATATATTTGCATATCTCTTGAAGAATATTTTTAATGAATTTTTGAAAATCCGGAAAGCGATCCATGCACTTGGACATTCCAAGTATGTTGGAATGTCTTGAAATTGTACTCGGTCATAGTCAACGACGCCCTGAACAAGAATCCATTGAAAATATTTGCATATCTCTTAAGGAATATTTTTAATGAATTTTTGAAAATGATGAAAGTCTGTGCACTTAGGCAGTGACTTAACTTTTTATTCAAAAAAGACCCCAAAGGTATCTTGGAATGTCTTGAAATTGTACACAGTCATAGTCAAGCATGCCCTGAACAAGAATCCGTTGAATATATTTGCCTATCTCTTGAAGAATATTTTTAATGAATTTTTGAAAATCCGAAAAGCGATCCATGCACTTGGACATTCCAAGTATGTTGGAATGTCTTGAAATTGTACTCAGTCATAGTCAACGACGCCCTGAACAAGAATCAATTGAAAATATTTGCATATCTCTTAAGGAATATTTTTAATTAATTTTTGAAAATGAGGAAAGTCTGTGCACTTCGGCAGTGACTTAACTTTTTATTCAAAAAAGACCCCAAAAGTATCTTGGAATGTCTTGAAATTGTACACAGTCATAGTCAAGCATGCCCTGAACAAGAATCCGTTGAATATATTTGCATATCTCTTGAAGAATATTTTTAATGAACTTTTGAAAATCAGGAAAGCGATCCATGCACTTGGACATTCCAAGTATGTTGGAATGTCTTGAAATTGTACTCAGTCATAGTCAACGACGCCCTGAACAAGAATCCGTTGAAAATATTTGCATATCGTTTAAGGAATTTTTTTTAAGAATTTCTGAAAATCAGGAAAGCGATCCATGCACTTAGGCAGTGACTTAACTTTTTCGTCAAAAAAGACCCCAAAAGTATCTTGGAATGTCTTGAAATTGTACACAGTCATAGTCAAGCATGCCCTGAACAAGAATCCGTTGAATATATTTGCATATCTCTTGAAGAATATTTTTAATGAATTTTTGAAAATCAGGAAAGCGATCCATGCACTTGGACATTCCAAGTATGTTGGAATGTCTTGAAATTGTACTCAGTCATAGTCAACAACGCCCTGAACAAGAATCCATTGAAAATATTTGCATATCGCTTAAGGAATATTTTTAATGAATTTTTGAAAATCAGGAAAGCGATCCATGCACTTAGGCAGTGACTTAACTTTTTATTCAAAAAAGACCCCAAAAGTATCTTGGAATGTCTTGAAATTGTACACAGTCATAGTCAAGCATGCCCTGAACAAGAACCTGTTGAATATATTTGCATATCTCTTGAAGAATATTTTTAATGAATTTTTGAAAATCCGGAAAGCTATCCATGCACTTGGACATTCCAAGTAAGTTGGAATGTCTTGAAATTGTACTCAGTCATAGTCAACGACGCCCTGAACAAGAATCTATTGAAAATATTTGCATATCTCTTAAGGAATATTTTAAATGAATTTTTGAAAATGAGGAATTTCTGTGCACTTAGGCAGTGACTTAACTTTTTATTCAAAAAAGACCCCAAAGGTATCTTGGAATGTCTTGAAATTGTACACAGTCATAGTCAAGCATGCCCTGAACAAGAATCCGTTGAATATATTTGCATATCTCTTGAAGAATATTTTTAATGAATTTTTGAAAATCCGAAAAGCGATCCATGCACTTGGACATTCCAAGTATGTTGGAATGTCTTGAAATTGTACTCAGTCATAGTCAACGACGCCCTGAACAAGAATCAATTGAAAATATTTGCATATCTCTTAAGGAATATTTTTAATGAATTTTTGAAAATGAGGAAAGTCTGTGCACTTCAGCAGTGACTTAACTTTTTATTCAAAAAAGACCCCAAAAGTATCTTGGAATGTCTTGAAATTGTACACAGTCATAGTCAAGCATGCCCTGAACAAGAATCCGTTGAATATATTTGCATATCTCTTGAAGAATATTTTTAATGAACTTTTGAAAATCAGGAAAGCGATCCATGCACTTGGACATTCCAAGTATGTTGGAATGTCTTGAAATTGTACTCAGTCATAGTCAACGACGCCCTGAACAAGAATCCGTTGAAAATATTTGTATATCGCTTAAGGAATATTTTAAATGAATTTTTGAAAATCAGGAAAGCGATCCATGCACTTAGGCAGTGACTTAACTTTTTTGTCAAAAAAGACCCCAAAAGTATCTTGGAATGTCTTGAAATTGTACACAGTCATAGTCAAGCATGCCCTGAACAAGAATCCGTTGAATATATTTGCATATCTCTTGAAGAATATTTTTAATGAATTTTTGAAAATCCGAAAAGCGATCCATGCACTTGGACATTCCAAGTATGTTGGAATGTCTTGAAATTGTACTCAGTCATAGTCAACGACGCCCTGAACAAGAATCAATTGAAAATATTTGCATATCTCTTAAGGAATATTTTTAATGAATTTTTGAAAATGAGGAAAGTCTGTGCACTTAGGCAGTGACTTAACTTTTTATTCAAAAAAGACCCCAAAAGTATCTTGGAATGTCTTGAAATTGTACACAGTCATAGTCAAGCATGCCCTGAACAAGAATCCGTTGAATATATTTGCATATCTCTTGAAGAATATTTTTAATGAACTTTTGAAAATCCGGAAAGCGATCCATGCACTTGGACATTCCAAGTATGTTGGAATGTCTTGAAATTGTACTCAGTCATAGTCAACGACGCCCTGAACAAGAATCCGTTGAAAATATTTGCATATCGTTTAAGGAATATTTTTAAAGAATTTCTGAAAATCAGGAAAGCGATCCATGCACTTAGGCAGTGACTTAACTTTTTCGTCAAAAAAGACCCCAAAAGTATCTTGGAATGTCTTGAAATTGTACACAGTCATAGTCAAGCATGCCCTGAACAAGAACCTGTTGAATATATTTGCATATCTCTTGAAGAATATTTTTAATGAATTTTTGAAAATCCGGAAAGCTATCCATGCACTTGGACATTCCAAGTAAGTTGGAATGTCTTGAAATTGTACTCAGTCATAGTCAACGACGCCCTGAACAAGAATCTATTGAAAATATTTGCATATCTCTTAAGGAATATTTTAAATGAATTTTTGAAAATGAGGAATTTCTGTGCACTTAGGCAGTGACTTAACTTTTTATTCAAAAAAGACCCCAAAGGTATCTTGGAATGTCTTGAAATTGTACACAGTCATAGTCAAGCATGCCCTGAACAAGAATCCGTTGAATATATTTGCATATCACTTAAGGAATATTTTTAATGAATTTTTGAAAATCAGGAAAGCGATCCATGCACTTGGACATTCCAAGTATGTTGGAATGTCTTGAAATTGTACTCAGTCATAGTCAACGACGCCCTGAACAAGAATCCGTTGAAAATATTTGCATATCGCTTCAGGAATATTTTAAATGAATTTTTGAAAATCAGGAAAGCGATCCATGCACTTAGGCAGTGACTTAACTTTTTTGTCAAAAAAGACCCCAAAAGTATATTGGAATGTCTTGAAATTGTACACAGTCATAGTCAAGCATGCCCTGAACAAGAATCCGTTGAATATATTTGCATATCTCTTGAAGAATATTTTTAATGAACTTTTGAAAATCAGGAAAGCGATCCATGCACTTGGACATTCCAAGTATGTTGGAATGTCTTGAAATTGTACTCAGTCATAGTCAACGACGCCCTGAACAAGAATCCGTTGAAAATATTTGCATATCGTTTAAGGAATTTTTTTTAAGAATTTCTGAAAATCAGGAAAGCGATCCATGCACTTAGGCAGTGACTTAACTTTTTCGTCAAAAAAGACCCCAAAAGTATCTTGGAATGTCTTGAAATTGTACACAGTCATAGTCAAGCATGCCCTGAACAAGAATCCGTTGAATATATTTGCATATCTCTTGAAGAATATTTTTAATGAATTTTTGAAAATCAGGAAAGCGATCCATGCACTTGGACATTCCAAGTATGTTGGAATGTCTTGAAATTGTACTCAGTCATAGTCAACAACGCCCTGAACAAGAATCCATTGAAAATATTTGCATATCGCTTAAGGAATATTTTTAATGAATTTTTGAAAATCAGGAAAGCGATCCATGCACTTAGGCAGTGACTTAACTTTTTATTCAAAAAAGACCCCAAAAGTATCTTGGAATGTCTTGAAATTGTACACAGTCATAGTCAAGCATGCCCTGAACAAGAACCTGTTGAATATATTTGCATATCTCTTGAAGAATATTTTTAATGAATTTTTGAAAATCCGGAAAGCTATCCATGCACTTGGACATTCCAAGTAAGTTGGAATGTCTTGAAATTGTACTCAGTCATAGTCAACGACGCCCTGAACAAGAATCTATTGAAAATATTTGCATATCTCTTAAGGAATATTTTAAATGAATTTTTGAAAATGAGGAATTTCTGTGCACTTAGGCAGTGACTTAACTTTTTATTCAAAAAAGACCCCAAAGGTATCTTGGAATGTCTTGAAATTGTACACAGTCATAGTCAAGCATGCCCTGAACAAGAATCCGTTGAATATATTTGCATATCTCTTGAAGAATATTTTTAATGAATTTTTGAAAATCCGAAAAGCGATCCATGCACTTGGACATTCCAAGTATGTTGGAATGTCTTGAAATTGTACTCAGTCATAGTCAACGACGCCCTGAACAAGAATCAATTGAAAATATTTGCATATCTCTTAAGGAATATTTTTAATGAATTTTTGAAAATGAGGAAAGTCTGTGCACTTCAGCAGTGACTTAACTTTTTATTCAAAAAAGACCCCAAAAGTATCTTGGAATGTCTTGAAATTGTACACAGTCATAGTCAAGCATGCCCTGAACAAGAATCCGTTGAATATATTTGCATATCTCTTGAAGAATATTTTTAATGAACTTTTGAAAATCAGGAAAGCGATCCATGCACTTGGACATTCCAAGTATGTTGGAATGTCTTGAAATTGTACTCAGTCATAGTCAACGACGCCCTGAACAAGAATCCGTTGAAAATATTTGTATATCGCTTAAGGAATATTTTAAATGAATTTTTGAAAATCAGGAAAGCGATCCATGCACTTAGGCAGTGACTTAACTTTTTTGTCAAAAAAGACCCCAAAAGTATCTTGGAATGTCTTGAAATTGTACACAGTCATAGTCAAGCATGCCCTGAACAAGAATCCGTTGAATATATTTGCATATCTCTTGAAGAATATTTTTAATGAATTTTTGAAAATCCGAAAAGCGATCCATGCACTTGGACATTCCAAGTATGTTGGAATGTCTTGAAATTGTACTCAGTCATAGTCAACGACGCCCTGAACAAGAATCAATTGAAAATATTTGCATATCTCTTAAGGAATATTTTTAATGAATTTTTGAAAATGAGGAAAGTCTGTGCACTTAGGCAGTGACTTAACTTTTTATTCAAAAAAGACCCCAAAAGTATCTTGGAATGTCTTGAAATTGTACACAGTCATAGTCAAGCATGCCCTGAACAAGAATCCGTTGAATATATTTGCATATCTCTTGAAGAATATTTTTAATGAACTTTTGAAAATCCGGAAAGCGATCCATGCACTTGGACATTCCAAGTATGTTGGAATGTCTTGAAATTGTACTCAGTCATAGTCAACGACGCCCTGAACAAGAATCCGTTGAAAATATTTGCATATCGTTTAAGGAATATTTTTAAAGAATTTCTGAAAATCAGGAAAGCGATCCATGCACTTAGGCAGTGACTTAACTTTTTCGTCAAAAAAGACCCCAAAAGTATCTTGGAATGTCTTGAAATTGTACACAGTCATAGTCAAGCATGCCCTGAACAAGAACCTGTTGAATATATTTGCATATCTCTTGAAGAATATTTTTAATGAATTTTTGAAAATCCGGAAAGCTATCCATGCACTTGGACATTCCAAGTAAGTTGGAATGTCTTGAAATTGTACTCAGTCATAGTCAACGACGCCCTGAACAAGAATCTATTGAAAATATTTGCATATCTCTTAAGGAATATTTTAAATGAATTTTTGAAAATGAGGAATTTCTGTGCACTTAGGCAGTGACTTAACTTTTTATTCAAAAAAGACCCCAAAGGTATCTTGGAATGTCTTGAAATTGTACACAGTCATAGTCAAGCATGCCCTGAACAAGAATCCGTTGAATATATTTGCATATCACTTAAGGAATATTTTTAATGAATTTTTGAAAATCAGGAAAGCGATCCATGCACTTGGACATTCCAAGTATGTTGGAATGTCTTGAAATTGTACTCAGTCATAGTCAACGACGCCCTGAACAAGAATCCGTTGAAAATATTTGCATATCGCTTCAGGAATATTTTAAATGAATTTTTGAAAATCAGGAAAGCGATCCATGCACTTAGGCAGTGACTTAACTTTTTTGTCAAAAAAGACCCCAAAAGTATATTGGAATGTCTTGAAATTGTACACAGTCATAGTCAAGCATGCCCTGAACAAGAATCCGTTGAATATATTTGCATATCTCTTGAAGAATATTTTTAATGAACTTTTGAAAATCAGGAAAGCGATCCATGCACTTGGACATTCCAAGTATGTTGGAATGTCTTGAAATTGTACTCAGTCATAGTCAACGACGCCCTGAACAAGAATCCGTTGAAAATATTTGCATATCGCTTAAGGAATATTTTTAATGAATTTTTGAAAATCAGGAAAGCGATCCATGCACTTAGGCAGTGACTTAACTTTTTCGTCAACAAAGACCCCAAAAATTTTTTGGAATGTCTTGAAATTGTACACAGTCATAGTCAAGCATGCCCTGAACAAGAATCCGTTGAATATATTTGCATATCTCTTGAAGAATATTTTTAATGAATTTTTGAAAATCCGAAAAGTGATCCATGCACTTGGACATTCCAAGTATGTTGGAATGTCTTGAAATTGTACTCAGTCATAGTCAACGACGATCTGAACAAGAATCAATTGAAAATATTTGCATATCTCTTAAGGAATATTTTTAATGAATTTTTGAAAATGAGGAAAGTCTGTGCACTTAGTCAGTGACTTAACTTTTTATTCAAAAAAGACCCCAAAAGTATCTTGGAATGTCTTGAAATTGTACACAGTCATAGTCAAGCATGCCCTGAACAAGAATCCGTTGAATATATTTGCATATCTCTTGAAGAATATTTTTAATGAACTTTTGAAAATCAGGAAAGCGATCCATGCACTTGGACATTCCAAGTATGTTGGAATGTCTTGAAATTGTACTCAGTCATAGTCAACGACGCCCTGAACAAGAATCCGTTGAAAATATTTGCATATCGTTTAAGGAATATTTTTAAAGAATTTCTGAAAATCAGGAAAGCGATCCATGCACTTAGGCAGTGACTTAACTTTTTCGTCAAAAAAGACCCCAAAAGTATCTTGGAATGTCTTGAAATTGTACACAGTCATAGTCAAGAATGCCCTGAACAAGAATCCGTTGAATATATTTGCATATCTCTTGAAGAATATTTTTAATGAATTTTTGAAAATCTGGAAAGCGATCCATGCACTTGGACATTCCAAGTATGTTGGAATGTCTTGAAATTGTACTCGGTCATAGTCAACGACGCCCTGAACAAGAATCCATTGAAAATATTTGCATATCTCTTAAGGAATATTTTTAATGAATTTTTGAAAATGATGAAAGTCTGTGCACTTAGGCAGTGACTTAACTTTTTATTCAAAAAAGACCCCAAAGGTATCTTGGAATGTCTTGAAATTGTACACAGTCATAGTCAAGCATGCCCTGAACAAGAATCCGTTGAATATATTTGCATATCTCTTGAAGAATATTTTTAATGAATTTTTGAAAATCCGAAAAGCGATCCATGCACTTGGACATTCCAAGTATGTTGGAATGTCTTGAAATTGTACTCAGTCATAGTCAACGACGCCCTGAACAAGAATCAATTGAAAATATTTGCATATCTCTTAAGGAATATTTTTAATGAATTTTTGAAAATGAGGAAAGTCTGTGCACTTAGGCAGTGACTTAACTTTTTATTCAAAAAAGACCCCAAAAGTATCTTGGAATGTCTTGAAATTGTACACAGTCATAGTCAAGCATGCCCTGAACAAGAATCCGTTGAATATATTTGCATATCTCTTGAAGAATATTTTTAATGAACTTTTGAAAATCAGGAAAGCGATCCATGCACTTGGACATTCCAAGTATGTTGGAATGTCTTGAAATTGTACTCAGTCATAGTCAACGACGCCCTGAACAAGAATCCGTTGAAAATATTTGCATATCGTTTAAGGAATTTTTTTTAAGAATTTCTGAAAATCAGGAAAGCGATCCATGCACTTAGGCAGTGACTTAACTTTTTCGTCAAAAAAGACCCCAAAAGTATCTTGGAATGTCTTGAAATTGTACACAGTCATAGTCAAGCATGCCCTGAACAAGAATCCGTTAAATATATTTGCATATCTCTTGAAGAATATTTTTAATGAATTTTTGAAAATCAGGAAAGCGATCCATGCACTTGGACATTCCAAGTATGTTGGAATGTCTTGAAATTGTACTCAGTCATAGTCAACAACGCCCTGAACAAGAATCCATTGAAAATATTTGCATATCGCTTAAGGAATATTTTTAATGAATTTTTGAAAATCAGGAAAGCGATCCATGCACTTAGGCAGTGACTTAACTTTTTATTCAAAAAAGACCCCAAAAGTATCTTGGAATGTCTTGAAATTGTACACAGTCATAGTCAAGCATGCCCTGAACAAGAACCTGTTGAATATATTTGCATATCTCTTGAAGAATATTTTTAATGAATTTTTGAAAATCCGGAAAGCTATCCATGCACTTGGACATTCCAAGTAAGTTGGAATGTCTTGAAATTGTACTCAGTCATAGTCAACGACGCCCTGAACAAGAATCTATTGAAAATATTTGCATATCTCTTAAGGAATATTTTAAATGAATTTTTGAAAATGAGGAATTTTTGTGCACTTAGGCAGTGACTTAACTTTTTATTCAAAAAAGACCCCAAAGGTATCTTGGAATGTCTTGAAATTGTACACAGTCATAGTCAAGCATGCCCTGAACAAGAATCTGTTGAATATATTTGCATATCGCTTAAGGAATATTTTTAATGAATTTTTGAAAATCAGGAAAGCGATCCATGCACTTGGACATTCCAAGTATGTTGGAATGTCTTGAAATTGTACTCAGTCATAGTCAACGACGCCCTGAACAAGAATCCGTTGAAAATATTTGCATATCGCTTCAGGAATATTTTAAATGAATTTTTGAAAATCAGGAAAGCGATCCATGCACTTAGGCAGTGACTTAACTTTTTTGTCAAAAAAGACCCCAAAAGTATATTGGAATGTCTTGAAATTGTACACAGTCATAGTCAAGCATGCCCTGAACAAGAATCCGTTGAATATATTTGCATATCTCTTGAAGAATATTTTTAATGAACTTTTGAAAATCAGGAAAGCGATCCATGCACTTGGACATTCCAAGTATGTTGGAATGTCTTGAAATTGTACTCAGTCATAGTCAACGACGCCCTGAACAAGAATCCGTTGAAAATATTTGCATATCGCTTAAGGAATATTTTTAATGAATTTTTGAAAATCAGGAAAGCGATCCATGCACTTAGGCAGTGACTTAACTTTTTCGTCAAAAAAGACCCCAAAAATTTTTTGGAATGTCTTGAAATTGTACACAGTCATAGTCAAGCATGCCCTGAACAAGAATCCGTTGAATATATTTGCATATCTCTTGAAGAATATTTTTAATGAACTTTTGAAAATCAGGAAAGCGATCCATGCACTTGGACATTCCAAGTATGTTGGAATGTCTTGAAATTGTACTCGGTCATAGTCAACGACGCCCTGAACAAGAATCCATTGAAAATATTTGCATATCTCTTAAGGAATATTTTTAATGAATTTTTGAAAATCAGGAAAGCGATCCATGCACTTAGGCAGTGACTTAACTTTTTCGTCAAAAAAGACCCCAAAAGTATCTTGGAATGTCTTGAAATTGTACACAGTCATAGTCAAGCATGCCCTGAACAAGAATCCGTTGAATATATTTGCATATCTCTTGAAGAATATTTTTAATGAATTTTTGAAAATCCGGAAAGCGATCCATGCACTTGGACTTTCCAAGTATGTTGGAATGTCTTGAAATTGTACTCGGTCATAGTCAACGACGCCCTGAACAAGAATCCATTGAAAATATTTGCATATCTCTTAAGGAATATTTTTAATGAATTTTTGAAAATGATGAAAGTCTGTGCACTTAGGCAGTGACTTAACTTTTTATTCAAAAAAGACCCCAAAGGTATCTTGGAATGTCTTGAAATTGTACACAGTCATAGTCAAGCATGCCCTGAACAAGAATCCGTTGAATATATTTGCATATCTCTTGAAGAATATTTTTAATGAACTTTTGAAAATCAGGAAAGCGATCCATGAACTTGGACATTCCAAGTATGTTGGAATGTCTTGAAATTGTACTCAGTCATAGTCAACGACGCCCTGAACAAGAATCCGTTGAAAATATTTGCATATCGCTTAAGGAATATTTTTAATGAATTTTTGAAAATCAGGAAAGCGATCCATGCACTTAGGCAGTGACTTAACTTTTTTGTCAAAAAAGACCCCAAAAGTATCTTGGAATGTCTTGAAATTGTACACAGTCATAGTCAAGCATGCCCTGAACAAGAATCCGTTGAATATATTTGCATATCTCTTGAAGAATATTTTTAATGAATTTTTGAAAATTCGAAAAGCGATCCATGCACTTGGACATTCCAAGTATGTTGGAATGTCTTGAAATTGTACTCAGTCATAGTCAACGACGCCCTGAACAAGAATCAATTGAAAATATTTGCATATCTCTTAAGGAATATTTTTAATGAATTTTTGAAAATGAGGAAAGTCTGTGCACTTCGGCAGTGACTTAACTTTTTATTCAAAAAAGACCCCAAAAGTATCTTGGAATGTCTTGAAATTGTACACAGTCATAGTCAAGCATGCCCTGAACAAGAATCCGTTGAATATATTTGCTTATCTCTTGAAGAATATTTTTAATGAACTTTTGAAAATCAGGAAAGCGATCCATGCACTTGGACATTCCAAGTATGTTGGAATGTCTTGAAATTGTACTCAGTCATAGTCAACGACGCCCTGAACAAGAATCCGTTGAAAATATTTGCATATCGTTTAAGGAATATTTTTAAAGAATTTCTGAAAATCAGGAAAGCGATCCATGCACTTAGGCAGTGACTTAACTTTTTATTCAAAAAAGACCCCAAAAGTATCTTGGAATGTCTTGAAATTGTACACAGTCATAGTCAAGCATGCCCTGAACAAGAATCCGTTGAATATATTTGCATATCTCTTGAAGAATATTTTTAATGAACTTTTGAAAATCAGGAAATTGATCCATGCACTTGGACATTCCAAGTATGTTGGAATGTCTTGAAATTGTACTCAGTCATAGTCAACGACGCCCTGAACAAGAATCCGTTGAAAATATTTGCATATCGTTTAAGGAATATTTTTAAAGAATTTCTGAAAATCAGGAAAGCGATCCATGCACTTAGGCAGTGACTTAACTTTTTCGTCAAAAAAGACCCCAAAAGTATCTTGGAATGTCTTGAAATTGTACACAGTCATAGTCAAGCATGCCCTGAACAAGAACCTGTTGAATATATTTGCATATCTCTTGAAGAATATTTTTAATGAATTTTTGAAAATCCGGAAAGCTATCCATGCACTTGGACATTCCAAGTAAGTTGGAATGTCTTGAAATTGTACTCAGTCATAGTCAACGACGCCCTGAACAAGAATCTATTGAAAATATTTGCATATCTCTTAAGGAATATTTTTAATGAATTTTTGAAAATGAAGAATTTCTGTGCACTTAGGCAGTGACTTAACTTTTTATTCAAAAAAGACCCCAAAAGTATCTTGGAATGTCTTGAAATTGTACACAGTCATCGTCAAGCATGCCCTGAACAAGAATCCGTTGAATATATTTGCATATCGCTTAAGGAATATTTTTAATGAATTTTTGAAAATCAGGAAAGCGATCCATGCACTTGGACATTCCAAGTATGTTGGAATGTCTTGAAATTGTACTCAGTCATAGTCAACGACGCCCTGAACAAGAATCCGTTGAAAATATTTGCATATCGCTTCAGGAATATTTTAAATGAATTTTTGAAAATCAGGAAAGCGATCCATGCACTTAGGCAGTGACTTAACTTTTTTGTCAAAAAAGACCCCAAAAGTATCTTGGAATGTCTTGAAATTGTACACAGTCATAGTCAAGCATGCCCTGAACAAGAATCCGTTGAATATATTTGCATATCTCTTGAAGAATATTTTTAATGAACTTTTGAAAATCAGGAAAGCGATCCATGCACTTGGACATTCCAAGTATGTTGGAATGTCTTGAAATTGTACTCAGTCATAGTCAACGACGCCCTGAACAAGAATCCGTTGAAAATATTTGCATATCGCTTAAGGAATATTTTTAATGAATTTTTGAAAATCAGGAAAGCGATCCATGCACTTAGGCAGTGACTTAACTTTTTCGTCAAAAAAGACCCCAAAAGTATCTTGGAATGTCTTGAAATTGTACACAGTCATAGTCAAGCATGCCCTGAACAAGAATCCGTTGAATATATTTGCATATCTCTTGAAGAATATTTTTAATGAATTTTTGAAAATCCGAAAAGTGATCCATGCACTTGGACATTCCAAGTATGTTGGAATGTCTTGAAATTGTACTCAGTCATAGTCAACGACGATCTGAACAAGAATCAATTGAAAATATTTGCATATCTCTTAAGGAATATTTTTAATGAATTTTTGAAAATGAGGAAAGTCTGTGCACTTAGGCAGTGACTTAACTTTTTATTCAAAAAAGACCCCAAAAGTATCTTGGAATGTCTTGAAATTGTACACAGTCATAGTCAAGCATGCCCTGAACAAGAATCCGTTGAATATATTTGCATATCTCTTGAAGAATATTTTTAATGAACTTTTGAAAATCAGGAAAGCGATCCATGTACTTGGACATTCAAAGTATGTTGGAATGTCTTGAAAATGTACTCGGTCATAGTCAACGACGCCCTGAACAAGAATCCGTTGAAAATATTTGCATATCGCTTAAGGAATATTTTTAATGAATTTTTGAAAATCAGGAAAGCGATCCATGCACTTAGGCAGTGACTTAACTTTTTCGTCAAAAAAGACCCCAAAAGTATCTTGGAATGTCTTGAAATTGTACACAGTCATAGTCAAGCATGCCCTGAACAAGAATCCGTTGAATATATTTGCATATCTCTTGAAGAATATTTTTAATGAATTTTTGAAAATCCGGAAAGCGATCCATGCACTTGGACATTCCAAGTATGTTGGAATGTCTTGAAATTGTACTCGGTCATAGTCAACGACGCCCTGAACAAGAATCAATTGAAAATATTTGCATATCTCTTAAGGAATATTTTTAATGAATTTTTGAAAATGATGAAAGTCTGTGCACTTAGGCAGTGACTTAACTTTTTATTCAAAAAAGACCCCAAAGGTATCTTGGAATGTCTTGAAATTGTACACAGTCATAGTCAAGCATGCCCTGAACAAGAATCCGTTGAATATATTTGCATATCTCTTGAAGAATATTTTTAATGAACTTTTGAAAATCAGGAAAGCGATCCATGCACTTGGACATTCCAAGTATGTTGGAATGTCTTGAAATTGTACTCAGTCATAGTCAACGACGCCCTGAACAAGAATCCGTTGAAAATATTTGCATATCGCTTAAGGAATATTTTTAATGAATTTTTGAAAATCAGGAAAGCGATCCATGCACTTAGGCAGTGACTTAACTTTTTTGTCAAAAAAGACCCCAAAAGTATCTTGGAATGTCTTGAAATTGTACACAGTCATAGTCAAGCATGCCCTGAACTAGAATCCGTTGAATATATTTGCATATCTCTTGAAGAATATTTTTAATGAATTTTTGAAAATCCGAAAAGCGATCCATGCACTTGGACATTCCAAGTATGTTGGAATGTCTTGAAATTGTACTCAGTCATAGTCAACGACGCCCTGAACAAGAATCAATTGAAAATATTTGCATATCTCTTAAGGAATATTTTTAATGAATTTTTGAAAATGAGGAAAGTCTGTGCACTTCGGCAGTGACTTAACTTTTTATTCAAAAAAGACCCCAAAAGTATCTTGGAATGTCTTGAAATTGTACACAGTCATAGTCAAGCATGCCCTGAACAAGAATCCGTTGAATATATTTGCATATCTCTTGAAGAATATTTTTAATGAACTTTTGAAAATCAGGAAAGCGATCCATGTACTTGGACATTCAAAGTATGTTGGAATGTCTTGAAAATGTACTCGGTCATAGTCAACGACGCCCTGAACAAGAATCCGTTGAAAATATTTGCATATCGCTTAAGGAATATTTTTAATGAATTTTTGAAAATCAGGAAAGCGATCCATGCACTTAGGCAGTGACTTAACTTTTTCGTCAAAAAAGACCCCAAAAGTATCTTGGAATGTCTTGAAATTGTACACAGTCATAGTCAAGCATGCCCTGAACAAGAATCCGTTGAATATATTTGCATATCTCTTGAAGAATATTTTTAATGAACTTTTGAAAATCAGGAAAGCGATCCATGCACTTGGACATTCCAAGTATGTTGAAATGTCTTGAAATTGTACTCAGTCATAGTCAACGACGCCCTGAACAAGAATCCGTTGAAAATATTTGCATATCGTTTAAGGAATATTTTTAAAGAATTTCTGAAAATCAGGAAAGCGATCCATGCACTGAGGCAGTGACTTAACTTTTTCGTCAAAAAAGACCCCAAAAGTATCTTGGAATGTCTTGAAATTGTACACAGTCATAGTCAAGAATGCCCTGAACAAGAATCCGTTGAATATATTTGCATATCTCTTGAAGAATATTTTTAATGAACTTTTGAAAATCCGGAAAGCGATCCATGCACTTGGACATTCCAAGTATGTTGGAATGTCTTGAAATTGTACTCGGTCATAGTCAACGACGCCCTGAACAAGAATCCATTGAAAATATTTGCATATCTCTTAAGGAATATTTTTAATGAATTTTTGAAAATGAGGAAAGTCTGTGCACTTAGGCAGTGACTTAACTTTTTATTCAAAAAAGACCCCAAAAGTATCTTGGAATGTCTTGAAAATGTACACAGTCATAGTCAAGCATGCCCTGAACAAGAATCCGTTTAATATATTTGCATATCTCTTGAAGAATATTTTTAATGAACTTTTGAAAATCAGGAAATTGATCCATGCACTTGGACATTCCAAGTATGTTGGAATGTCTTGAAATTGTACTCAGTCATAGTCAACGACGCCCTGAACAAGAATCCGTTGAAAATATTTGCATATCGTTTAAGGAATATTTTTAAAGAATTTCTGAAAATCAGGAAAGCGATCCATGCACTTAGGCAGTGACTTAACTTTTTCGTCAAAAAAGACCCCAAAAGTATCTTGGAATGTCTTGAAATTGTACACAGTCATAGTCAAGCATGCCCTGAACAAGAATCCGTTGAATATATTTGCATATCTCTTGAAGAATATTTTTAATGAACTTTTGAAAATCAGGAAAGCGATCCATGCACTTGGACATTCCAAGTATGTTGGAATGTCTTGAAATTGTACTCAGTCATAGTCAACGACGCCCTGAACAAGAATCCGTTGAAAATATTTGCATATCGTTTAAGGAATATTTTTAAAGAATTTCTGAAAATCAGGAAAGCGATCCATGCACTTAGGCAGTGACTTAACTTTTTCGTCAAAAAAGACCCCAAAAGTATCTTGGAATGTCTTGAAATTGTACACAGTCATAGTCAAGCATGCCCTGAACAAGAACCTGTTGAATATATTTGCATATCTCTTGAAGAATATTTTTAATGAATTTTTGAAAATCCGGAAAGCTATCCATGCACTTGGACATTCCAAGTAAGTTGGAATGTCTTGAAATTGTACTCAGTCATAGTCAACGACGCCCTGAACAAGAATCTATTGAAAATATTTGCATATCTCTTAAGGAATATTTTTAATGAATTTTTGAAAATGAGGAATTTCTGTGCACTTAGGCAGTGACTTAACTTTTTATTCAAAAAAGACCCCAAAAGTATCTTGGAATGTCTTGAAATTGTACACAGTCATAGTCAAGCATGCCCTGAACAAGAATCCGTTGAATATATTTGCATATCGCTTAAGGAATATTTTTAATGAATTTTTGAAAATCAGTAAAGCGATCCATGCACTTGGACATTCCAAGTATGTTGGAATGTCTTGAAATTGTACTCAGTCATAGTCAACGACGCCCTGAACAAGAATCCGTTGAAAATATTTGCATAGCGCTTCAGGAATATTTTAAATGAATTTTTGAAAATCAGGAAAGCGATCCATGCACTTAGGCAGTGACTTAACTTTTTTGTCAAAAAAGACCCCAAAAGTATCTTGGAATGTCTTGAAATTGTACACAGTCATAGTCAAGCATGCCCTGAACAAGAATCCGTTGAATATATTTGCATATCTCTTGAAGAATATTTTTAATGAACTTTTGAAAATCAGGAAAGCGATCCATGCACTTGGACATTCCAAGTATGTTGGAATGTCTTGAAATTGTACTCAGTCATAGTCAACGACGCCCTGAACAAGAATCCGTTGAAAATATTTGCATATCGCTTAAGGAATATTTTTAATGAATTTTTGAAAATCAGGAAAGCGATCCATGCACTTAGGCAGTGACTTAACTTTTTCGTCAAAAAAGACCCCAAAAGTATCTTGGAATGTCTTGAAATTGTACACAGTCATAGTCAAGCATGCCCTGAACAAGAATCCGTTGAATATATTTGCATATCTCTTGAAGAATATTTTTAATGAACTTTTGAAAATCCGAAAAGTGATCCATGCACTTGGACATTCCAAGTATGTTGGAATGTCTTGAAATTGTACTCAGTCATAGTCAACGACGATCTGAACAAGAATCAATTGAAAATATTTGCATATCTCTTAAGGAATATTTTTAATGAATTTTTGAAAATGAGGAAAGTCTGTGCACTTAGGCAGTGACTTAACTTTTTATTCAAAAAAGACCCCAAAAGTATCTTGGAATGTCTTGAAATTGTACACAGTCATAGTCAAGCATGCCCTGAACAAGAATCCGTTGAATATATTTGCATATCTCTTGAAGAATATTTTTAATGAACTTTTGAAAATCAGGAAAGCGATCCATGTACTTGGACATTCAAAGTATGTTGGAATGTCTTGAAAATGTACTCGGTCATAGTCAACGACGCCCTGAACAAGAATCCGTTGAAAATATTTGCATATCGCTTAAGGAATATTTTTAATGAATTTTTGAAAATCAGGAAAGCGATCCATGCACTTAGGCAGTGACTTAACTTTTTCGTCAAAAAAGACCCCAAAAGTATCTTGGAATGTCTTGAAATTGTACACAGTCATAGTCAAGCATGCCCTGAACAAGAATCCGTTGAATATATTTGCATATCTCTTGAAGAATATTTTTAATGAATTTTTGAAAATCCGGAAAGTGATCCATGCACTTGGACATTCCAAGTATGTTGGAATGTCTTGAAATTGTACTCGGTCATAGTCAACGACGCCCTGAACAAGAATCCATTGAAAATATTTGCATATCTCTTAAGGAATATTTTTAATGAATTTTTGAAAATGATGAAAGTCTGTGCACTTAGGCAGTGACTTAACTTTTTATTCAAAAAAGACCCCAAAGGTATCTTGGAATGTCTTGAAATTGTACACAGTCATAGTCAAGCATGCCCTGAACAAGAATCCGTTGAATATATTTGCATATCTCTTGAAGAATATTTTTAATGAACTTTTGAAAATCAGGAAAGCGATCCATGCACTTGGACATTCCAAGTATGTTGGAATGTCTTGAAATTGTACTCAGTCATAGTCAACGACGCCCTGAACAAGAATCCGTTGAAAATATTTGCATATCGCTGAAGGAATATTTTTAATGAATTTTTGAAAATCAGGAAAGCGATCCATGCACTTAGGCAGTGACTTAACTTTTTATTCAAAAAAGACCCCAAAAGTATCTTGGAATGTCTTGAAATTGTACACAGTCATAGTCAAGCATGCCCTGAACAAGAATCCGTTGAATATATTTGCATATCTCTTGAAGAATATTTTTAATGAATTTTTGAAAATCCGAAAAACGATCCATGCACTTGGACATTCCAAGTATGTTGGAATGTCTTGAAATTGTACTCAGTCATAGTCAACGACGCCCTGAACAAGAATCAATTGAAAATATTTGCATATCTCTTAAGGAATATTTTTAATGAATTTTTGAAAATGATGAAAGTCTGTGCACTTAGGCAGTGACTTAACTTTTTATTCAAAAAAGACCCCAAAGGTATCTTGGAATGTCTTGAAATTGTACACAGTCATAGTCAAGCATGCCCTGAACAAGAATCCGTTGAATATATTTGCATATCTCTTGAAGAATATTTTTAATGAACTTTTGAAAATCAGGAAAGCGATCCATGCACTTGGACATTCCAAGTATGTTGGAATGTCTTGAAATTGTACTCAGTCATAGTCAACGACGCCCTGAACAAGAATCCGTTGAAAATATTTGCATATCGCTTAAGGAATATTTTTAATGAATTTTTGAAAATCAGGAAAGCGATCCATGCACTTAGGCAGTGACTTAACTTTTTTGTCAAAAAAGACCCCAAAGTATCTTGGAATGTCTTGAAATTGTACACAGTCATAGTCAAGCATGCCCTGAACAAGAATCCGTTGAATATATTTGCATATCTCTTGAAGAATATTTTTAATGAATTTTTGAAAATCCGAAAAACGATCCATGCACTTGGACATTCCAAGTATGTTGGAATGTCTTGAAATTGTACTCAGTCATAGTCAACGACGCCCTGAACAAGAATCAATTGAAAATATTTGCATATCTCTTAAGGAATATTTTTAATGAATTTTTGAAAATTAGGAAAGCGATCCATGCACTTAGGCAGTGACTTAACTTTTGATGTTTTTGGTTTGTTTTTAAAGCATTAAAGCTGCAGGAGTTCATCCATGTCGCCCAGTCGCTGGAAACAAACGTCTGGACACCATGGATCACACAGCAGGAAATAAGGTGAGACGGAGGAAACGATCCATTTGCCCTGATGCACTTAGTGACTTGACTTTTTTTTCAAAAAAGACCCCAAAAGTATCTTGGAATGTCTTGAAATTGTACACAGTCATAGTCAAGCATGCCCTGAACAAGAATCCGTTGAATATATTTGCATATCTCTTGAGGAATATTTTTAATGAATTTTTGAAAATCAGGAAAGCGATCCATGCACTTAGGCAGTGACTTAACTTTTGATGTTTTTGGGTTGTTTTTAAAGAATTAAAGCTGCAGGAGTTCATCCATGTCGTCCAGTCGCTGGAAACAAACGTTTGGACACCGTGGATCACACAGCAGGATATCAGGTGAGACGAAGGAAACGATCCATTTGCCCTGATGCACTTAGTGACTTGACTTTTTTTTCAAAAAAAACCCCAAAAGTAAATTGGAATGTCTTGAAATTGTACACAGTCATAGTCAAGCATGCCCTGAACAAGAATCCGTTGAATATATTTGCATATCTCTTGAAGAATATTTTTAATGAATTTTTGAAAATCCGGAAAGCGATCCATGCACTTGGACATTCCAAGTATGTTGGAATGTCTTGAAATTGTACTCAGTCATAGTCAACGACGCCCTGAACGAGAATCCGTTGAAAATATTTGCATATCGCTTAAGGAATATTTTTAATGAATTTTTGAAAATCAGGAAAGCGATCCATGCACTTAGGCAGTGACTTAACTTTTTCGTCAAAAAAGACCCCAAAAGTATCTTGGAATGTCTTGAAATTGTACACAGTCATAGTCAAGCATGCCCTGAACAAGAATCCGTTGAATATATTTGCATATCTCTTGAAGAATATTTTTATTGAATTTTTGAAAATCCGGAAAGCGATCCATGCACTTGGACATTCCAAGTATGTTGGAATGTCTTGAAATTGTACTCAGTCATAGTCAACGACGCCCTGAACAAGAATCCGTTGAAAATATTTGCATATCGCTTAAGGAATATTTTTAATGAATTTTTGAAAATCAGGAAAGCAATCCATGCACTTAGGCAGTGACTTAACTTTTTTGTCAAAAAAGACCCCAAAAGTATCTTGGAATGTCTTGAAATTGTACACAGTCATAGTCAAGCATGCCCTGAACAAGAAACCGTTGAATATATTTGCATATCTCTTGAAGAATATTTTTAATTAATTTTTGAAAATCCGAAAAGCGATCCATGCACTTGGACATTCCAAGTATGTTGGAATGTCTTGAAATTGTACTCAGTCATAGTCAACAACGCCCTGAACAAGAATCCATTGAAAATATTTGCATATCGCTTAAGGAATATTTTTAATGAATTTTTTAAATCAGGAAAGCGATCCATGCACTTAGGCAGTGACTTAACTTTTTTGTCAAAAAAGACCCCAAAAGTATCTTGGAATGTCTTGAAATTGTACACAGTCATAGTCAAGCATGCCCTGAACAAGAATCCGTTGAATATATTTGCATATCTCTTGAAGAATATTTTTAATGAACTTTTGAAAATCAGGAAAGCGATCCATGTACTTGGACATTCAAAGTATGTTGGAATGTCTTGAAATTGTACTCGGTCATAGTCAACGACGCCCTGAACAAGAATCCATTGAAAATATTTGCATATCTCTTAAGGAATATTTTTAATGAATTTTTGAAAATCAGGAAAGCGATCCATGCACTTAGGCAGTGACTTAACTTTTTCGTCAAAAAAGACCCCAAAAGTATCTTGGAATGTCTTGAAATTGTACACAGTCATAGTCAAGCATGCCCTGAACAAGAATCCGTTGAATATATTTGCATATCTCTTGAAGAATATTTTTAATGAACTTTTGAAAATCAGGAAAGCGATCCATGCACTTGGACATTCCAAGTATGTTGGAATGTCTTGAAATTGTACTCAGTCATAGTCAACGACGCCCTGAACAAGAATCCGTTGAAAATATTTGCATATCGCTTAAGGAATATTTTTAATGAATTTTTGAAAATCAGGAAAGCAATCCATGCACTTAGGCAGTGACTTAAGTTTTTCGTCAAAAAAGACCCCAAAAGTATCTTGGAATGTCTTGAAATTGTACACAGTCATAGTCAAGCATGCCCTGAACAAGAATCCGTTGAATATATTTGCATATCTCTTGAAGAATATTTTTAATGAATTTTTGAAAATCCGAAAAGCACCATGCACTTGGACATTCCAAGTATGTTGGAATGTCTTGAAATTATACTCAGTCATAGTCAACGACGCTCTGAACAAGAATCAATTGAAAATATTTGCATATCTCTTAAGGAATATTTTTAATGAATTTTTGAAAATGAGGAAAGTCTGTGCACTTAGGCAGTGACTTAACTTTTTATTCAAAAAAGACCCCAAAGGTATCTTGGAATGTCTTGAAATTGTACACAGTCATAGTCAAGCATGCCCTGAACAAGAATCCGTTGAATATATTTGCATATCTCTTGAAGAATATTTTTAATGAACTTTTGAAAATCAGGAAAGCGATCCATGCACTTGGACATTCCAAGTATGTTGGAATGTCTTGAAATTGTACTCAGTCATAGTCAACGACGCCCTGAACAAGAATCCGTTGAAAATATTTGCATATCGTTTAAGGAATATTTTTAAAGAATTTCTGAAAATCAGGAAAGCGATCCATGCACTTAGGCAGTGACTAAACTTTTTTGTCAAAAAAGACCCCAAAAGTATCTTGGAATGTCTTGAAATTGTACACAGTCATAGTCAAGCATGCCCTGAACAAGAATATGTTGAATATATTTGCATATCTCTTGAAGAATATTTTTAATTAATTTTTGAAAATCCGAAAAGCGATCCATGCACTTGGACATTCCAAGTATGTTGGAATGTCTTGAAATTGTACTCAGTCATAGTCAACGACGCCCTGAACAAGAATCAATTGAAAATATTTGCATATCTCTTAAGGAATATTTTTAATGAATTTTTGAAAATGAGGAAAGTCTGTGCACTTAGGCAGTGACTTAACTTTTTATTCAAAAAAGACCCCAAAAGTATCTTGGAATGTCTTGAAATTGTACACAGTCATAGTCAAGCATGCCCTGAACAAGAATCCGTTGAATATATTTGCATATCTCTTGAAGAATATTTTTAATGAACTTTTGAAAATCAGGAAAGCGATCCATGCACTTAGACATTCCAAGTATGTTGGAATGTCTTGAAATTGTACTCAGTCATAGTCAACGACGCCCTGAACAAGAATCCGTTGAAAATATTTGCATATCGTTTAAGGAATATTTTTAAAGAATTTCTGAAAATCAGGAAAGCGATCCATGCACTTAGGCAGTGACTTAACTTTTTCGTCAAAAAAGACCCCAAAAGTATCTTGGAATGTCTTGAAATTGTACACAGTCATAGTCAAGCATGCCCTGAACAAGAATCCGTTGAATATATTTGCATATCTCTTGAAGAATATTTTTAATGAACTTTTGAAAATCAGGAAAGCGATCCATGTACTTGGACATTCAAAGTATGTTGGAATGTCTTGAAATTGTACTCAGTCATAGTCAACAACGCCCTGAACAAGAATCCATTGAAAATATTTGCATATCGCTTAAGGAATATTTTTAATGAATTTTTGAAATCAGGAAAGCGATCCATGCACTTAGGCAGTGACTTAACTTTTTTGTCAAAAAAGACCCCAAAAGTATCTTGGAATGTCTTGAAATTGTACACAGTCATAGTCAAGCATGCCCTGAACAAGAATCCGTTGAATATATTTGCATATCTCTTGAAGAATATTTTTAATGAACTTTTGAAAATCAGGAAAGCGATCCATGTACTTGGACATTCAAAGTATGTTGGAATGTCTTGAAATTGTACTCGGTCATAGTCAACGACGCCCTGAACAAGAATCCATTGAAAATATTTGCATATCTCTTAAGGAATATTTTTAATGAATTTTTGAAAATCAGGAAAGCGATCCATGCACTTAGGCAGTGACTTAACTTTTTCGTCAAAAAAGACCCCAAAAGTATCTTGGAATGTCTTGAAATTGTACACAGTCATAGTCAAGCATGCCCTGAACAAGAATCCGTTGAATATATTTGCATATCTCTTGAAGAATATTTTTAATGAACTTTTGAAAATCAGGAAAGCGATCCATGCACTTGGACATTCCAAGTATGTTGGAATGTCTTGAAATTGTACTCAGTCATAGTCAACGACGCCCTGAACAAGAATCCGTTGAAAATATTTGCATATCGCTTAAGGAATATTTTTAATGAATTTTTGAAAATCAGGAAAGCAATCCATGCACTTAGGCAGTGACTTAACTTTTTCGTCAAAAAAGACCCCAAAAGTATCTTGGAATGTCTTGAAATTGTACACAGTCATAGTCAAGCATGCCCTGAACAAGAATCCGTTGAATATATTTGCATATCTCTTGAAGAATATTTTAAATGAATTTTTGAAAATCCGAAAAGCACCATGCACTTGGACATTCCAAGTATGTTGGAATGTCTTGAAATTATACTCAGTCATAGTCAACGACGCTCTGAACAAGAATCAATTGAAAATATTTGCATATCTCTTAAGGAATATTTTTAATGAATTTTTGAAAATGAGGAAAGTCTGTGCACTTAGGCAGTGACTTAACTTTTTATTCAAAAAAGACCCCAAAAGTATCTTGGAATGTCTTGAAATTGTACACAGTCATAGTCAAGCATGCCCTGAACAAGAATCCGTTGAATATATTTGCATATCTCTTGAAGAATATTTTTAATGAACTTTTGAAAATCCGGAAAGCGATCCATGTACTTGGACATTCAAAGTATGTTGGAATGTCTTGAAATTGTACTCGGTCATAGTCAACGACGCCCTGAACAAGAATCCGTTGAAAATATTTGCATATCGCTTAAGGAATATTTTTAATGAATTTTTGAAAATCAGGAAAGCGATCCATGCACTTAGGCAGTGACTTAACTTTTTCGTCAAAAAAGACCCCAAAAGTATCTTGGAATGTCTTGAAATTGTACACAGTCATAGTCAAGCATGCCCTGAACAAGAATCCGTTGAATATATTTGCATATCTCTTGAAGAATATTTTTAATGAATTTTTGAAAATCCGGAAAGCGATCCATGCACTTGGACATTCCAAGTATGTTGGAATGTCTTGAAATTGTACTCGGTCATAGTCAACGACGCCCTGAACAAGAATCCATTGAAAATATTTGCATATCTCTTAAGGAATATTTTTAATGAATTTTTGAAAATGATGAAAGTCTGTGCACTTAGGCAGTGACTTAACTTTTTATTCAAAAAAGACCCCAAAGGTATCTTGGAATGTCTTGAAATTGTACACAGTCATAGTCAAGCATGCCCTGAACAAGAATCCGTTGAATATATTTGCATATCTCTTGAAGAATATTTTTAATGAACTTTTGAAAATCAGGAAAGCGATCCATGCACTTGGACATTCCAAGTATGTTGGAATGTCTTGAAATTGTACTCAGTCATAGTCAACGACGCCCTGAACAAGAATCCGTTGAAAATATTTGCATATCGTTTAAGGAATATTTTTAAAGAATTTCTGAAAATCAGGAAAGCGATCCATGCACTTAGGCAGTGACTAAACTTTTTTGTCAAAAAAGACCCCAAAAGTATCTTGGAATGTCTTGAAATTGTACACAGTCATAGTCAAGCATGCCCTGAACAAGAATATGTTGAATATATTTGCATATCTCTTGAAGAATATTTTTAATTAATTTTTGAAAATCCGAAAAGCGATCCATGCACTTGGACATTCCAAGTATGTTGGAATGTCTTGAAATTGTACTCAGTCATAGTCAACGACGCCCTGAACAAGAATCAATTGAAAATATTTGCATATCTCTTAAGGAATATTTTTAATGAATTTTTGAAAATGAGGAAAGTCTGTGCACTTAGGCAGTGACTTAACTTTTTATTCAAAAAAGACCCCAAAAGTATCTTGGAATGTCTTGAAATTGTACACAGTCATAGTCAAGCATGCCCTGAACAAGAATCCGTTGAATATATTTGCATATCTCTTGAAGAATATTTTTAATGAACTTTTGAAAATCAGGAAAGCGATCCATGCACTTGGACATTCCAAGTATGTTGGAATGTCTTGAAATTGTACTCAGTCATAGTCAACGACGCCCTGAACAAGAATCCGTTGAAAATATTTGCATATCGTTTAAGGAATATTTTTAAAGAATTTCTGAAAATCAGGAAAGCGATCCATGCACTTAGGCAGTGACTTAACTTTTTCGTCAAAAAAGACCCCAAAAGTATCTTGGAATGTCTTGAAATTGTACACAGTCATAGTCAAGCATGCCCTGAACAAGAATCCGTTGAATATATTTGCATATCTCTTGAAGAATATTTTTTATGAACTTTTGAAAATCAGGAAAGCGATCCATGCACTTGGACATTCCAAGTATGTTGGAATGTCTTGAAATTGTACTCAGTCATAGCCAACGACGCCCTGAACAAGAATCCGTTGAAAATATTTGCATATCGTTTAAGGAATATTTTTAAAGAATTTCTGAAAATCAGGAAAGCGATCCATGCACTTAGGCAGTGACAACTTTTTCGTCAAAAAAGACCCCAAAAGTATCTTGGAATGTCTTGAAATTGTACACAGTCATAGTCAAGAATGCCCTGAACAAGAATCCGTTGAATATATTTGCATATCTCTTGAAGAATATTTTTAATGAATTTTTGAAAATCCGGAAAGCGATCCATGCACTTGGACATTCCAAGTATGTTGGAATGTCTTGAAATTGTACTCGTTCATAGTCAACGACGCCCTGAACAAGAATCCATTGAAAATATTTGCATATGTCTTAAGGAATATTTTAAATGAATTTTTGAAAATGATGAAAGTCTGTGCACTTAGGCAGTGACTTAACTTTTTATTCAAAAAAGACCCCAAAGGTATCTTGGAATGTCTTGAAATTGTACACAGTCATAGTCAAGCATGCCCTGAACAAGAATCCGTTGAATATATTTGCATATCTCTTGAAGAATATTTTTAATGAACTTTTGAAAATCAGGAAAGCGATCCATGCACTTGGACATTCCAAGTATGTTGGAATGTCTTGAAATTGTACTCAGTCATAGTCAACGACGCCCTGAACAAGAATCCGTTGAAAATATTTGCATATCGTTTAAGGAATATTTTTAAAGAATTTCTGAAAATCAGGAAAGCGATCCATGCACTTAGGCAGTGACTTAACTTTTTCGTCAAAAAAGACCCCAAAAGTATCTTGGAATGTCTTGAAATTGTACACAGTCATAGTCAAGCATGCCCTGAACAAGAATCCGTTGAATATATTTGCATATCTCTTGAAGAATATTTTTAATGAACTTTTGAAAATCCGGAAAGCGATCCATGCACTTGGACATTCCAAGTATGTTGGAATGTCTTGAAATTGTACTCAGTCATAGTCAACGACGCCCTGAACAAGAATCCGTTGAAAATATTTGCATATCGTTTAAGGAATATTTTTAAAGAATTTCTGAAAATCAGGAAAGCGATCCATGCACTTAGGCAGTGACTAAACTTTTTCGTCAAAAAAGACCCCAAAAGTATCTTGGAATGTCTTGAAATTGTACACAGTCATAGTCAAGCATGCCCTGAACAAGAATATGTTGAATATATTTGCATATCTCTTGAAGAATATTTTTAATTAATTTTTGAAAATCCGAAAAGCGATCCATGCACTTGGACATTCCAAGTATGTTGGAATGTCTTGAAATTGTACTCAGTCATAGTCAACGACGCCCTGAACAAGAATCAATTGAAAATATTTGCATATCTCTTAAGGAATATTTTTAATGAATTTTTGAAAATGAGGAAAGTCTGTGCACTTAGGCAGTGACTTAACTTTTTATTCAAAAAAGACCCCAAAAGTATCTTGGAATGTCTTGAAATTGTACACAGTCATAGTCAAGCATGCCCTGAACAAGAATCCGTTGAATATATTTGCATATCTCTTGAAGAATATTTTTAATGAACTTTTGAAAATCAGGAAAGCGATCCATGCACTTGGACATTCCAAGTATGTTGGAATGTCTTGAAATTGTACTCAGTCATAGTCAACGACGCCCTGAACAAGAATCCGTTGAAAATATTTGCATATCGTTTAAGGAATATTTTTAAAGAATTTCTGAAAATCAGGAAAGCGATCCATGCACTTAGGCAGTGACTTAACTTTTTCGTCAAAAAAGACCCCAAAAGTATCTTGGAATGTCTTGAAATTGTACACAGTCATAGTCAAAAATGCCCTGAACAAGAATCCGTTGAATATATTTGCATATCTCTTGAAGAATATTTTTAATGAATTTTTGAAAATCCGGAAAGCGATCCATGCACTTGGACATTCCAAGTATGTTGGAATGTCTTGAAATTGTACTCGGTCATAGTCAACGACGCCCTGAACAAGAATCCATTGAAAATATTTGCATATCTCCTAAGGAATATTTTTAATGAATTTTTGAAAATGATGAAAGTCTGTGCACTGAGGCAGTGACTTAACTTTTTATTCAAAAAAGACCCCAAAGGTATCTTGGAATGTCTTGAAATTGTACACAGTCATAGTCAAGCATGCCCTGAACAAGAATCCGTTGAATATATTTGCATATCTCTTGAAGAATATTTTTAATGAACTTTTGAAAATCAGGAAAGCGATCCATGCACTTGGACATTCCAAGTATGTTGGAATGTCTTGAAATTGTACTCAGTCATAGCCAACGACGCCCTGAACAAGAATCCATTGAAAATATTTGCATATCTCTTAAGGAATATTTTTAATGAATTTTTGAAAATGATGAAAGTCTGTGCACTTAGGCAGTAACTTAACTTTTTATTCAAAAAAGACCCCAAAAGTATCTTGTAATGTATTGAAATTGTACACAGTCATAGTCAAGAATGCCCTGAACAAGAATCCGTTGAAAATATTTGCATATCGTTTAAGGAATATTTTTAAAGAATTTCTGAAAATCAGGAAAGCGATCCATGCACTTAGGCAGTGACTTAACTTTTTCGTCAAAAAAGACCCCAAAAGTATCTTGGAATGTCTTGAAATTGTACACAGTCATAGTCAAGAATGCCCTGAACAAGAATCCGTTGAATATATTTGCATATCTCTTGAAGAATATTTTTAATGAATTTTTGAAAATCCGGAAAGCGATCCATGCACTTGGACATTCCAAGTATGTTGGAATGTCTTGAAATTGTACTCGGTCATAGTCAACGACGCCCTGAACAAGAATCCATTGAAAATATTTGCATATCTCTTAAGGAATATTTTTAATGAATTTTTGAAAATGATGAAAGTCTGTGCACTTAGGCAGTAACTTAACTTTTTATTCAAAAAAGACCCCAAAGGTATCTTGGAATGTCTTGAAATTGTACACAGTCATAGTCAAGCATGTCCTGAACAAGAATCCGTTGAATATATTTGCATATCTCTTGAAGAATATTTTTAATGAACTTTTGAAAATCAGGAAAGCGATCCATGCACTTGGACATTCCAAGTATGTTGGAATGTCTTGAAATTGTACTCAGTCATAGTCAACGACGCCCTGAACAAGAATCCGTTGAAAATATTTGCATATCGCTTAAGGAATATTTCTAATGAATTTTTGAAAATCAGGAAAGCGATCCATGCACTTAGGCAGTGACTTAACTTTTTTGTCAAAAAAGACCCCAAAAGTATCTTGGAATGTCTTGAAATTGTACACAGTCATAGTCAAGCATGCCCTGAACAAGAATCCGTTGAATATATTTGCATATCTCTTGAAGAATATTTTTAATGAATTTTTGAAAATCCGAAAAGCGATCCATGCACTTGGACATTCCAAGTATGTTGGAATGTCTTGAAATTGTACTCAGTCATAGTCAACGACGCCCTGAACAAGAATCAATTGAAAATATTTGCATATCTCTTAAGGAATATTTTTAATGAATTTTTGAAAATGATGAAAGTCTGTGCACTTAGGCAGTGACTTAACTTTTTATTCAAAAAAGACCCCAAAGGTATCTTGGAATGTCTTGAAATTGTACACAGTCATAGTCAAGCATGCCCTGAACAAGAATCCGTTGAATATATTTGCATATCTCTTGAAGAATATTTTTAATGAACTTTTGAAAATCAGGAAAGCGATCCATGCACTTGGACATTCCAAGTATGTTGGAATGTCTTGAAATTGTACTCAGTCATAGTCAACGACGCCCTGAACAAGAATCCGTTGAAAATATTTGCATATCGTTTAAGGAATATTTTTAAAGAATTTCTGAAAATCAGGAAAGCGATCCATGCACTTAAGCAGTGACTTAACTTTTTCGTCAAAAAAGACCCCAAAAGTATCTTGGAATGTCTTGAAATTGTACACAGTCATAGTCAAGAATGCCCTGAACAAGAATCCGTTGAATATATTTGCATATCTCTTGAAGAATATTTTTAATGAATTTTTGAAAATCCGGAAAGCGATCCATGCACTTGGACATTCCAAGTATGTTGGAATGTCTTGAAATTGTACTCGGTCATAGTCAACGACGCCCTGAACAAGAATCCATTGAAAATATTTGCATATCTCTTAAGGAATATTTTTAATGAATTTTTGAAAATGATGAAAGTCTGTGCACTTAGGCAGTGACTTAACTTTTTATTCAAAAAAGACCCCAAAGGTATCTTGGAATGTCTTGAAATTGTACACAGTCATAGTCAAGCATGCCCTGAACAAGAATCCTTTGAATATATTTGCATATCTCTTGAAGAATATTTTTAATGAACTTTTGAAAATCAGGAAAGCGATCCATGCACTTGGACATTCCAAGTATGTTGGAATGTCTTGAAATTGTACTCAGTCATAGTCAACGACGCCCTGAACAAGAATCCGTTGAAAATATTTGCATATCGTTTAAGGAATATTTTTAAAGAATTTCTGAAAATCAGGAAAGCGATCCATGCACTTAGGCAGTGACTAAACTTTTTTGTCAAAAAAGACCCCAAAAGTATCTTGGAATGTCTTGAAATTGTACACAGTCATAGTCAAGCATGCCCTGAACAAGAATATGTTGAATATATTTGCATATCTCTTGAAGAATATTTTTAATTAATTTTTGAAAATCCGAAAAGCGATCCATGCACTTGGACATTCCAAGTATGTTGGAATGTCTTGAAATTGTACTCAGTCATAGTCAACGACGCCCTGAACAAGAATCAATTGAAAATATTTGCATATCTCTTAAGGAATATTTTTAATGAATTTTTGAAAATGAGGAAAGTCTGTGCACTCAGGCAGTGACTTAACTTTTTATTCAAAAAAGACCCCAAAAGTATCTTGGAATGTCTTGAAATTGTACACAGTCATAGTCAAGCATGCCCTGAACAAGAATCCGTTGAATATATTTGCATATCTCTTGAAGAATATTTTTAATGAACTTTTGAAAATCAGGAAAGCGATCCATGCACTTGGACATTCCAAGTATGTTGGAATGTCTTGGAATTGTACTCAGTCATAGTCAACGACGCCCTGAACAAGAATCAATTGAAAATATTTGCATATCTCTTAAGGAATATTTTTAATGAATTTTTGAAAATGAGGAAAGTCTGTGCACTTAGGCAGTGACTTAACTTTTTATTCAAAAAAGACCCCAAAAGTATCTTGGAATGTCTTGAAATTGTACACAGTCATAGTCAAGCATGCCCTGAACAAGAATCCGTTGAATATATTTGCATATCTCTTGAAGAATATTTTTAATGAACTTTTGAAAATCAGGAAAGCGATCCATGCACTTGGACATTCCAAGTATGTTGGAATGTCTTGAAATTGTACTCAGTCATAGTCAACGACGCCCTGAACAAGAATCCGTTGAAAATATTTGCATATCGCTTAAGGAATATTTTTAATGAATTTTTGAAAAATCAGGAAAGCGATCCATGCACTTAGGCAGTGACTTAACTTTTTTGTCAAAAAAGACCCCAAAAGTTTCTTGGAATGTCTTGAAATTGTACACAGTCATAGTCAAGCATGCCCTGAACAAGAATCCGTTGAATATATTTGCATATCTCTTGAAGAATATTTTTAATGAATTTTTGAAAATCCGAAAAGCGATCCATGCACTTGGACATTCCAAGTATGTTGGAATGTCTTGAAATTGTACTCAGTCATAGTCAACGACGCCCTGAACAAGAATCAATTGAAAATATTTGCATATCTCTTAAGGAATATTTTTAATGAATTTTTGAAAATGATGAAAGTCTGTGCACTTAGGCAGTGACTTAACTTTTTATTCAAAAAAGACCCCAAAAGTATCTTGGAATGTCTTGAAATTGTACACAGTCATAGTCAAGCATGCCCTGAACAAGAATCCGTTGAATATATTTGCATATCTCTTGAAGAATATTTTTAATGAACTTTTGAAAATCAGGAAAGCGATCCATGCACTTGGACATTCCAAGTATGTTGGAATGTCTTGAAATTGTACTCAGTCATAGTCAACGACGCCCTGAACAAGAATCCGTTGAAAATATTTGCATATCGCTTAAGGAATATTTTTAATGAATTTTTGAAAATCAGGAAAGCGATCCATGCACTTAGGCAGTGACTTAACTTTTTCGTCAAAAAAGACCCCAAAAGTATCTTGGAATGTCTTGAAATTGTACACAGTCATAGTCAAGCATGCCCTGAACAAGAATCCGTTGAATATATTTGCATATCTCTTGAAGAATATTTTTAATGAATTTTTGAAAATCCGAAAAGCGATCCATGCACTTGGACATTCCAAGTATGTTGGAATGTCTTGAAATTGTACTCAGTCATAGTCAACGACGCCCTGAACAAGAATCAATTGAAAATATTTGCATATCTCTTAAGGAATATTTTTAATGAATTTTTGAAAATGAGGAAAGTCTGTGCACTTAGGCAGTGACTTAACTTTTTATTCAAAAAAGACCCCAAAAATATCTTGGAATGTCTTGAAATTGTACACAGTCATAGTCAAGCATGCCCTGAACAAGAATCCGTTGAATATAATTGCATATCTCTTGAAGAATATTTTTAATGAACTTTTGAAAATCAGGAAAGCGATCCATGTACTTGGACATTCAAAGTATGTTGGAATGTCTTGAAATTGTACTCGGTCATAGTCAACGACGCCCTGAACAAGAATCCGTTGAAAATATTTGCATATCGCTTAAGGAATATTTTTAATGAATTTTTGAAAATCAGGAAAGCGATCCATGCACTTAGGCAGTGACTTAACTTTTTTGTCAAAAAAGACCCCAAAAGTATCTTGGAATGTCTTAAAATTGTACACAGTCATAGTCAAGCATGCCCTGAACAAGAAACCGTTGAATATATTTGCATATCTCTTGAAGAATATTTATAATTAATTTTTGAAAATCCGAAAAGCGATCCATGCACTTGGACATTCCAAGTATGTTGGAATGTTTTGAAATTGTACTCAGTCATAGTCAACGACGCCCTGAACAAGAATCAATTGAAAATATTCGCATATCTCTTAAGGAATATTTTTAATGAATTTTTGAAAATCAGGAAAGCAATCCATGCACTTAGGCAGTGACTTAACTTTTTTGTCAAAAAAGACCCCAAAAGTATCTTGGAATGTCTTGAAATTGTACACAGTCATAGTCAAGCATGCCCTGAACAAGAATCTGTTGAATATATTTGCATATCTCTTGAAGAATATTTTTAATGACCTTTTGAAAATCAGGAAAGCGATCCATGTACTTGGACATTCAAAGTATGTTGGAATGTCTTGAAATTGTACTCGGTCATAGTCAACGACGCCCTGAACAAGAATCCGTTGAAAATATTTGCATATCGCTTAAGGAATATTTTTAAAGAATTTTTGAAAATCAGGAAAGCGATCCATGCACTTAGGCAGTGACTTAACTTTTTCGTCAAAAAAGACCCCAAAAGTATCTTGGAATGTCTTGAAATTGTACACAGTCATAGTCAAGCATGCCCTGAACAAGAATCCGTTGAATATATTTGCATATCTCTTGAAGAATATTTTTAATGAATTTTTGAAAATCAGGAAAGCGATCCATGCACTTGGACATTCCAAGTATGTTGGAATGTCTTGAAATTGTACTCAGTCATAGTCAACGACGCCCTGAACGAGAATCCGTTGAAAATATTTGCATATCTCTTAAGGAATATTTTTAATGAATTTTTGAAAATGATGAAAGTCTGTGCACTTAGGCAGTGACTTAACTTTTTCGTCAAAAAAGACCCCAAAGGTATCTTGGAATGTCTTGAAATTGTACACAGTCATAGTCAAGCATGCCCTGAACAAGAATCCGTTGAATATATTTGCATATCTCTTGAAGAATATTTTTAATGAACTTTTGAAAATCAGGAAAGCGATCCATGCACTTGGACATTCCAAGTATGTTGGAATGTCTTGAAATTGTACTCAGTCATAGTCAACGACGCCCTGAACAAGAATCCGTTGAAAATATTTGCATATCGTTTAAGGAATATTTTTAAAGAATTTCTGAAAATCAGGAAAGCGATCCATGCACTTAGGCAGTGACTAAGCTTTTTTGTCAAAAAAGACCCCAAAAGAATCTTGGAATGTCTTGAAATTGTACACAGTCATAGTCAAGCATGCCCTGAACAAGAATATGTTGAATATATTTGCATATCTCTTGAAGAATATTTTTAATGAATTTTTGAAAATCCGAAAAGCGATCCATGCACTTGGACATTCCAAGTATGTTGGAATGTCTTGAAATTGTACTCAGTCATAGTCAACGACGCCCTGAACAAGAATCAATTGAAAATGTTTGCATATCTCTTAAGGAATATTTTTAATGAATTTTTGAAAATGAGGAAAGTCTGTGCACTTAGGCAGTGACTTAACTTTTTATTCAAAAAAGACCCCAAAAGTATCTTGGAATGTCTTGAAATTGTACACAGTCATAGTCAAGCATGCCCTGAAAAAGAATCCGTTGAATATATTTGCATATCTCTTGAAGAATATTTTTAATGAACTTTTGAAAATCAGGAAAGCGATCCATGCACTTGGACATTCCAAGTATGTTGGAATGTCTTGAAATTGTACTCAGTCATAGTCAACGACGCCCTGAACAAGAATCTGTTGAAAATATTTGCATATCGTTTAAGGAATATTTTTAAAGAATTTCTGAAAATCAGGAAAGCGATCCATGCACTTAGGCAGTGACTTAACTTTTTCGTCAAAAAAGACCCCAAAAGTATCTTGGAATGTCTTGAAATTGTACACAGTCATAGTCAAGAATGCCCTGAACAAGAATCCGTTGAATATATTTGCATATCTCTTGAAGAATATTTTTAATGAATTTTTGAAAATCCGGAAAGCGATCCATGCACTTGGACATTCCAAGTATGTTGGAATGTCTTGAAATTGTACTCGGTCATAGTCAACGACGCCCTGAACAAGAATCCATTGAAAATATTTGCATATCTCTTAAGGAATATTTTTAATGAATTTTTGAAAATGATGAAAGTCTGTGCACTTAGGCAGTGACTCAACTTTTTATTCAAAAAAGACCCCAAAGGTATCTTGGAATGTCTTGAAATTGTACACAGTCATAGTCAAGCATGCCCTGAACAAGAATCCGTTGAATATATTTGCATATCTCTTGAAGAATATTTTTAATGAACTTTTGAAAATCAGGAAAGCGATCCATGCACTTGGACATTCCAAGTATGTTGGAATGTCTTGAAATTGTACTCAGTCATAGTCAACGACGCCCTGAACAAGAATCCGTTGAAAATATTTGCATATCGCTTAAGGAATATTTATAATGAATTTTTGAAAATCAGGAAAGCGATCCATGCACTTAGGCAGTGACTTAACTTTTTTGTCAAAAAAGACCCCAAAAGTATCTTGGAATGTCTTGAAATTGTACACAGTCATAGTCAAGCATGCCCTGAACAAGAATCCGTTGAATATATTTGCATATCTCTTGAAGAATATTTTTAATGAATTTTTGAAAATCCGAAAAGCGATCCATGCACTTGGACATTCCAAGTATGTTGGAATGTCTTGAAATTGTACTCAGTCATAGTCAACGACGCCCTGAACAAGAATCAATTGAAAATATTTGCATATCTCTTAAGGAATATTTTTAATGAATTTTTGAAAATGATGAAAGTCTGTGCACTTAGGCAGTGACTTAACTTTTTATTCAAAAAAGACCCCAAAGGTATCTTGGAATGTCTTGAAATTGTACACAGTCATAGTCAAGCATTCCCTGAACAAGAATCCGTTGAATATATTTGCATATCTCTTGAAGAATATTTTTAATGAACTTTTGAAAATCAGCAAAGCGATCCATGCACTTGGACATTCCAAGTATGTTGGAATGTCTTGAAATTGTACTCAGTCATAGTCAACGACGCCCTGAACAAGAATCCGTTGAAAATATTTGCATATCGCTTAAGGAATATTTTTAATGAATTTTCGAAAATCAGGAAAGCGATCCATGCACTTAGGCAGTGACTTAACTTTTTATTCAAAAAAGACCCCAAAAGTATCTTGGAATGTCTTGAAATTGTACACAGTCATAGTCAAGCATGCCCTGAACAAGAATCCGTTGAATATATTTGCATATCTCTTGAAAAATATTTTTAATGAATTTTTGAAAATCCGAAAAGCGATCCATGCACTTGGACATTCCAAGTATGTTGGAATGTCTTGAAATTGTACTCAGTCATAGTCAACGACGCCCTGAACAAGAATCCGTTGAAAATATTTGCATATCGCTTAAGGAATATTTTTAAAGAATTTTTGAAAATCAGGAAAGCGATCCATGCACTTAGGCAGTGACTTAACTTTTTCGTCAAAAAAGACCCCAAAAGTATCTTGGAATGTCTTGAAATTGTACACAGTCATAGTCAAGCATGCCCTGAACAAGAATCCGTTGAATATATTTGCATATCTCTTGAAGAATATTTTTAATGAACTTTTGAAAATCAGGAAAGCGATCCATGCACTTGGACATTCCAAGTATGTTGGAATGTCTTGAAATTGTACTCAGTCATAGTCAACGACGCCCTGAACAAGAATCCGTTGAAAATATTTGCATATCTCTTAAGGAATATTTTTAATGAATTTTTGAAAATGATGAAAGTCTGTGCACTTAGGCAGTGACTTAACTTTTTATCCAAAAAAGACCCCAAAGGTATCTTGGAATGTCTTGAAATTGTACACAGTCATAGTCAAGCATGCCCTGAACAAGAATCCGTTGAATATATTTGCATATCTCTTGAAGAATATTTTTAATGAACTTTTGAAAATCAGGAAAGCGATCCATGCACTTGGACATTCCAAGTATGTTGGAATGTCTTGAAATTGTACTCAGTCATAGTCAACGACGCCCTGAACAAGAATCCGTTGAAAATATTTGCATATCGCTTAAGGAATATTTTTAATGAATTTTTGAAAATCAGGAAAGCGATCCATGCACTTAGGCAGTGACTTAACTTTTTTGTCAAAAAAGACCCCAAAAGTATCTTGGAATGTCTTGAAATTGTACACAGTCATAGTCAAGCATGCCCTGAACAAGAATCCGTTGAATATATTTGCATATCTCTTGAAGAATATTTTTTTTTTTTTTTATGACTTTATTTAAGGCATTTTCAGATATACAAACAAGAACTTAGATACATACACATACAAAAACAGATATAACATTACTCATTAACATAATCCCATATTACCCTCCCCGTGTTCCCTCCCACAGGCCAAGAGTGAAAAAAAAAAAAAAAAAAAGAGATCCAGAGATACTGTAGAAGCATGACATTAATAGACCAGTCAAACAAACAGATTGACAAAAGAAAGCATTTAAATAACATGACATGTTACAAATTTAACTCCTTCACATACTTGACAAAGGGAGACCACACTCTGTTGTATGTGTCACAGGAACCCTTCAGTGTGTGCCTTATTTTTTCTAGCTGGAGTAGAGATAATATCTCCTGTATCCATCTCCTGAAGGACGGGCATTTGTTGGATTTCCATTGCATTAGAATCACCCTGCGGGATATGAGGCTGCAGAATGCCAATGCTCTCTTCTGTGCATTAGTGGCGTATATTTCTGAGGATACAGTTCCAAATACAGCAGTGAGAGGACTGGGTTTGAGAGATGTTTCGCATAGAACTGATAAACAATCGAAAATGGAGGACCAAAAATCAACTAGGGAAGGACAGGACCAGAACATGTGACCCAATGACACTGGGCTGCCACACCTAGGACAGGTGGGAGAGACAGATGGGTATATTTTGGCCAGCCTATCATTGGAATAGTGCAACCTGTGAAAAACTTTAAATTGAATCAGCCCATGTCTTATACAGATAGAGGAAGTATGAATATTGAGGACACACTTAGCCCAGACATTATCGGAGATTGATATTCCTAGGTCTCGTTCCCAGCTTTCTTTAGTTTAAGTGTATGATGGAGGGTCTATGTTGTGAATAATATTATATGCCTTGGAAATCAGACCCCTGTTCCAAGGATCGAGATTTAGCAAATCATAAGTGACATCTTTGTTTGGCGGCTTTGGATAGGTTGGGAAATGTTTGGATGCAAAGCTGCGAGCCTGAAGATATCTGAAGAAGTGAGATTTTGGAATATTATGATCTCTTACCAGGGCCTCGAAGGACAGAAAAGAAATGTTATCAAATAAGTAATCGAAGAAGACCAAACCGCGTCGATGCCAGCCAGCAAAGCTCTGATCTGTCTGAGAGGGTATGAAGAGATGATTGAGGGAGAGAGGGAGGAAGCTATTTATTTGATCAAGATTAAAGTGCTTACGAAATTGTACCCATATTCTAATGGAGTTAGACACCACAGGATTAAACAAAGGCTTATTCTTAGTCTGCATAATCAGTGGGGCTGCTAGCAGGGAGATGGGGGATACTGATGGGTGTGACGAAAGCTCCATTGTTGTCCAGGTGTATACATTTTGGTCAGAGAACGACAACACCCAATATGCCAATTTTGAAATATTTGCCGCCCAATAGTAATGGAGGAAGCTTGGAAGGCCCAAGCCTCCTTCCGGTTTAGGTCTTTCCAGATAGATCTTCTTTATTCGAGGGGTGGCATGGTTCCAGATAAACGATGAGACGTACTTATCTAATTTAATAAAGAAATGCTTTGGGAGCCAGACAGGAATTGTTGAAAACAGATACAGAAACCTAGGTAAAATATTCATCTTGACGGCATTGATGCGGCCCGCAAGCGAAACAGGGAGACAAGACCACCTCTCTAGATCCTTTTTGGTGAGTTCTAATAAGTTATCAAAGTTAGCCTTCTTGAGTGAATTAAAGGAATTGGTTACAGTTACTCCTAAGTATTTAAAGGACTGGTATTCAATTTTAAAAGGGAATGCGTTATAGTCAAGTGATCTGCTTGCGTCATTCATGGGAAAGAGTAGACTTTTGGTAAGATTTAATTTATAGCCGGATAAACTCCCAAATTCCTGAAGTAATTGCAAAAGGTGGGGCACAGATTGACTCGGATTAGTGATAAAGAGGAGCAGGTCGTCAGCATAGAGCGCAGTCTTATGAGTTGAGTTTCCTCTTGTAATGCCCATAATCCTCTCTTCACCCCTGATTGCAATAGCCAGGGGTTCTATAGCCAAGTCGAAAAGAAATGGTGATAAGCAACAGCCCTGACGTGTGCCTCTAAATAACGGGAAATATGCTGAAATAGAACCATTTGTTTTCACGGCCGACATTGGGTTACTATATAAGATTTTGATCCACTTTCTAAATGTTGTTCCAAATCCAAACCTCTTCAAAACTGCATGTAGATATTCCAACTCTATTCTATCGAATGCCTTTTCGGCGTCGAGTGATAGAACTACTTCGGGCTCCTGAGAGCAGGGAGTAGAATACATTATATTAAAGAGCCGTCTAAGATTGAAAAAAGGCTGCCGACCAGGAATAAAGCCGGTCTGATCATGATGTATGAGAGATGGTATCAGATCATTCAATCGGATTGCTATGGCTTTGGTCAAAATTTTATAGTCACAACAAAGGAGACTAATGGGTCTGTAAGATGAGCAGTCGAGTGGGTTTTTATCTTTCTTTAATATTAATGAAATGGTCGCTTGGGTGAGAGTAGGTGGCAGACAACCAGCTTCCAATGCTTCATCATACATTGATTTCAGTAGAGGTACTAATTTAGACGAAAATGTTTTATAATATTCAATTGAAAAACCATCAGGACCAGGAGACCGCCCACTCTGCATGGAGTTAATTGCAACCTGGATCTCAGCGATGGTGAGAGGTAGATCGAGGGAGGATTGGAGGTCTGGATTGAGAGAGGGGGTATCTAGAGAGTCCAAAAAGGATTGTAATTTAACTACGTTCATGTCCGTCTCTGACAGATAAAGGTTTGAATAATATTTTTTAAATTGGCTATTTATTAGATCTGGGTCGTTCGTAGTAACACCGAGGTCAGTGTAAATCTCTGTAATTTGAGAGTTGCTGGCTGTCTGTCGGAGTTGATGTGCGAGCATTCGGCCTGCCTTCTCACCATGTTCATAAAATTTCTGTTTAGTTTTAAGCAAATCACTTACTACTCTACAAGTAGAAAGATCATTGAATTCCATTTGTAAAAAGGTGCGCTCTTTATGTAATTCTGGGGTGGAATGCATTGAGCATTTTCTATCGATGTCCACAATCGACTGTTCAATTTCCAGAAGACGTTTATTTTGTTGTTTGTTTTTATGTGCTACATATGAAATAATCTGACCTCTAATATAAGCTTTATGAGATTCCCACAATGTACGGCGAGAAATATCTGGATGATCATTAATTTCGAGAAAAATATCTATTTGCTCAGCAACAAATTTTTTAAAGTCGCTACACAACAAGAGCGAGGGGTCAAGCTGCCATGTTCGCCGCGGACGGATATTATCAGGAAAATGAATATCTAATTGAACAGGAGCGTGATCTGACACAACAATACTGTGGTATTGGGAGTTGGTAACAGATGGGAGGAGGTTGCTATTAATTAAGAAGAAATCTATCCGAGAATAACTTTTATGAACAGGGGAGAAAAAGGAGAATTGTTTAGCATCAGGATTCAATTTCCTCCATGGATCTATGAGCTTGTAGGAGTGCATGAAAGAGTGCAGGGCACCTCCAGCTTTGGATAGTTGGCTACCCGGTTTGGGATTGGACCTGTCCAGATGTGGATGGAGCACACAGTTCAAATCTCCAGCTATAATAAGCTGATGAGTGTTAATATCGGTTAGGGATGTAAATACTTTCGTAAAAAATGCAGGATCATCCCAATTCGGGCCATAAATGTTCACGAGAATAATTGGAGAGTTGTAGAGTTTGCCAATTAATATGATGTATCTACCATTAGGGTCCTGGATTGTTTTAGTCTGACTAAATTGAACTCCCTTCCTAAAAAGAATTGCAACACCTCTTGAGTTGTGGTTGAAATTTGAATGGTAAACCTGGCCGATCCAATTGTTTCTAAGTCTTGTGTGATGATTGGTCTTCAGGTGTGTCTCCTGTAGGAATATAATGTCTGGGCTAAATGATCTCAAATGGCAGAAAATCTTATTACGCTTTACTGCACTGCCCATGCCCTTGATATTCCAAGAGATGAGAGAAACAGAGCCAGGAGCTCTACAAATACGTCTCTGTGATGTCATGTTGTATTACGGTGGAACTTTAATGTTATGACAAGCCCTCTGATCTTTAAAGAAAATGACTGGATCTGATGATACAAACAAACAGTACAAGAAAACCCCAAAGAAAAGAAAAAAAAAACTGCACAATTGACAAAAAAATACAAAAAACTCTTGGTACCCTTCTCAAGGGCAGAAAGCCCACCCCTGTGGGTTGCTCCATCACCAGATGAGCCCACCATCGAACAAGAACACTAAATCCAATGAGAACTGCATGGATAGAACAATAGAACGTGAAAGATGATCCTCTAAAAATGGGATTCCTGAATTCTTACTTTATGTAGCTGCCATGAACACATACACACACCCACACACACAGGAACACATACACACACAAAAAAAAAATCAAAATAATCAAAATAATAATAACTTAAAATAAAAAAAAAAAAAAAAAAATATATATATATATATAATATATATATATATATATATATATACATATATAAACATACACACATACTCACTTACATATATATAAACATACATATACACACACATACATACACAAACACACACACGTAAACCCATGCATACACACACACACAAAATAATAATAATAATAATAATAAACAAAAAATAGATTAAAAAAAAAGAATAAGTAGATATAAAAAATAGAAATATCTGGTGGAGAAATAGGCTATCAGCATTTTACTAATTATAAACGGTCATTATGTTATGAATACAGGTAAACCCCATGTATAAATGTACACATTTAGTTAGAACAGATTTGTAAAAATGTCATGTTTAAGTTTAACTTCTAAATAAGAAGCGAATTGAACATTAGTACTCATGACATTACACAGTGTGAGTGGAAGGTTAGCAGACCTTCAGTTACCTGTATTCTCGGATTGCAAATGTCCAGTTATGTATTGCTTCGCTTCAGCAGGATTATCAAATGATCTCTGTTCTCCATTCGGAGCTGTAATTTTCAATGTCGAGGGGAACAGCAGGCCAAACCGGGTGTTGGGACAGTGGCTCAGTAATTGTCTCACTTCTTTGAAGGCAGCCCGACGTTTTCTCACAGCAGCAGTGTAGTCTGGATAAATGTAGATCGGCTTGTTGTTGCGGAGAACCGGGCGTCGGCTTAACGCTTTCCGCAAGACGTCCATCTTCTCCTGGAAGTAGTGAAATTTTACAACAATGGGTCGCGGGGGGTCCCCCTGCTTGGGTTGGGGCAGCAGACTTCTGTGAGCTCGGTCAAGTGTGGGAGTATAATCCAGACCTAGGGCGTCTTGTAGAAGAGTAGCAACAGACTTTTCCATACGTACATCCCCGAAGTTTTCCTCCACTCCGATAATACGACAGTTGTCTCTACGCTGCCTTGACTCCATGTCTTCCGATTTAGATGTTAGCAGTTTTACTTGGGCAGACATTGATGTGAGCTGTGTCTCAAGCTCAACAACCCGGTCGGAGTAGTGATTGGCGCCGTCTTCCAGGCCCCGTATCGATGTAGCTTGTAGCTTTAGCTCCTGGTTAGCCGTATCCATGGCTTCCTGTGCTTCGGAGCGGACCGCATTTATTTCTTGGCGCAGCTCGTCGGATAAGCTCTCAATTTTTTTGTGTAGGTCCGTCGATAGCGCAGCTACCGTTTCTTCTATCTTGGCCAGGACTGACCGTTCGGAGGTTTTAATGGCTTCCATGATGGCGGCGATGTCCAAGTTGTCTGCGGACGGCTGCGCCACAGAGGGGTCCGGGGCTTTGGCTGTTGCCTTAGGCCTTTGTTTACCCGACATGTTTGCAGGCGATAAAAAAAATAAAACAAAGCAGAAAAAAGACAAAAGACTGCAGCTACAGTACCGCAAAAGGTTTAAAGCAAACTCCAGATAGTTATCGAAATAATTAGAGGGTGAAATTTAATGAAATTGCAATCTCCAAGCAGAGCTCTGAGAAAAACGTGTCTACATGCCGCTGCTCACGAGCGCCCCCCTCTGAAGAATATTTTTAATGAATTTTTGAAAATCCGGAAAGCGATCCATGCACTTGGACATTCCAAGTATGTTGGAATGTCTTTAAATTGTACTCAGTCATAGTCAACGACGCCCTGAACAAGAATCAATTGAAAATATTTGCATATCTCTTAAGGAATATTTTTAATGAATTTTTGAAAATGAGGAAAGTCTGTGCACTTAGGCAGTGACTTAACTTTTTATTCAAAAAAGACCCCAAAAGTATCTTGGAATGTCTTGAAATTGTACACAGTCATAGTCAAGCATGCCCTGAACAAGAATCCGTTGAATATATTTGCATATCTCTTGAAGAATATTTTTAATGAACTTTTGAAAATCAGGAAAGCGATCCATGCACTTGGACATTCCAAGTATGTTGGAATGTTTTGAAATTGTACTCGGTCATAGTCAACGACGCCCTGAACAAGAATCCATTGAAAATATTTGCATATCTCTTAAGGAATATTTTTAAAGAATTTCTGAAAATCAGGAAAGCGATCCATGCACTTAGGCAGTGACTTAACTTTTTATCCAAAAAAGACCCCAAAGGTATCTTGGAATGTCTTGAAATTGTACACAGTCATAGTCAAGCATGCCCTGAACAAGAATCCGTTGAATATATTTGCATATCTCTTGAAGAATATTTTTAATGAACTTATGAAAATCAGGAAAGCGATCCATGCACTTGGACATTCCAAGTATGTTGGAATGTCTTTAAATTGTACTCAGTCATAGTCAACGACGCCCTGAACAAGAATCAATTGAAAATATTTGCATATCTCTTAAGGAATATTTTTAATGAATTTTTGAAAATGATGAAAGTCTGTGCACTTAGGCAGTGACTTAACTTTTTATCCAAAAAAGACCCCAAAGGTATCTTGGAATGTCTTGAAATTGTACACAGTCATAGTCAAGCATGCCCTGAACAAGAATCCGTTGAATATATTTGCATATCTCTTGAAGAATATTTTTAATGAACTTTTGAAAATCAGGAAAGCGATCCATGCACTTGGACATTCCAAGTATGTTGGAATGTCTTGAAATTGTACTCAGTCATAGTCAACGACGCCCTGAACAAGAATCCGTTGAAAATATTTGCATATCGCTTAAGGAATATTTTTAATGAATTTTTGAAAATCAGGAAAGCGATCCATGCACTTAGGCAGTGACTTAACTTTTTTGTCAAAAAAGACCCCAAAAGTATCTTGGAATGTCTTGAAATTGTACACAGTCATAGTCAAGCATGCCCTGAACAAGAATCCGTTGAATATATTTGCATATCTCTTGAAGAATATTTTTAATGAATTTTTGAAAATCCGAAAAGCGATCCATGCACTTGGACATTCCAAGTTTGTTGGAATGTCTTGAAATTGTACTCAGTCATAGTCAACGACGCCCTGAACAAGAATCAATTGAAAATATTTGCATATCTCTTAAGGAATATTTTTAATGAATTTTTGAAAATGAGGAAAGTCTGTGCACTTAGGCAGTGACTTAACTTTTTATTCAAAAAAGACCCCAAAAGTATTTTGGAATGTCTTGAAATTGTACACAGTCATAGTCAAGCATGCCCTGAACAAGAATCCGTTGAATATATTTGCATATCTCTTGAAGAATATTTTTAATGAACTTTTGAAAATCAGGAAAGCGATCCATGCACTTGGACATTCCAAGTATGTTGGAATGTTTTGAAATTGTACTCAGTCATAGTCAACGACGCCCTGAACAAGAATCCGTTGAAAATATTTGCATATCGCTTAAGGAATATTTTTAATGAATTTTTGAAAATCAGGAAAGCGATCCATGCACTTAGGCAGTGACTTAACTTTTTTGTCAAAAAAGACCCCAAAAGTATCTTGGAATGTCTTGAAATTGTACACAGTCATAGTCAAGCATGCCCTGAACAAGAATCCGTTGAATATATTTGCATATCTCTTGAAGAATATTTTTAATGAATTTTTGAAAATCCGAAAAGCGATCCATGCACTTGGACATTCCAAGTATGTTGGAATGTCTTGAAATTGTACTCAGTCATAGTCAACGACGCCCTGAACAAGAATCAATTGAAAATATTTGCATATCTCTTAAGGAATATTTTTAATGAATTTTTGAAAATGAGGAAAGTCTGTGCACTTAGGCAGTGACTTAACTTTTTATTCAAAAAAGACCCCAAAAATATCTTGGAATGTCTTGAAATTGTACACAGTCATAGTCAAGCATGCCCTGAACAAGAATCCGTTGAATATAATTGCATATCTCTTGAAGAATATTTTTAATGAACTTTTGAAAATCAGGAAAGCAATCCATGCACTTAGGCAGTGACTTAACTTTTTTGTCAAAAAAGACCCCAAAAGTATCTTGGAATGTCTTGAAATTGTACACAGTCATAGTCAAGCATGCCCTGAACAAGAATCTGTTGAATATATTTGCATATCTCTTGAAGAATATTTTTAATGACCTTTTGAAAATCAGGAAAGCGATCCATGTACTTGGACATTCAAAGTATGTTGGAATGGCTTGAAATTGTACTCGGTCATAGTCAACGACGCCCTGAACAAGAATCCGTTGAAAATATTTGCATATCGCTTAAGGAATATTTTTAAAGAATTTTTGAAAATCAGGAAAGCGATCCATGCACTTAGGCAGTGACTTAACTTTTTCGTCAAAAAAGACCCCAAAAGTATCTTGGAATGTCTTGAAATTGTACACAGTCATAGTCAAGCATGCCCTGAACAAGAATCCGTTGAATATATTTGCATATCTCTTGAAGAATATTTTTAATGAATTTTTGAAAATCAGGAAAGCGATCCATGCACTTGGACATTCCAAGTATGTTGGAATGTCTTGAAATTGTACTCAGTCATAGTCAACGACGCCCTGAACGAGAATCCGTTGAAAATATTTGCATATCTCTTAAGGAATATTTTTAATGAATTTTTGAAAATGATGAAAGTCTGTGCACTTAGGCAGTGACTTAACTTTTTCGTCAAAAAAGACCCCAAAGGTATCTTGGAATGTCTTGAAATTGTACACAGTCATAGTCAAGCATGCCCTGAACAAGAATCCGTTGAATATATTTGCATATCTCTTGAAGAATATTTTTAATGAACTTTTGAAAATCAGGAAAGCGATCCATGCACTTGGACATTCCAAGTATGTTGGAATGTCTTGAAATTGTACTCAGTCATAGTCAACGACGCCCTGAACAAGAATCCGTTGAAAATATTTGCATATCGTTTAAGGAATATTTTTAAAGAATTTCTGAAAATCAGGAAAGCGATCCATGCACTTAGGCAGTGACTAAGCTTTTTTGTCAAAAAAGACCCCAAAAGAATCTTGGAATGTCTTGAAATTGTACACAGTCATAGTCAAGCATGCCCTGAACAAGAATATGTTGAATATATTTGCATATCTCTTGAAGAATATTTTTAATGAATTTTTGAAAATCCGAAAAGCGATCCATGCACTTGGACATTCCAAGTATGTTGGAATGTCTTGAAATTGTACTCAGTCATAGTCAACGACGCCCTGAACAAGAATCAATTGAAAATGTTTGCATATCTCTTAAGGAATATTTTTAATGAATTTTTGAAAATGAGGAAAGTCTGTGCACTTAGGCAGTGACTTAACTTTTTATTCAAAAAAGACCCCAAAAGTATCTTGGAATGTCTTGAAATTGTACACAGTCATAGTCAAGCATGCCCTGAAAAAGAATCCGTTGAATATATTTGCATATCTCTTGAAGAATATTTTTAATGAACTTTTGAAAATCAGGAAAGCGATCCATGCACTTGGACATTCCAAGTATGTTGGAATGTCTTGAAATTGTACTCAGTCATAGTCAACGACGCCCTGAACAAGAATCTGTTGAAAATATTTGCATATCGTTTAAGGAATATTTTTAAAGAATTTCTGAAAATCAGGAAAGCGATCCATGCACTTAGGCAGTGACTTAACTTTTTCGTCAAAAAAGACCCCAAAAGTATCTTGGAATGTCTTGAAATTGTACACAGTCATAGTCAAGAATGCCCTGAACAAGAATCCGTTGAATATATTTGCATATCTCTTGAAGAATATTTTTAATGAATTTTTGAAAATCCGGAAAGCGATCCATGCACTTGGACATTCCAAGTATGTTGGAATGTCTTGAAATTGTTCTCGGTCATAGTCAACGACGCCCTGAACAAGAATCCATTGAAAATATTTGCATATCTCTTAAGGAATATTTTTAATGAATTTTTGAAAATGATGAAAGTCTGTGCACTTAGGCAGTGACTTAACTTTTTATCCAAAAAAGACCCCAAAGGTATCTTGGAATGTCTTGAAATTGTACACAGTCATAGTCAAGCATGCCCTGAACAAGAATCCGTTGAACATATTTGCATATCTCTTGAAGAATATTTTTAATGAACTTTTGAAAATCAGGAAAGCGATCCATGCACTTGGACATTCCAAGTATGTTGGAATGTCTTGAAATTGTACTCAGTCATAGTCAACGACGCCCTGAACAAGAATCCGTTGAAAATATTTGCATATCGTTTAAGGAATATTTTTAAAGAATTTCTGAAAATCAGGAAAGCGATCCATGCACTTAGGCAGTGACTTAACTTTTTCGTCAAAAAAGACCCCAAAAGTATCTTGGAATGTCTTGAAATTGTACACAGTCATAGTCAAGAATGCCCTGAACAAGAATCCGTTGAATATATTTGCATATCTCTTGAAGAATATTTTTAATGAATTTTTGAAAATCCGGAAAGCGATCCATGCACTTGGACATTCCAAGTATGTTGGAATGTCTTGAAATTGTACTCGGTCATAGTCAACGACGCCCTGAACAAGAATCCATTGAAAATATTTGCATATCTCTTAAGGAATATTTTTAATGAATTTTTGAAAATGATGAAAGTCTGTGCACTTAGGCAGTGACTCAACTTTTTATTCAAAAAAGACCCCAAAGGTATCTTGGAATGTCTTGAAATTGTACACAGTCATAGTCAAGCATGCCCTGAACAAGAATCCGTTGAATATATTTGCATATCTCTTGAAGAATATTTTTAATGAACTTTTGAAAATCAGGAAAGCGATCCATGCACTTGGACATTCCAAGTATGTTGGAATGTCTTGAAATTGTACTCAGTCCTAGTCAACGACGCCCTGAACAAGAATCCGTTGAAAATATTTGCATATCGCTTAAGGAATATTTATAATGAATTTTTGAAAATCAGGAAAGCGATCCATGCACTTAGGCAGTGACTTAACTTTTTTGTCAAAAAAGACCCCAAAAGTATCTTGGAATGTCTTGAAATTGTACACAGTCATAGTCAAGCATGCCCTGAACAAGAATCCATTGAATATATTTGCATATCTCTTGAAGAATATTTTTAATGAATTTTTGAAAATCCGAAAAGCGATCCATGCACTTGGACATTCCAAGTATGTTGGAATGTCTTGAAATTGTACTCAGTCATAGTCAACGACGCCCTGAACAAGAATCAATTGAAAATATTTGCATATCTCTTAAGGAATATTTTTAATGAATTTTTGAAAATGATGAAAGTCTGTGCACTTAGGCAGTGACTTAACTTTTTATTCAAAAAAGACCCCAAAGGTATCTTGGAATGTCTTGAAATTGTACACAGTCATAGTCAAGCATGCCCTGAACAAGAATCCGTTGAATATATTTGCATATCTCTTGAAGAATATTTTTAATGAACTTTTGAAAATCAGCAAAGCGATCCATGCACTTGGACATTCCAAGTATGTTGGAATGTCTTGAAATTGTACTCAGTCATAGTCAACGACGCCCTGAACAAGAATCCGTTGAAAATATTTGCATATCGCTTAAGGAATATTTTTAATGAATTTTTGAAAATCAGGAAAGCGATCCATGCACTTAGGCAGTGACTTAACTTTTTTGTCAAAAAAGACCCCAAAAGTATCTTGGAATGTCTTGAAATTGTACACAGTCATAGTCAAGCATGCCCTGAACAAGAATCCGTTGAATATATTTGCATATCTCTTGAAAAATATTTTTAATGAATTTTTGAAAATCCGAAAAGCGATCCATGCACTTGGACATTCCAAGTATGTTGGAATGTCTTGAAATTGTACTCAGTCATAGTCAACGACGCCCTGAACAAGAATCCATTGAAAATATTTGCATATCTCTTAAGGAATATTTTTAATGAATTTTTGAAAATGAGGAAAGTCTGTGCACTTAGGCAGTGACTTAACTTTTTATTCAAAAAAGACCCCAAAAGTATCTTGGAATGTCTTGAAATTGTACACAGTCATAGTCAAGCATGCCCTGAACAAGAATCCGTTGAATATATTTGCATATCTCTTGAAGAATATTTTTAATGAACTTTTGAAAATCAGGAAAGCGATCCATGCACTTGGACATTCCAAGTATGTTGGAATGTCTTGAAATTGTACTCAGTCATAGTCAACGACGCCCTGAACAAGAATCCGTTGAAAATATTTGCATATCTCTTAAGGAATATTTTTAATGAATTTTTGAAAATGATGAAAGTCTGTGCACTTAGGCAGTGACTTAACTTTTTATCCAAAAAAGACCCCAAAGGTATCTTGGAATGTCTTGAAATTGTACACAGTCATAGTCAAGCATGCCCTGAACAAGAATCCGTTGAATATATTTGCATATCTCTTGAAGAATATTTTTAATGAACTTTTGAAAATCAGGAAAGCGATCCATGCACTTGGACATTCCAAGTATGTTGGAATGTCTTGAAATTGTACTCAGTCATAGTCAACGACGCCCTGAACAAGAATCCGTTGAAAATATTTGCATATCGCTTAAGGAATATTTTTAATGAATTTTTGAAAATCAGGAAAGCGATCCATGCACTTAGGCAGTGACTTAACTTTTTTGTCAAAAAAGACCCCAAAAGTATCTTGGAATGTCTTGAAATTGTACACAGTCATAGTCAAGCATGCCCTGAACAAGAATCCGTTGAATATATTTGCATATCTCTTGAAGAATATTTTTAATGAATTTTTGAAAATCCGAAAAGCGATCCATGCACTTGGACATTCCAAGTATGTTGGAATGTCTTTAAATTGTACTCAGTCATAGTCAACGACGCCCTGAACAAGAATCAATTGAAAATATTTGCATATCTCTTAAGGAATATTTTTAATGAATTTTTGAAAATGAGGAAAGTCTGTGCACTTAGGCAGTGACTTAACTTTTTATTCAAAAAAGACCCCAAAAGTATCTTGGAATGTCTTGAAATTGTACACAGTCATAGTCAAGCATGCCCTGAACAAGAATCCGTTGAATATATTTGCATATCTCTTGAAGAATATTTTTAATGAACTTTTGAAAATCAGGAAAGCGATCCATGCACTTGGACATTCCAAGTATGTTGGAATGTTTTGAAATTGTACTCGGTCATAGTCAACGACGCCCTGAACAAGAATCCATTGAAAATATTTGCATATCTCTTAAGGAATATTTTTAAAGAATTTCTGAAAATCAGGAAAGCGATCCATGCACTTAGGCAGTGACTTAACTTTTTATCCAAAAAAGACCCCAAAGGTATCTTGGAATGTCTTGAAATTGTACACAGTCATAGTCAAGCATGCCCTGAACAAGAATCCGTTGAATATATTTGCATATCTCTTGAAGAATATTTTTAATGAACTTATGAAAATCAGGAAAGCGATCCATGCACTTGGACATTCCAAGTATGTTGGAATGTCTTTAAATTGTACTCAGTCATAGTCAATGACGCCCTGAACAAGAATCAATTGAAAATATTTGCATATCTCTTAAGGAATATTTTTAATGAATTTTTGAAAATGATGAAAGTCTGTGCACTTAGGCAGTGACTTAACTTTTTATCCAAAAAAGACCCCAAAGGTATCTTGGAATGTCTTGAAATTGTACACAGTCATAGTCAAGCATGCCCTGAACAAGAATCCGTTGAATATATTTGCATATCTCTTGAAGAATATTTTTAATGAACTTTTGAAAATCAGGAAAGCGATCCATGCACTTGGACATTCCAAGTATGTTGGAATGTCTTGAAATTGTACTCAGTCATAGTCAACGACGCCCTGAACAAGAATCCGTTGAAAATATTTGCATATCGCTTAAGGAATATTTTTAATGAATTTTTGAAAATCAGGAAAGCGATCCATGCACTTAGGCAGTGACTTAACTTTTTTGTCAAAAAAGACCCCAAAAGTATCTTGGAATGTCTTGAAATTGTACACAGTCATAGTCAAGCATGCCCTGAACAAGAATCCGTTGAATATATTTGCATATCTCTTGAAGAATATTTTTAATGAATTTTTGAAAATCCGAAAAGCGATCCATGCACTTGGACATTCCAAGTATGTTGGAATGTCTTGAAATTGTACTCAGTCATAGTCAACGACGCCCTGAACAAGAATCAATTGAAAATATTTGCATATCTCTTAAGGAATATTTTTAATGAATTTTTGAAAATGAGGAAAGTCTGTGCACTTAGGCAGTGACTTAACTTTTTATTCAAAAAAGACCCCAAAAGTATCTTGGAATGTCTTGAAATTGTACACAGTCATAGTCAAGCATGCCCTGAACAAGAATCCGTTGAATATATTTGCATATCTCTTGAAGAATATTTTTAATGAACTTTTGAAAATCAGGAAAGCGATCCATGCACTTGGACATTCCAAGTATGTTGGAATGTTTTGAAATTGTACTCAGTCATAGTCAACGACGCCCTGAACAAGAATCCGTTGAAAATATTTGCATATCGCTTAAGGAATATTTTTAATGAATTTTTGAAAATCAGGAAAGCGATCCATGCACTTAGGCAGTGACTTAACTTTTTATTCAAAAAAGACCCCAAAAGTATCTTGGAATGTCTTGAAATTGTACACAGTCATAGTCAAGCATGCCCTGAACAAGAATCCGTTGAATATATTTGCATATCTCTTGAAGAATATTTTTAATGAATTTTTGAAAATCCGAAAAGCGATCCATGCACTTGGACATTCCAAGTATGTTGGAATGTCTTGAAATTGTACTCAGTCATAGTCAACGACGCCCTGAACAAGAATCAATTGAAAATATTTGCATATCTCTTAAGGAATATTTTTAATGAATTTTTGAAAATGATGAAAGTCTGTGCACTTAGGCAGTGACTTAACTTTTTATTCAAAAAAGACCCCAAAAATATCTTGGAATGTCTTGAAATTGTACACAGTCATAGTCAAGCATGCCCTGAACAAGAATCCGTTGAATATATTTGCATATCTCTTGAAGAATATTTTTAATGAACTTTTGAAAATCAGGAAAGCGATCCATGCACTTGGACATTCCAAGTATGTTGGAATGTCTTGAAATTGTACTCAGTCATAGTCAACGACGCCCTGAACAAGAATCCGTTGAAAATATTTGCATATCGTTTAAGGAATATTTTTAAAGAATTTCTGAAAATCCGAAAAGCGATCCATGCACTTGGACATTCCAAGTATGTTGGAATGTCTTGAAATTGTACTCAGTCATAGTCAACGACGCCCTGAACAAGAATCAATTGAAAATGTTTGCATATCTCTTAAGGAATATTTTTAATGAATTTTTGAAAATGAGGAAAGTCTGTGCACTTAGGCAGTGACTTAACTTTTTATTCAAAAAAGACCCCAAAAGTATCTTGGAATGTCTTGAAATTGTACACAGTCATAGTCAAGCATTCCCTGAACAAGAATCCGTTGAATATATTTGCATATCTCTTGAAGAATATTTTTAATGAACTTTTGAAAATCAGGAAAGCGATCCATGCACTTGGACATTCCAAGTATGTTGGAATGTCTTGAAATTGTACTCAGTCATAGTCAACGACGCCCTGAACAAGAATCTGTTGAAAATATTTGCATATCGTTTAAGGAATATTTTTAAAGAATTTCTGAAAATCAGGAAAGCGATCCATGCACTTAGGCAGTGACTTAACTTTTTCGTCAAAAAAAAACCCAAAAGTATCTTGGAATGTCTTGAAATTGTACACAGTCATAGTCAAGAATGCCCTGAACAAGAATCCGTTGAATATATTTGCATATCTCTTGAAGAATATTTTAAATGAATTTTTGAAAATCCGGAAAGCGATCCATGCACTTGGACATTCCAAGTATGTTGGAATGTCTTGAAATTGTTCTCGGTCATAGTCAACGACGCCCTGAACAAGAATCCATTGAAAATATTTGCATATCTCTTAAGGAATATTTTTAATGAATTTTTGAAAATGATGAAAGTCTGTGCACTTAGGCAGTGACTTAACTTTTTATTCAAAAAAGACCCCAAAGTTATCTTGGAATGTCTTGAAATTGTACACAGTCATAGTCAAGCATGCCCTGAACAAGAATCCGTTGAATATATTTGCATATCTCTTGAAGAATATTTTTAATGAATTTTTGAAAATCAGGAAAGCGATCCATGCACTTGGACATTCCAAGTATGTTGGAATGTCTTGAAATTGTACTCAGTCATACTCAACGACGCCCTGAACGAGAATCCGTTGAAAATATTTGCATATCTCTTAAGGAATATTTTTAATGAATTTTTGAAAATGATGAAAGTCTGTGCACTTAGGCAGTGACTTAACTTTTTCGTCAAAAAAGACCCCAAAGGTATCTTGGAATGTCTTGAAATTGTACACAGTCATAGTCAAGCATGCCCTGAACAAGAATCCGTTGAATATATTTGCATATCTCTTGAAGAATATTTTTAATGAACTTTTGAAAATCAGGAAAGCGATCCATGCACTTGGACATTCCAAGTATGTTGGAATGTCTTGAAATTGTACTCAGTCATAGTCAACGACGCCCTGAACAAGAATCCGTTGAAAATATTTGCATATCGTTTAAGGAATATTTTTAAAGAATTTCTGAAAATCCGAAAAGCGATCCATGCACTTGGACATTCCAAGTATGTTGGAATGTCTTGAAATTGTACTCAGTCATAGTCAACGACGCCCTGAACAAGAATCAATTGAAAATGTTTGCATATCTCTTAAGGAATATTTTTAATGAATTTTTGAAAATGAGGAAAGTCTGTGCACTTAGGCAGTGACTTAACTTTTTATTCAAAAAAGACCCCAAAAGTATCTTGGAATGTCTTGAAATTGTACACAGTCATAGTCAAGCATTCCCTGAACAAGAATCCGTTGAATATATTTGCATATCTCTTGAAGAATATTTTTAATGAACTTTTGAAAATCAGGAAAGCGATCCATGCACTTGGACATTCCAAGTATGTTGGAATGTCTTGAAATTGTACTCAGTCATAGTCAACGACGCCCTGAACAAGAATCTGTTGAAAATATTTGCATATCGTTTAAGGAATATTTTTAAAGAATTTCTGAAAATCAGGAAAGCGATCCATGCACTTAGGCAGTGACTTAACTTTTTCGTCAAAAAAGACCCCAAAAGTATCTTGGAATGTCTTGAAATTGTACACAGTCATAGTCAAGAATGCCCTGAACAAGAATCCGTTGAATATATTTGCATATCTCTTGAAGAATATTTTAAATGAATTTTTGAAAATCCGGAAAGCGATCCATGCACTTGGACATTCCAAGTATGTTGGAATGTCTTGAAATTGTTCTCGGTCATAGTCAACGACGCCCTGAACAAGAATCCATTGAAAATATTTGCATATCTCTTAAGGAATATTTTTAATGAATTTTTGAAAATGATGAAAGTCTGTGCACTTAGGCAGTGACTTAACTTTTTATTCAAAAAAGACCCCAAAGTTATCTTGGAATGTCTTGAAATTGTACACAGTCATAGTCAAGCATGCCCTGAACAAGAATCCGTTGAATATATTTGCATATCTCTTGAAGAATATTTTTAATGAACTTTTGAAAATCAGGAAAGCGATCCATGCACTTGGACATTCCAAGTATGTTGGAATGTCTTGAAATTGTACTCAGTCATAGTCAACGACGCCCTGAACAAGAATCCGTTGAAAATATTTGCATATCGTTTAAGGAATATTTTTAAAGAATTTCTGAAAATCAGGAAAGCGATCCATGCACTTAGGCAGTGACTTAACTTTTTCGTCAAAAAAGACCCCAAAAGTATCTTGGAATGTCTTGAAATTGTACACAGTCATAGTCAAGAATGCCCTGAACAAGAATCCGTTGAATATATTTGCATATCTCTTGAAGAATATTTTTAATGAATTTTTGAAAATCCGGAAAGCGATCCATGCACTTGGACATTCCAAGTATGTTGGAATGTCTTGAAATTGTACTCGGTCATAGTCAACGACGCCCTGAACAAGAATCCATTGAAAATATTTGCATATCTCTTAAGGAATATTTTTAATGAATTTTTGAAAATGATGAAAGTCTGTGCACTTAGGCAGTGACTCAACTTTTTATTCAAAAAAGACCCCAAAGGTATCTTGGAATGTCTTGAAATTGTACACAGTCATAGTCAAGCATGCCCTGAACAAGAATCCGTTGAATATATTTGCATATCTCTTGAAGAATATTTTTAATGAACTTTTGAAAATCAGGAAAGCGATCCATGCACTTGGACATTCCAAGTATGTTGGAATGTCTTGAAATTGTACTCAGTCATAGTCAACGACGCCCTGAACAAGAATCCGTTGAAAATATTTGCATATCGCTTAAGGAATATTTATAATGAATTTTTGAAAATCAGGAAAGCGATCCATGCACTTAGGCAGTGACTTAACTTTTTTGTCAAAAAAGACCCCAAAAGTATCTTGGAATGTCTTGAAATTGTACACAGTCATAGTCAAGCATGCCCTGAACAAGAATCCGTTGAATATATTTGCATATCTCTTGAAGAATATTTTTAATGAATTTTTGAAAATCCAAAAAGCGATCCATGCACTTGGACATTCCAAGTATGTTGGAATGTCTTGAAATTGTACTCAGTCATAGTCAACGACGCCCTGAACAAGAATCAATTGAAAATATTTGCATATCTCTTAAGGAATATTTTTAATGAATTTTTGAAAATGAGGAAAGTCTGTGCACTTAGGCAGTGACTTAACTTGTTATTCAAAAAAGACCCCAAAAGTATCTTGGAATGTCTTGAAATTGTACACAGTCATAGTCAAGCATGCCCTGAACAAGAATCCGTTGAATATATTTGCATATCTCTTGAAGAATATTTTTAATGAACTTTTGAAAATCAGGAAAGCGATCCATGCACTTGGACATTCCAAGTATGTTGGAATGTCTTGAAATTGTACTCAGTCATAGTCAACGACGCCCTGAACAAGAATCCGTTGAAAATATTTGCATATCGTTTAAGGAATATTTTTAAAGAATTTCTGAAAATCAGGAAAGCGATCCATGCACTTAGGCAGTGACTTAACTTTTTCGTCAAAAAAGACCCCAAAAGTATCTTGGAATGTCTTGAAATTGTACACAGTCATAGTCAAGAATGCCCTGAACAAGAATCCGTTGAATATATTTGCATATCTCTTGAAGAATATTTTTAATGAATTTTTGAAAATCCGGAAAGCGATCCATGCACTTGGACATTCCAAGTATGTTGGAATGTCTTGAAATTGTACTCGGTCATAGTCAACGACGCCCTGAACAAGAATCCATTGAAAATATTTGCATATCTCTTAAGGAATATTTTTAATGAATTTTTGAAAATGATGAAAGTCTGTGCACTTAGGCAGTGACTTAACTTTTTATTCAAAAAAGACCCCAAAGGTATCTTGGAATGTCTTGAAATTGTACACAGTCATAGTCAAGCATGCCCTGAACAAGAATCCGTTGAATATATTTGCATATCTCTTGAAGAATATTTTTAATGAACTTTTGAAAATCAGGAAAGCGATCCATGCACTTGGACATTCCAAGTATGTTGGAATGTCTTGAAATTGTACTCAGTCATAGTCAACGACGCCCTGAACAAGAATCCGTTGAAAATATTTGCATATCGCTTAAGGAATATTTTTAATGAATTTTTGAAAATCAGGAAAGCGATCCATGCACTTAGGCTGTGACTTAACTTTTTATTCAAAAAAGACCCCAAAAGTATCTTGGAATGTCTTGAAATTGTACACAGTCATAGTCAAGCATGCCCTGAACAAGAATCCGTTGAATATATTTGCATATCTCTTGAAGAATATTTTTAATGAATTTTTGAAAATCAGGAAAGCAATCCATGCACTTAGGCAGTGACTTAACTTTTTTGTCAAAAAAGACCCCAAAAGTATCTTGGAATGTCTTGAAATTGTACACAGTCATAGTCAAGCATGCCCTGAACAAGAATCCGTTGAATATATTTGCATATCTCTTGAAGAATATTTTAAATGAATTTTTGAAAATCCGAAAAGCGATCCATGCACTTGGACGTTCCAAGTATGTTGGAATGTCTTGAAATTGTACTCAGTCATAGTCAACGACGCCCTGAACAAGAATCAATTGAAAATATTTGCATATCTCTTAAGGAATATTTTTAATGAATTTTTGAAAATGAGGAAAGTCTGTGCACTTAGGCAGTGACTTAACTTTTTATTCAAAAAAGACCCCAAAAGTATCTTGGAATGTCTTGAAATTGTACACAGTCATAGTCAAGCATGCCCTGAACAAGAATCCGTTGAATATATTTGCATATCTCTAAAAGAATATTTTTAATGAACTTTTGAAAATCAGGAAAGCGATCCATGCACTTGGACATTCCAAGTATGTTGGAATGTCTTGAAATTGTACTCAGTCATAGTCAACGACGCCCTGAACAAGAATCCGTTGAAAATATTTGCATATCGCTTAAGGAATATTTTTAATGAATTTTTGAAAATCAGGAAAGCGATCCATGCACTTAGGCAGTGACTTAACTTTTTCGTCAAAAAAGACCCCAAAAGTATCTTGGAATGTCTTGAAATTGTACACAGTCATAGTCAAGCATGCCCTGAACAAGAATCCGTTGAATATATTTGCATATCTCTTGAAGAATATTTTTAATGAATTTTTGAAAATCCGGAAAGCGATCCATGCACTTGGACATTCCAAGTATGTTGGAATGTCTTGAAATTGTACTCGGTCATAGTCAACGACGCCCTGAACAAGAATCCATTGAAAATATTTGCATATCTCTTAAGGAATATTTTTAATGAATTTTTGAAAATGATGAAAGTCTGTGCACTGAGGCAGTGACTTAACTTTTTATTCAAAAAAGACCCCAAAGGTATCTTGGAATGTCTTGAAATTGTACACAGTCATAGTCAAGCATGCCCTGAACAAGAATCCGTTGAATATATTTGCATATCTCTTGAAGAATATTTTTAATGAACTTTTGAAAATCAGGAAAGCGATCCATGCACTTGGACATTCCAAGTATGTTGGAATGTCTTGAAATTGTACTCAGTCATAGTCAACGACGCCCTGAACAAGAATCCGTTGAAAATATTTGCATATCACTTAAGGAATATTTTTAATGAATTTTTGAAAATCAGGAAAGCAATCCATGCACTTAGGCAGTGACTTAACTTTTTTGTCAAAAAAGACCCCAAAAGTATCTTGGAATGTCTTGAAATTGTACACAGTCATAGTCAAGCATGCCCTGAACAAGAATCCGTTGAATATATTTGCATATCTCTTGAAGAATATTTTTAATGAATTTTTGAAAATCCGAAAAGTGATCCATGCACTTGGACGTTCCAAGTATGTTGGAATGTCTTGAAATTGTACTCAGTCATAGTCAACAACGCCCTGAACAAGAATCCGTTGAAAATATTTGCATATCGCTTAAGGAATATTTTTTTATGAATTTTTGAAAATCAGGAAAGCGATCCATGCACTTAGGCTGTGACTTAACTTTTTATTCAAAAAAGACCCCAAAAGTATCTTGGAATGTCTTGAAATTGTACACAGTCATAGTCAAGCATGCCCTGAACAAGAATCCGTTGAATATATTTGCATATCTCTTGAAGAATATTTTTAATGAATTTTTGAAAATCCGAAAAGCGATCCATGCACTTGGACATTCCAAGTATGTTGGAATGTCTTGAAATTGTACTCAGTCATAGTTAACGACGCCCTGAACAAGAATCAATTGAAAATATTTGCATATCTCTTAAGGAATATTTTTAATGAATTTTTGAAAATGAGGAAAGTCTGTGCACTTCGGCAGTGACTTAACTTTTTATTCAAAAAAGACCCCAAAAGTATCTTGGAATGTCTTGAAATTGTACACAGTCATAGTCAAGCATGCCCTGAACAAGAATCCGTTGAATATATTTGCATATCTCTTGAAGAATATTTTTAATGAACTTTTGAAAATCAGGAAAGCGATCCATGCACTTGGACATTCCAAGTATGTTGGAATGTCTTGAAATTGTACTCAGTCATAGTCAACGACGCCCTGAACAAGAATCCGTTGAAAATATTTGCATATCACTTAAGGAATATTTTTAATGAATTTTTGAAAATCAGGAAAGCAATCCATGCACTTAGGCAGTGACTTAACTTTTTTGTCAAAAAAGACCCCAAAAGTATCTTGGAATGTCTTGAAATTGTACACAGTCATAGTCAAGCATGCCCTGAACAAGAATCCGTTGAATATATTTGCATATCTCTTGAAGAATATTTTTAATGAATTTTTGAAAATCCGAAAAGCGATCCATGCACTTGGACGTTCCAAGTATGTTGGAATGTCTTGAAATTGTACTCAGTCATAGTCAACGACGCCCTGAACAAGAATCAATTGAAAATATTTGCATATCTCTTAAGGAATATTTTTAATGAATTTTTGAAAATGAGGAAAGTCTGTGCACTTAGGCAGTGACTTAACTTTTTATTCAAAAAAGACCCCAAAAGTATCTTGGAATGTCTTGAAATTGTACACAGTCATAGTCAAGCATGCCCTGAACAAGAATCCGTTGAATATATTTGCATATCTCTTGAAGAATATTTTTAATGAACTTTTGAAAATCAGGAAAGCGATCCATGCACTTGGACATTCCAAGTATGTTGGAATGTCTTGAAATTGTACTCAGTCATAGTCAACGACGCCCTGAACAAGAATCCGTTGAAAATATTTGCATATCGCTTAAGGAATATTTTTAATGAATTTTTGAAAATCAGGAAAGCGATCCATGCACTTAGGCAGTGACTTAACTTTTTCGTCAAAAAAGACCCCAAAAGTATCTTGGAATGTCTTGAAATTGTACACAGTCATAGTCAAGCATGCCCTGAACAAGAATCCGTTGAATATATTTGCATATCTCTTGAAGAATATTTTTAATGAATTTTTGAAAATCCGGAAAGCGATCCATGCACTTGGACATTCCAAGTATGTTGGAATGTCTTGAAATTGTACTCGGTCATAGTCAACGACGCCCTGAACAAGAATCCATTGAAAATATTTGCATATCTCTTAAGGAATATTTTTAATGAATTTTTGAAAATGATGAAAGTCTGTGCACTGAGGCAGTGACTTAACTTTTTATTCAAAAAAGACCCCAAAGGTATCTTGGAATGTCTTGAAATTGTACACAGTCATAGTCAAGCATGCCCTGAACAAGAATCCGTTGAATATATTTGCATATCTCTTGAAGAATATTTTTAATGAACTTTTGAAAATCAGGAAAGCGATCCATGCACTTGGACATTCCAAGTATGTTGGAATGTCTTGAAATTGTACTCAGTCATAGTCAACGACGCCCTGAACAAGAATCCGTTGAAAATATTTGCATATCACTTAAGGAATATTTTTAATGAATTTTTGAAAATCAGGAAAGCAATCCATGCACTTAGGCAGTGACTTAACTTTTTTGTCAAAAAAGACCCCAAAAGTATCTTGGAATGTCTTGAAATTGTACACAGTCATAGTCAAGCATGCCCTGAACAAGAATCCGTTGAATATATTTGCATATCTCTTGAAGAATATTTTTAATGAATTTTTGAAAATCCGAAAAGTGATCCATGCACTTGGACGTTCCAAGTATGTTGGAATGTCTTGAAATTGTACTCAGTCATAGTCAACGACGCCCTGAACAAGAATCCGTTGAAAATATTTGCATATCGCTTAAGGAATATTTTTTTATGAATTTTTGAAAATCAGGAAAGCGATCCATGCACTTAGGCTGTGACTTAACTTTTTATTCAAAAAAGACCCCAAAAGTATCTTGGAATGTCTTGAAATTGTACACAGTCATAGTCAAGCATGCCCTGAACAAGAATCCGTTGAATATATTTGCATATCTCTTGAAGAATATTTTTAATGAATTTTTGAAAATCCGAAAAGCGATCCATGCACTTGGACATTCCAAGTATGTTGGAATGTCTTGAAATTGAACTCGGTCATAGTCAACGACGCCCTGAACAAGAATCCATTGAAAATATTTGCATATCTCTTAAGGAATATTTTTAATGAATTTTTGAAAATGATGAAAGTCTGTGCACTTAGGCAGTGACTTAACTTTTTATTCAAAAAAGACCCCAAAGGTATCTTGGAATGTCTTGAAATTGTACACAGTCATAGTCAAGCATGCCCTGAACAAGAATCCGTTGAATATATTTGCATATCTCTTGAAGAATATTTTTAATGAACTTTTGAAAATCAGGAAAGCGATCCATGCACTTGGACATTCCAAGTATGTTGGAATGTTTTGAAATTGTACTCAGTCATAGTCAACGACGCCCTGAACAAGAATCCGTTGAAAATATTTGCATATCGCTTAAGGAATATTTTTAATGAATTTTTGAAAATCAGGAAAGCGATTCATGCACTTAGGCAGTGACTTAACTTTTTATTCAAAAAAGACCCCAAAAGTATCTTGGAATGTCTTGAAATTGTACACAGTCATAGTCAAGCATGCCCTGAACAAGAATCCATTGAATATATTTGCATATCTCTTGAAGAATATTTTTAATGAATTTTTGAAAATCCGAAAAGCGATCCATGCACTTGGACATTCCAAGTATGTTGGAATGTCTTGAAATTGTACTCAGTCATAGTTAACGACGCCCTGAACAAGAATCAATTGAAAATATTTGCATATCTCTTAAGGAATATTTTTAATGAATTTTTGAAAATGAGGAAAGTCTGTGCACTTAGGCAGTGACTTAACTTTTTATTCAAAAAAGACCCCAAAGGTATCTTGGAATGTCTTGAAATTGTACACAGTCATAGTCAAGCATGCCCTGAACAAGAATCCGTTGAATATATTTGCATATCTCTTGAAGAATATTTTTAATGAACTTTTGAAAATCAGGAAAGCGATCCATGCACTTGGACATTCCAAGTATGTTGGAATGTCTTGAAATTGTACTCAGTCATAGTCAACGACGCCCTGAACAAGAATCAATTGAAAATATTTGCATATCTCTTAAGGAATATTTTTAATGAATTTTTGAAAATGAGGAAAGTCTGTGCACTTAGGCAGTGACTTAACTTTTTTGTCAAAAAAGACCCCAAAAGTATCTTGGAATGTCTTGAAATTGTACACAGTCATAGTCAAGCATGCCCTGAACAAGAATCCGTTGAATATATTTGCATATCTCTTGAAGAATATTTTTAATGAATTTTTGAAAATCCGAAAAGCGATCCATGCACTTGGACGTTCCAAGTATGTTGGAATGTCTTGAAATTGTACTCAGTCATAGTCAACGACGCCCTGAACAAGAATCAATTGAAAATATTTGCATATCTCTTAAGGAATATTTTTAATGAATTTTTGAAAATGAGGAAAGTCTGTGCACTTAGGCAGTGACTTAACTTTTTATTCAGAAAAGACCCCAAAAGTATCTTGGAATGTCTTGAAATTGTACACAGTCATAGTCAAGCATGCCCTGAACAAGAATCCGTTGAATATATTTGCATATCTCTTGAAGAATATTTTTAATGAACTTTTGAAAATCAGGAAAGCGATCCATGCACTTGGACATTCCAAGTATGTTGGAATGTCTTGAAATTGTACTCAGTCATAGTCAACGACGCCCTGAACAAGAATCCGTTGAAATATTTGCATATCGTTTAAGGAATATTTTCAAAGAATTTCTGAAAATCAGGAAAGCGATCCATGCACTTAGGCAGTGACTTAACTTTTTCGTCAAAAAAGACCCCAAAAGTATCTTGGAATGTCTTGAAATTGTACACAGTCATAGTCAAGCATGCCTTGAACAAGAATCCGTTGAATATATTTGCATATCTCTTGAAGAATATTTTTAATGAACTTTTGAAAATCAGGAAAGCGATCCATGCACTTGGACATTCCAAGTATGTTGGAATGTCTTGAAATTGTACTCAGTCATAGTCAACGACGCCCTGAACAAGAATCCGTTGAAAATATTTGCATATCTCTTGAAGAATATTTTTAATGAATTTTTGAAAATCCGAAAAGCGATCCATGCACTTGGACATTCCAAGTATGTTGGAATGTCTTGAAATTGTACTCGGTCATAGTCAACGACGCCCTGAACAAGAATCCATTGAAAATATTTGCATATCGCTGAAGGAATATTTTTAATGAATTTTTGAAAATGATGAAAGTCTGTGCACTTAGGCAGTGACTTAACTTTTTATTCAAAAAAGACCCCAAAGGTATCTTGGAATGTCTTGAAATTGTACACAGTCATAGTCAAGCATGCCCTGAACAAGAACCTGTTGAATATATTTGCATATCTCTTAAGGAATATTTTTAATGAATTTTTGAAAATGAGGAATTTCTGTGCACTTAGGCAGTGACTTTACTTTTTATTCAAAAAAGACCCCAAAGGTATCTTGGAATGTCTTGAAATTGTACACAGTCATAGTCAAGCATGCCCTGAACAAGAATCCGTTGAATATATTTGCATATCGCTTAAGGAATATTTTTAATGAATTTTTGAAAATCAGGAAAGCGATCCATGCACTTGGACATTCCAAGTATGTTGGAATGTCTTGAAATTGTACTCAGTCATAGTCAACGACGCCCTGAACAAGAATCCGTTGAAAATATTTGCATATCGCTTCAGGAATATTTTAAATGAATTTTTGAAAATCAGGAAAGCGATCCATGCACTTAGGCAGTGACTTAACTTTTTTGTCAAAAAAGACCCCAAAAGTATCTTGGAATGTCTTGAAATTGTACACAGTCATAGTCAAGCATGCCCTGAACAAGAATCCGTTGAATATATTTGCATATCTCTTGAAGAATATTTTTAATGAACTTTTGAAAATCAGGAAAGCGATCCATGCACTTGGACATTCCAAGTATGTTGGAATGTCTTGAAATTGTACTCAGTCATAGTCAACGACGCCCTGAACAAGAATCCGTTGAAAATATTTGCATATCGCTTAAGGAATATTTTTAATGAATTTTTGAAAATCAGGAAAGCGATCCATGCACTTAGGCAGTGACTTAACTTTTTCGTCAAAAAAGACCCCAAAAATTTTTTGGAATGTCTTGAAATTGTACACAGTCATAGTCAAGCATGCCCTGAACAAGAATCCGTTGAATATATTTGCATATCTCTTGAAGAATATTTTTAATGAATTTTTGAAAATCCGAAAAGTGATCCATGCACTTGGACATTCCAAGTATGTTGGAATGTCTTGAAATTGTACTCAGTCATAGTCAACGACGATCTGAACAAGAATCAATTGAAAATATTTGCATATCTCTTAAGGAATATTTTTAATGAATTTTTGAAAATGAGGAAAGTCTGTGCACTTAGGCAGTGACTTAACTTTTTATTCAAAAAAGACCCCAAAAGTATCTTGGAATGTCTTGAAATTGTACACAGTCATAGTCAAGCATGCCCTGAACAAGAATCCGTTGAATATATTTGCATATCTCTTGAAGAATATTTTTAATGAACTTTTGAAAATCAGGAAAGCGATCCATGCACTTGGACATTCCAAGTATGTTGGAATGTCTTGAAATTGTACTCAGTCATAGTCAACGACGCCCTGAACAAGAATCCGTTGAAAATATTTGCATATCGTTTAAGGAATATTTTTAAAGAATTTCTGAAAATCAGGAAAGCGATCCATGCACTTAGGCAGTGACTTAACTTTTTCGTCAAAAAAGACCCCAAAAGTATCTTGGAATGTCTTGAAATTGTACACAGTCATAGTCAAGAATGCCCTGAACAAGAATCCGTTGAATATATTTGCATATCTCTTGAAGAATATTTTTAATGAATTTTTGAAAATCCGGAAAGCGATCCATGCACTTGGACATTCCAAGTATGTTGGAATGTCTTTAAATTGTACTCGGTCATAGTCAACGACGCCCTGAACAAGAATCCATTGAAAATATTTGCATATCGCTGAAGGAATATTTTTAATGAATTTTTGAAAATGATGAAAGTCTGTGCACTTAGGCAGTGACTTAACTTTTTATTCAAAAAAGACCCCAAAGGTATCTTGGAATGTCTTGAAATTGTACACAGTCATAGTCAAGCATGCCCTGAACAAGAATCCGTTGAATATATTTGCATATCTCTTGAAGAATATTTTTAATGAACTTTTGAAAATCAGGAAAGCGATCCATGCACTTGGACATTCCAAGTATGTTGGAATGTCTTGAAATTGAACTCAGTCATAGTCAACGACGCCCTGAACAAGAATCCGTTGAAAATATTTGCATATCGCTTAAGGAATATTTTTAATGAATTTTTGAAAATCAGGAAAGCGATCCATGCACTTAGGCAGTGACTTAACTTTTTTGTCAAAAAAGACCCCAAAAGTATCTTGGAATGTCTTGAAATTGTACACAGTCATAGTCAAGCATGCCCTGAACAAGAATCCGTTGAATATATTTGCATATCTCTTGAAGAATATTTTTAATGAATTTTTGAAAATCCGAAAAGCGATCCATGCACTTGGACATTCCAAGTATGTTGGAATGTCTTGAAATTGTACTCAGTCATAGTCAACGACGCCCTGAACAAGAATCAATTGAAAATATTTGCATATCTCTTAAGGCATATTTTTAATGAATTTTTGAAAATGAGGAAAGTCTGTGCACTTAGGCAGTGACTTAACTTTTTATTCAAAAAAGACCCCAAAAGTATCTTGGAATGTCTTGAAATTGTACACAGTCATAGTCAAGCATGCCCTGAACAAGAATCTGTTGAATATATTTGCATATCTCTTGAAGAATCTTTTTAATGAACTTTTGAAAATCAGGAAAGCGATCCATGCACTTGGACATTCCAAGTATGTTGGAATGTCTTGAAATTGTACTCAGTCATAGTCAACGACGCCCTGAACAAGAATCCGTTGAAAATATTTGCATATCGCTTAAGGAATATTTTTAATAAATTTTTGAAAATCAGGAAAGCGATCCATGCACTTAGGCAGTGACTTAACTTTTTATTCAAAAAAGACCCCAAAAGTATCTTGGAATGTCTTGAAATTGTACACAGTCATAGTCAAGCATGCCCTGAACAAGAATCCGTTGAATATATTTGCATATCTCTTGAAGAATATTTTTAATGAACTTTTGAAAATCAGGAAATTGATCCATGCACTTGGACATTCCAAGTATGTTGGAATGTCTTGAAATTGTACTCGGTCATAGTCAACGACGCCCTGAACAAGAATCCATTGAAAATATTTGCATATCTCTTAAGGAATATTTTTAATGAATTTTTGAAAATGATGAAAGTCTGTGCACTTAGGCAGTGACTTAACTTTTTATTCAGAAAAGACCCCAAAAGTATCTTGGAATGTCTTGAAATTGTACTCAGTCATAGTCAACGACGATCTGAACAAGAATCAATTGAAAATATTTGCATATCTCTTAAGGAATATTTTTAATGAATTTTTGAAAATGAGGAAAGTCTGTGCACTTAGGCAGTGACTTAACTTTTTATTCAAAAAAGACCCCAAAAGTATCTTGGAATGTCTTGAAATTGTACACAGTCATAGTCAAGCATGCCCTGAACAAGAATCCGTTGAATATATTTGCATATCTCTTGAAGAATATTTTTAATGAATTTTTGAAAATCAGGAAAGCGATCCATGTACTTGGACATTCAAAGTATGTTGGAATGTCTTGAAATTGTACTCGGTCATAGTCAACGACGCCCTGAACAAGAATCCGTTGAAAATATTTGCATATCGCTTAAGGAATATTTTTAATGAATTTTTGAAAATCAGGAAAGCAATCCATGCACTTAGGCAGTGACTTAACTTTTTCGTCAAAAAAGACCCCAAAAGTATCTTGGAATGTCTTGAAATTGTACACAGTCATAGTCAAGCATGCCCTGAACAAGAATCCGTTGAATATATTTGCATATCTCTTGAAGAATATTTTTAATGAATTTTTGAAAATCCGGAAAGCGATCCATGCACTTGGACTTTCCAAGTATGTTGGAATGTCTTGAAATTGTACTCGGTCATAGTCAACGACGCCCTGAACAAGAATCCATTGAAAATATTTGCATATCTCTTAAGGAATATTTTTAATGAATTTTTGAAAATGATGAAAGTCTGTGCACTTAGGCAGTGACTTAACTTTTTATTCAAAAAAGACCCCAAAGGTATCTTGGAATGTCTTGAAATTGTACACAGTCATAGTCAAGCATGCCCTGAACAAGAATCCGTTGAATATATTTGCATATCTCTTGAAGAATATTTTTAATGAATTTTTGAAAATCCGAAAAGCGATCCATGCACTTGGACATTCCAAGTATGTTGGAATGTCTTGAAATTGTACTCAGTCATAGTCAACGACGCCCTGAACAAGAATCCGTTGAAAATATTTGCATATCGTTTAAGGAATATTTTTAATGAATTTTTGAAAATCAGGAAAGCGATCCATGCACTTAGGCAGTGACTTAACTTTTTTGTCAAAAAAGACCCCAAAAGTATCTTGGAATGTCTTGAAATTGTACACAGTCATAGTCATGCATGCCCTGAACAAGAATCCGTTGAATATATTTGCATATCTCTTGAAGAATATTTTTAATGAATTTTTGAAAATCCGAAAAGCGATCCATGCACTTGGACATTCCAAGTATGTTGGAATGTCTTGAAATTGTACTCAGTCATAGTCAACGACGCCCTGAACAAGAATCAATTGAAAATATTTGCATATCTCTTAAGGAATATTTTTAATGAATTTTTGAAAATTAGGAAAGCGATCCATGCACTTAGGCAGTGACTTAACTTTTTTGTCAAAAAAGACCCCAAAAGTATCTTGGAATGTCTTGAAATTGTACACAGTCATAGTCAAGCATGCCCTGAACAAGAATCCGTTGAATATATTTGCATATCTCTTGAAGAATATTTTTAATGAATTTTTGAAAATCTGAAAAGCGATCCATGCACTTGGACATTCCAAATATGTTGGAATGTCTTGAAATTGTACTCAGTCATAGTCAACGACGCCCTGAACAAGAATCAATTGAAAATATTTGCATATCTCTTAAGGAATATTTTTAATGAATTTTTGAAAATTAGAAAAGCGATCCATGCACTTAGGCAGTGACTTAACTTTTGATGTTTTTGGTTTGTTTTTAAAGCATTAAAGCTGCAGGAGTTCATCCATGTCGCCCAGTCGCTGGAAACAAACGTTTGGACACCATGGATCACACAGCAGGAAATAAGGTGAGACGGAGGAAACGATCCATTTGCCCTGATGCACTTAGTGACTTGACTTTTTTTTCAAAAAAGACCCCAAAAGTATCTTGGAATGTCTTGAAATTGTACACAGTCATAGTCAAGCATGCCCTGAACAAGAATCCGTTGAATATATTTGCATATCTCTTGAGGTATTTTTTTAATGAATTTCTGAAAATCAGGAAAGCGATCCATGCACTTAGGCAGTGACTTAACTTTTGATGTTTTTGGGTTGTTTTTAAAGAATTAAAGCTGCAGGAGTTCATCCATGTCGTCCAGTCGCTGGAAACAAACGTTTGGACACCGTGGATCACACAGCAGGATATCAGGTGAGACGAAGGAAACGATCCATTTGCCCTGATGCACTTAGTGACTTGACTTTTTTTTCAAAAAAACCCCCAAAAGTAAATTGGAATGTCTTGAAATTGTACACAGTCATAGTCAAGCATGCCCTGAACAAGAATCCGTTGAATATATTTGCATATCTCTTGAAGAATATTTTTAATGAATTTTTGAAAATCCGGAAAGCGATCCATGCACTTGGACATTCCAAGTATGTTGGAATGTCTTGAAATTGTACTCAGTCATAGTCAAGCATGCCCTGAACGAGAATCCGTTGAAAATATTTGCATATCGCTTAAGGAATATTTTTAATGAATTTTTGAAAATCAGGAAAGCGATCCATGCACTTAGGCAGTGACTTAACTTTTTCGTCAAAAAAGACCCCAAAAGTATCTTGGAATGTCTTGAAATTGTACACAGTCATAGTCAAGCATGCCCTGAACAAGAATCCGTTGAATATATTTGCATATCTCTTGAAGAATGTTTTTATTGAATTTCTGAAAATCCGGAAAGCGATCCATGCACTTGGACATTCCAAGTATGTTGGAATGTCTTGAAATTGTACTCAGTCATAGTCAACGACGCCCTGAACAAGAATCCGTTGAAAATATTTGCATATCGCTTAAGGAATATTTTTAATGAATTTTTGAAAATCAGGAAAGCAATCCATGCACTTAGGCAGTGACTTAACTTTTTTGTCAAAAAAGACCCCAAAAGTATCTTGGAATGTCTTGAAATTGTACACAGTCATAGTCAAGCATGCCCTGAACAAGAAACCGTTGAATATATTTGCATATCTCTTGAAGAATATTTTTAATTAATTTTTGAAAATCCGAAAAGCGATCCATGCACTTGGACATTCCAAGTATGTTGGAATGTCTTGAAATTGTACTCAGTCATAGTCAACAACGCCCTGAACAAGAATCCATTGAAAATATTTGCATATCGCTTAAGGAATATTTTTAATGAATTTTTGAAATCAGGAAAGCGATCCATGCACTTAGGCAGTGACTTAACTTTTTTGTCAAAAAAGACCCCAAAAGTATCTTGGAATGTCTTGAAATTGTACACAGTCATAGTCAAGCATGCCCTGAACAAGAATCCGTTGAATATATTTGCATATCTCTTGAAGAATATTTTTAATGAACTTTTGAAAATCAGGAAAGCGATCCATGTACTTGGACATTCAAAGTATGTTGGAATGTCTTGAAATTGTACTCGGTCATAGTCAACGACGCCCTGAACAAGAATCCGTTGAAAATATTTGCATATCGCTTAAGGAATATTTTTAATTAATTTTTGAAAATCAGGAAAGCGATCCATGCACTTAGGCAGTGACTTAACTTTTTCGTCAAAAAAGACCCCAAAAGTATCTTGGAATGTCTTGAAATTGTACACAGTCATAGTCAAGCATGCCCTGAACAAGAATCCGTTGAATATATTTGCATATCTCTTGAAGAATATTTTTAATGAATTTTTGAAAATCCGGAAAGCGATCCATGCACTTGGACATTCCAAGTATGTTGGAATGTCTTGAAATTGTACTCGGTCATAGTCAACGACGCCCTGAACAAGAATCCATTGAAAATATTTGCATATCTCTTAAGGAATATTTTTAATGAATTTTTGGAAATGAGGAAAGTCTGTGCACTTAGGCAGTGACTTAACTTTTTATTCAAAAAAGACCCCAAAAGTATCTTGGAATGTCTTGAAATTGTACACAGTCATAGTCAAGCATGCCCTGAACAAGAATCCGTTGAATATATTTGCATATCTCTTGAAGAATATTTTTAATGAATTTTTGAAAATCCGGAAAGCGATCCATGCACTTGGATATTCCAAGTATGTTGGAATGTCTTGAAATTGTACTCAGTCATAGTCAACGACGCCCTGAACAAGAATCCGTTGAAAATATTTGCATATCGCTTAAGGAATATTTTTAATGAATTTTTGAAAATCAGGAAAGCAATCCATGCACTTAGGCAGTGACTTAACTTTTTTGTCAAAAAAACCCCAAAAGTATCTTGGAATGTCTTGAAATTGTACACAGTCATAGTCAAGCATGCCCTGAACAAGAAACCGTTGAATATATTTGCATATCTCTTGAAGAATATTTTTAATGAATTTTTGAAAATCCGAAAAGCGATCCATGCACTTGGACATTCCAAGTATGTTGGAATGTCTTGAAATTGTACTCAGTCATAGTCAACGACGCCCTGAACAAGAATCAATTGAAAATATTTGCATATCTCTTAAGGAATATTTTTAATGAATTTTTGAAAATGAGGAAAGTCTGTGCACTTAGGCAGTGACTTAACTTTTTATTCAAAAAAGACCCCAAAAGTATCTTGGAATGTCTTGAAATTGTACACAGTCATAGTCAAGCATGCCCTGAACAAGAATCCGTTGAATATATTTGCATATCTCTTGAAGAATATTTTTAATGAACTTTTGAAAATCAGGAAAGCGATCCATGTACTTGGACATTCAAAGTATGTTGGAATGTCTTGAAATTGTACTCGGTCATAGTCAACGACGCCCTGAACAAGAATCCGTTGAAAATATTTGCATATCGCTTAAGGAATATTTTTAATGAATTTTTGAAAATCAGGAAAGCGATACATGCACTTAGGCAGTGACTTAACTTTTTCGTCAAAAAAGACCCCAAAAGTATCTTGGAATGTCTTGAAATTGTACACAGTCATAGTCAAGCATGCCCTGAACAAGAATCCGTTGAATATATTTGCATATCTCTTGAAGAATATTTTTAATGAACTTTTGAAAATCAGGAAAGCGATCCATGCACTTGGACATTCCAAGTATGTTGGAATGTCTTGAAATTGTACTCAGTCATAGTCAACGATGCCCTGAACAAGAATCCGTTGAAAATATTTGCATATCGCTTAAGGAATATTTTTAATGAATTTTTGAAAATCAGGAAAGCGATCCATGCACTTAGGCAGTGACTTAACTTTTTCGTCAAAAAAGACCCCAAAAGTATCTTGGAATGTCTTGAAATTGTACACAGTCATAGTCAAGCATGCCCTGAACAAGAATCCGTTGAATATATTTGCATATCTCTTGAAGAATATTTTTAATGAACTTTTGAAAATCCGGAAAGCGATCCATGTACTTGGACATTCAAAGTATGTTGGAATGTCTTGAAATTGTACTCGGTCATAGTCAACGACGCCCTGAACAAGAATCCGTTGAAAATATTTGCATATCGCTTAAGGAATATTTTTAATGAATTTTTGAAAATCAGGAAAGCGATCCATGCACTTAGGCAGTGACTTAACTTTTTCGTCAAAAAAGACCCCAAAAGTATCTTGGAATGTCTTGAAATTGTACACAGTCATAGTCAAACATGCCCTGAACAAGAATCCGTTGAATATATTTGCATATCTCTTGAAGAATATTTTTAATGAATTTTTGAAAATCCGGAAAGCGATCCATGCACTTGGACATTCCAAGTATGTTGGAATGTCTTGAAATTGTACTCAGTCATAGTCAACGACGCCCTGAACAAGAATCCATTGAAAATATTTGCATATCTCTTAAGGAATATTTTTAATGAATTTTTGAAAATGATGAAAGTCTGTGCACTTAGGCAGTGACTTAACTTTTTATTCAAAAAAGACCCCAAAGGTATCTTGGAATGTCTTGAAATTGTACACAGTCATAGTCAAGCATGCCCTGAACAAGAATCCGTTGAATATATTTGCATATCTCTTGAAGAATATTTTTAATGAACTTTTGAAAATCAGGAAAGCGATCCATGCACTTGGACATTCCAAGTATGTTGGAATGTCTTGAAATTGTACTCAGTCATAGTCAACGACGCCCTGAACAAGAATCCGTTGAAAATATTTGCATATCGTTTAAGGAATATTTTTAAAGAATTTCTGAAAATCAGGAAAGCGATCCATGCACTTAGGCAGTGACTAAACTTTTTTGTCAAAAAAGACCCCAAAAGTATCTTGGAATGTCTTGAAATTGTACACAGTCATAGTCAAGCATGCCCTGAACAAGAATATGTTGAATATATTTGCATATCTCTTGAAGAATATTTTTAATTAATTTTTGAAAATCTCTTAAATATCTCTTAAGGAATATTTTTAATGAATTTTCGAAAAGCGATCCATGCACTTGGACATTCCAAGTATGTTGGAATGTCTTGAAATTGTACTCAGTCATAGTCAACGACGCCCTGAACAAGAATCCGTTGAAAATATTTGCATATCGCTTAAGGAATATTTTTAATGAATTTTTGAAAATCAGGAAAGCGATCCATGCACTTAGGCAGTGACTTAACTTTTTCGTCAAAAAAGACCCCAAAAGTATCTTGGAATGTCTTGAAATTGTACACAGTCATAGTCAAGCATGCCCTGAACAAGAATCCGTTGAATATATTTGCATATCTCTTGAAGAATATTTTTAATGAATTTTTGAAAATCCGAAAAGCACCATGCACTTGGACATTCCAAGTATGTTGGAATGTCTTGAAATTGTACTCAGTCATAGTCAACGACGCTCTGAACAAGAATCAATTGAAAATATTTGCATATCTCTTAAGGAATATTTTTAATGAATTTTTGAAAATGAGGAAAGTCTGTGCACTTAGGCAGTGACTTAACTTTTTATTCAAAAAAGACCCCAAAAGTATCTTGGAATGTCTTGAAATTGTACACAGTCATAGTCAAGCATGCCCTGAACAAGAATCCGTTGAATATATTTGCATATCTCTTGAAGAATATTTTTAATGAACTTTTGAAAATCCGGAAAGCGATCCATGTACTTGGACATTCAAAGTATGTTGGAATGTCTTGAAATTGTACTCGGTCATAGTCAACGACGCCCTGAACAAGAATCCGTTGAAAATATTTGCATATCGCTTAAGGAATATTTTTAATGAATTTTTGAAAATCAGGAAAGCGATACATGCACTTAGGCAGTGACTTAACTTTTTCGTCAAAAAAGACCCCAAAAGTATCTTGGAATGTCTTGAAATTGTACACAGTCATAGTCAAGCATGCCCTGAACAAGAATCCGTTGAATATATTTGCATATCTCTTGAAGAATATTTTTAATGAACTTTTGAAAATCAGGAAAGCGATCCATGCACTTGGACATTCCAAGTATGTTGGAATGTCTTGAAATTGTACTCAGTCATAGTCAACGATGCCCTGAACAAGAATCCGTTGAAAATATTTGCATATCGCTTAAGGAATATTTTTAATGAATTTTTGAAAATCAGGAAAGCGATCCATGCACTTAGGCAGTGACTTAACTTTTTCGTCAAAAAAGACCCCAAAAGTATCTTGGAATGTCTTGAAATTGTACACAGTCATAGTCAAGCATGCCCTGAACAAGAATCCGTTGAATATATTTGCATATCTCTTGAAGAATATTTTTAATGAATTTTTGAAAATCCGAAAAGCACCATGCACTTGGACATTCCAAGTATGTTGGAATGTCTTGAAATTGTACTCAGTCATAGTCAACGACGCTCTGAACAAGAATCAATTGAAAATATTTGCATATCTCTTAAGGAATATTTTTAATGAATTTTTGAAAATGAGGAAAGTCTGTGCACTTAGGCAGTGGCTTAACTTTTTATTCAAAAAAGACCCCAAAAGTATCTTGGAATGTCTTGAAATTGTACACAGTCATAGTCAAGCATGCCCTGAACAAGAATCCGTTGAATATATTTGCATATCTCTTGAAGAATATTTTTAATGAACTTTTGAAAATCCGGAAAGCGATCCATGTACTTGGACATTCAAAGTATGTTGGAATGTCTTGAAATTGTACTCGGTCATAGTCAACGACGCCCTGAACAAGAATCCGTTGAAAATATTTGCATATCGCTTAAGGAATATTTTTAATGAATTTTTGAAAATCAGGAAAGCGATCCATGCACTTAGGCAGTGACTTAACTTTTTCGTCAAAAAAGACCCCAAAAGTATCTTGGAATGTCTTGAAATTGTACACAGTCATAGTCAAACATGCCCTGAACAAGAATCCGTTGAATATATTTGCATATCTCTTGAAGAATATTTTTAATGAATTTTTGAAAATCCGGAAAGCGATCCATGCACTTGGACATTCCAAGTATGTTGGAATGTCTTGAAATTGTACTCAGTCATAGTCAACGACGCCCTGAACAAGAATCCATTGAAAATATTTGCATATCTCTTAAGGAATATTTTTAATGAATTTTTGAAAATGATGAAAGTCTGTGCACTTAGGCAGTGACTTAACTTTTTATTCAAAAAAGACCCCAAAGGTATCTTGGAATGTCTTGAAATTGTACACAGTCATAGTCAAGCATGCCCTGAACAAGAATCCGTTGAATATATTTGCATATCTCTTGAAGAATATTTTTAATGAACTTTTGAAAATCAGGAAAGCGATCCATGCACTTGGACATTCCAAGTATGTTGGAATGTCTTGAAATTGTACTCAGTCATAGTCAACGACGCCCTGAACAAGAATCCGTTGAAAATATTTGCATATCGTTTAAGGAATATTTTTAAAGAATTTCTGAAAATCAGGAAAGCGATCCATGCACTTAGGCAGTGACTAAACTTTTTTGTCAAAAAAGACCCCAAAAGTATCTTGGAATGTCTTGAAATTGTACACAGTCATAGTCAAGCATGCCCTGAACAAGAATATGTTGAATATATTTGCATATCTCTTGAAGAATATTTTTAATTAATTTTTGAAAATCTCTTAAATATCTCTTAAGGAATATTTTTAATGAATTTTCGAAAAGCGATCCATGCACTTGGACATTCCAAGTATGTTGGAATGTCTTGAAATTGTACTCAGTCATAGTCAACGACGCCCTGAACAAGAATCCGTTGAAAATATTTGCATATCGCTTAAGGAATATTTTTAATGAATTTTTGAAAATCAGGAAAGCGATCCATGAACTTAGGCAGTGACTTAACTTTTTCGTCAAAAAAGACCCCAAAAGTATCTTGGAATGTCTTGAAATTGTACACAGTCATAGTCAAGCATGCCCTGAACAAGAATCCGTTGAATATATTTGCATATCTCTTGAAGAATATTTTTAATGAATTTTTGAAAATCCGAAAAGCACCATGCACTTGGACATTCCAAGTATGTTGGAATGTCTTGAAATTGTACTCAGTCATAGTCAACGACGCTCTGAACAAGAATCAATTGAAAATATTTGCATATCTCTTAAGGAATATTTTTAATGAATTTTTGAAAATGAGGAAAGTCTGTGCACTTAGGCAGTGACTTAACTTTTTATTCAAAAAAGACCCCAAAAGTATCTTGGAATGTCTTGAAATTGTACACAGTCATAGTCAAGCATGCCCTGAACAAGAATCCGTTGAATATATTTGCATATCTCTTGAAGAATATTTTTAATGAACTTTTGAAAATCCGGAAAGCGATCCATGTACTTGGACATTCAAAGTATGTTGGAATGTCTTGAAATTGTACTCGGTCATAGTCAACGACGCCCTGAACAAGAATCCGTTGAAAATATTTGCATATCGCTTAAGGAATATTTTTAATGAATTTTTGAAAATCAGGAAAGCGATCCATGCACTTAGGCAGTGACTTAACTTTTTCGTCAAAAAAGACCCCAAAAGTATCTTGGAATGTCTTGAAATTGTACACAGTCATAGTCAAGCATGCCCTGAACAAGAATCCGTTGAATATATTTGCATATCTCTTGAAGAATATTTTTAATGAATTTTTGAAAATCCGGAAAGCGATCCATGCACTTGGACATTCCAAGTATGTTGGAATGTCTTGAAATTGTACTCGGTCATAGTCAACGACGCCCTGAACAAGAATCCATTGAAAATATTTGCATATCTCTTAAGGAATATTTTTAATGAATTTTTGAAAATGATGAAAGTCTGTGCACTTAGGCAGTGACTTAACTTTTTATTCAAAAAAGACCCCAAAGGTATCTTGGAATGTCTTGAAATTGTACACAGTCATAGTCAAGCATGCCCTGAACAAGAATCCGTTGAATATATTTGCATATCTCTTGAAGAATATTTTTAATGAACTTTTGAAAATCAGGAAAGCGATCCATGCACTTGGACATTCCAAGTATGTTGGAATGTCTTGAAATTGTACTCAGTCATAGTCAACGACGCCCTGAACAAGAATCCGTTGAAAATATTTGCATATCGTTTAAGGAATATTTTTAAAGAATTTCTGAAAATCAGGAAAGCGATCCATGCACTTAGGCAGTGACTAAACTTTTTTGTCAAAAAAGACCCCAAAAGTATCTTGGAATGTCTTGAAATTGTACACAGTCATAGTCAAGCATGCCCTGAACAAGAATATGTTGAATATATTTGCATATCTCTTGAAGAATATTTTTAATTAATTTTTGAAAATCCGAAAAGCGATCCATGCACTTGGACATTCCAAGTATGTTGGAATATCTTGAAATTGTACTCAGTCATAGTCAACGACGCCCTGAACAAGAATCAATTGAAAATATTTGCATATCTCTTAAGGAATATTTTTAATGAATTTTTGAAAATGAGGAAAGTCTGTGCACTTAGGCAGTGACTTAACTTTTTATTCAAAAAAGACCCCAAAAGTATCTTGGAATGTCTTGAAATTGTACACAGTCATAGTCAAGCATGCCCTGAACAAGAATCCGTTGAATATATTTGCATATCTCTTGAAGAATATTTTTAATGAACTTTTGAAAATCAGGAAAGCGATCCATGCACTTGGACATTCCAAGTATGTTGGAATGTCTTGAAATTGTACTCAGTCATAGTCAACGACGCCCTGAACAAGAATCCGTTGAAAATATTTGCATATCGTTTAAGGAATATTTTTAAAGAATTTCTGAAAATCAGGAAAGCGATCCATGCACTTAGGCAGTGACTTAACTTTTTCGTCAAAAAAGACCCCAAAAGTATCTTGGAATGTCTTGAAATTGTACACAGTCATAGTCAAGAATGCCCTGAACAAGAATCCGTTGAATATATTTGCATATCTCTTGAAGAATATTTTTAATGAATTTTTGAAAATCCGGAAAGCGATCCATGCACTTGGACATTCCAAGTATGTTGGAATGTCTTGAAATTGTACTCGGTCATAGTCAACGACGCCCTGAACAAGAATCCATTGAAAATATTTGCATATCTCTTAAGGAATATTTTTAATGAATTTTTGAAAATGATGAAAGTCTGTGCACTGAGGCAGTGACTTAACTTTTTATTCAAAAAAGAACCCAAAGGTATCTTGGAATGTCTTGAAATTGTACACAGTCATAGTCAAGCATGCCCTGAACAAGAATCCGTTGAATATATTTGCATATCTCTTGAAGAATATTTTTAATGAACTTTTGAAAATCAGGAAAGCGATCCATGCACTTGGACATTCCAAGTATGTTGGAATGTCTTGAAATTGTACTCAGTCATAGCCAACGATGCCCTGAACAAGAATCCGTTGAAAATATTTGCATATCGTTTAAGGAATATTTTTAAAGAATTTCTGAAAATCAGGAAAGCGATCCATGCACTTAGGCAGTGACTTAACTTTTTCGTCAAAAAAGACCCCAAAAGTATCTTGGAATGTCTTGAAATTGTACACAGTCATAGTCAAGAATGCCCTGAACAAGAATCCGTTGAATATATTTGCATATCTCTTGAAGAATATTTTTAATGAATTTTTGAAAATCCGGAAAGCGATCCATGCACTTGGACATTCCAAGTATGTTGGAATGTCTTGAAATTGTACTCGGTCATAGTCAACGACGCCCTGAACAAGAATCCATTGAAAATATTTGCATATGTCTTAAGGAATATTTTTAATGAATTTTTGAAAATGATGAAAGTCTGTGCACTTAGGCAGTGACTTAACTTTTTATTCAAAAAAGACCCCAAAGGTATCTTGGAATGTCTTGAAATTGTACACAGTCATAGTCAAGCATGCCCTGAACAAGAATCCGTTGAATATATTTGCATATCTCTTGAAGAATATTTTTAATGAACTTTTGAAAATCAGGAAAGCGATCCATGCACTTGGACATTCCAAGTATGTTGGAATGTCTTGAAATTGTACTCAGTCATAGTCAACGACGCCCTGAACAAGAATCCGTTGAAAATATTTGCATATCGCTTAAGGAATATTTCTAATGAATTTTTGAAAATCAGGAAAGCGATCCATGCACTTAGGCAGTGACTTAACTTTTTTGTCAAAAAAGACCCCAAAAGTATCTTGGAATGTCTTGAAATTGTACACAGTCATAGTCAAGCATGCCCTGAACAAGAATCCGTTGAATATATTTGCATATCTCTTGAAGAATATTTTTAATGAATTTTTGAAAATCCGAAAAGCGATCCATGCACTTGGACATTCCAAGTATGTTGGAATGTCTTGAAATTGTACTCAGTCATAGTCAACGACGCCCTGAACAAGAATCAATTGAAAATATTTGCATATCTCTTAAGGAATATTTTTAATGAATTTTTGAAAATGAGGAAAGTCTGTGCACTTAGGCAGTGACTTAACTTTTTATTCAAAAAAGACCCCAAAAGTATCTTGGAATGTCTTGAAATTGTACACAGTCATAGTCAAGCATGCCCTAAACAAGAATCCGTTGAATATATTTGCATATCTCTTGAAGAATATTTTTAATGAATTTTTGAAAATCCGGAAAGCGATCCATGCACTTGGACATTCCAAGTATGTTGGAATGTCTTGAAATTGTACTCGGTCATAGTCAACGACGCCCTGAACAAGAATCCATTGAAAATATTTGCATATCTCTTAAGGAATATTTTTAATGAATTTTTGAAAATGATGAAAGTCTGTGCACTTAGGCAGTGACTTAACTTTTTATTCAAAAAAGACCCCAAAGGTATCTTGGAATGTCTTGAAATTGTACACAGTCATAGTCAAGCATGCCCTGAACAAGAATCCGTTGAATATATTTGCATATCTCTTGAAGAATATTTTTAATGAACTTTTGAAAATCAGGAAAGCGATCCATGCACTTGGACATTCCAAGTATGTTGGAATGTCTTGAAATTGTACTCAGTCATAGTCAACGACGCCCTGAACAAGAATCCGTTGAAAATATTTGCATATCGTTTAAGGAATATTTTTAAAGAATTTCTGAAAATCAGGAAAGCGATCCATGCACTTAGGCAGTGACTAAACTTTTTTGTCAAAAAAGACCCCAAAAGTATCTTGGAATGTCTTGAAATTGTACACAGTCATAGTCAAGCATGCCCTGAACAAGAATATGCTGAATATATTTGCATATCTCTTGAAGAATATTTTTAATTAATTTTTGAAAATCCGAAAAGCGATCCATGCACTTGGACATTCCAAGTATGTTGGAATATCTTGAAATTGTACTCAGTCATAGTCAACGACGCCCTGAACAAGAATCAATTGAAAATATTTGCATATCTCTTAAGGAATATTTTTAATGAATTTTTGAAAATGAGGAAAGTCTGTGCACTTAGGCAGTGACTTAACTTTTTATTCAAAAAAGACCCCAAAAGTATCTTGGAATGTCTTGAAATTGTACACAGTCATAGTCAAGCATGCCCTGAACAAGAATCCGTTGAATATATTTGCATATCTCTTGAAGAATATTTTTAATGAACTTTTGAAAATCAGGAAAGCGATCCATGCACTTGGACATTCCAAGTATGTTGGAATGTCTTGAAATTGTACTCAGTCATAGTCAACGACGCCCTGAACAAGAATCCGTTGAAAATATTTGCATATCGTTTAAGGAATATTTTTAAAGAATTTCTGAAAATCAGGAAAGCGATCCATGCACTTAGGCAGTGACTTAACTTTTTCGTCAAAAAAGACCCCAAAAGTATCTTGGAATGTCTTGAAATTGTACACAGTCATAGTCAAGAATGCCCTGAACAAGAATCCGTTGAATATATTTGCATATCTCTTGAAGAATATTTTTAATGAATTTTTGAAAATCCGGAAAGCGATCCATGCACTTGGACATTCCAAGTATGTTGGAATGTCTTGAAATTGTACTCGGTCATAGTCAACGACGCCCTGAACAAGAATCCATTGAAAATATTTGCATATCGTTTAAGGAATATTTTTAAAGAATTTCTGAAAATCAGGAAAGCGATCCATGCACTTAGGCAGTGACTAAACTTTTTTGTCAAAAAAGACCCCAAAAGTATCTTGGAATGTCTTGAAATTGTACACAGTCATAGTCAAGCATGCCCTGAACAAGAATATGCTGAATATATTTGCATATCTCTTGAAGAATATTTTTAATTAATTTTTGAAAATCCGAAAAGCGATCCATGCACTTGGACATTCCAAGTATGTTGGAATATCTTGAAATTGTACTCAGTCATAGTCAACGACGCCCTGAACAAGAATCAATTGAAAATATTTGCATATCTCTTAAGGAATATTTTTAATGAATTTTTGAAAATGAGGAAAGTCTGTGCACTTAGGCAGTGACTTAACTTTTTATTCAAAAAAGACCCCAAAAGTATCTTGGAATGTCTTGAAATTGTACACAGTCATAGTCAAGCATGCCCTGAACAAGAATCCGTTGAATATATTTGCATATCTCTTGAAGAATATTTTTAATGAACTTTTGAAAATCAGGAAAGCGATCCATGCACTTGGACATTCCAAGTATGTTGGAATGTCTTGAAATTGTACTCAGTCATAGTCAACGACGCCCTGAACAAGAATCCGTTGAAAATATTTGCATATCGTTTAAGGAATATTTTTAAAGAATTTCTGAAAATCAGGAAAGCGATCCATGCACTTAGGCAGTGACTTAACTTTTTCGTCAAAAAAGACCCCAAAAGTATCTTGGAATGTCTTGAAATTGTACACAGTCATAGTCAAGAATGCCCTGAACAAGAATCCGTTGAATATATTTGCATATCTCTTGAAGAATATTTTTAATGAATTTTTGAAAATCCGGAAAGCGATCCATGCACTTGGACATTCCAAGTATGTTGGAATGTCTTGAAATTGTACTCGGTCATAGTCAACGACGCCCTGAACAAGAATCCATTGAAAATATTTGCATATGTCTTAAGGAATATTTTTAATGAATTTTTGAAAATGATGAAAGTCTGTGCACTTAGGCAGTGACTTAACTTTTTATTCAAAAAAGACCCCAAAGGTATCTTGGAATGTCTTGAAATTGTACACAGTCATAGTCAAGCATGCCCTGAACAAGAATCCGTTGAATATATTTGCATATCTCTTGAAGAATATTTTTAATGAACTTTTGAAAATCAGGAAAGCGATCCATGCACTTGGACATTCCAAGTATGTTGGCATGTCTTGAAATTGTACTCAGTCATAGTCAACGACGCCCTGAACAAGAATCCGTTGAAAATATTTGCATATCGCTTAAGGAATATTTCTAATGAATTTTTGAAAATCAGGAAAGCGATCCATGCACTTAGGCAGTGACTTAACTTTTTTGTCAAAAAAGACCCCAAAAGTATCTTGGAATGTCTTGAAATTGTACACAGTCATAGTCAAGCATGCCCTGAACAAGAATCCGTTGAATATATTTGCATATCTCTTGAAGAATATTTTTAATGAATTTTTGAAAATCCGAAAAGCGATCCATGCACTTGGACATTCCAAGTATGTTGGAATGTCTTGAAATTGTACTCAGTCATAGTCAACGACGCCCTGAACAAGAATCAATTGAAAATATTTGCATATCTCTTAAGGAATATTTTTAATGAATTTTTGAAAATGAGGAAAGTCTGTGCACTTAGGCAGTGACTTAACTTTTTATTCAAAAAAGACCCCAAAAGTATCTTGGAATGTCTTGAAATTGTACACAGTCATAGTCAAGCATGCCCTGAACAAGAATCCGTTGAATATATTTGCATATCTCTTGAAGAATATTTTTAATGAACTTTTGAAAATCAGGAAAGCGATCCATGCACTTGGACATTCCAAGTATGTTGGAATGTCTTGAAATTGTACTCAGTCATAGTCAACGACGCCCTGAACAAGAATCCGTTGAAAATATTTGCATATCGTTTAAGGAATATTTTTAAAGAATTTCTGAAAATCAGGAAAGCGATCCATGCACTTAGGCAGTGACTTAACTTTTTCGTCAAAAAAGACCCCAAAAGTATCTTGGAATGTCTTGAAATTGTACACAGTCATAGTCAAGCATGCCCTGAACAAGAATCCGTTGAATATATTTGCATATCTCTTGAAGAATATTTTTAATGAACTTTTGAAAATCAGGAAAGCGATCCATGCACTTGGACATTCCAAGTATGTTGGAATGTCTTGAAATTGTACTCAGTCATAGTCAACGACGCCCTGAACAAGAATCCGTTGAAAATATTTGCATATCGTTTAAGGAATATTTTTAAAGAATTTCTGAAAATCAGGAAAGCGATCCATGCACTTAGGCAGTGACTAAACTTTTTTGTCAAAAAAGACCCCAAAAGTATCTTGGAATGTCTTGAAATTGTACACAGTCATAGTCAAGCATGCCCTGAACAAGAATATGTTGAATATATTTGCATATCTCTTGAAGAATATTTTTAATTAATTTTTGAAAATCCGAAAAGCGATCCATGCACTTGGACATTCCAAGTATGTTGGAATGTCTTGAAATTGTACTCAGTCATAGTCAACGACGCCCTGAACAAGAATCAATTGAAAATATTTGCATATCTCTTAAGGAATATTTTTAATGAATTTTTGAAAATGAGGAAAGTCTGTGCACTTAGGCAGTGACTTAACTTTTTATTCAAAAAAGACCCCAAAAGTATCTTGGAATGTCTTGAAATTGTACACAGTCATAGTCAAGCATGCCCTGAACAAGAATCCGTTGAATATATTTGCATATCTCTTGAAGAATATTTTTAATGAACTTTTGAAAATCAGGAAAGCGATCCATGCACTTGGACATTCCAAGTATGTTGGAATGTCTTGAAATTGTACTCAGTCATAGTCAACGACGCCCTGAACAAGAATCCGTTGAAAATATTTGCATATCGTTTAAGGAATATTTTTAAAGAATTTCTGAAAATCAGGAAAGCGATCCATGCACTTAGGCAGTGACTTAACTTTTTCGTCAAAAAAGACCCCAAAAGTATCTTGGAATGTCTTGAAATTGTACACAGTCATAGTCAAGAATGCCCTGAACAAGAATCCGTTGAATATATTTGCATATCTCTTGAAGAATATTTTTAATGAATTTTTGAAAATCCGGAAAGCGATCCATGCACTTGGACATTCCAAGTATGTTGGAATGTCTTGAAATTGTACTCGGTCATAGTCAACGACGCCCTGAACAAGAATCCATTGAAAATATTTGCATATCTCTTAAGGAATATTTTTAATGAATTTTTGAAAATGATGAAAGTCTGTGCACTGAGGCAGTGACTTAACTTTTTATTCAAAAAAGACCCCAAAGGTATCTTGGAATGTCTTATAATTGTACACAGTCATAGTCAAGAATGCCCTGAACAAGAATCCGTTGAATATATTTGCATATCTCTTGAAGAATATTTTTAATGAATTTTTGAAAATCCGGAAAGCGATCCATGCACTTGGACATTCCAAGTATGTTGGAATGTCTTGAAATTGTACTCGGTCATAGTCAACGACGCCCTGAACAAGAATCCATTGAAAATATTTGCATATCTCTTAAGGAATATTTTTAATGAATTTTTGAAAATGATGAAAGTCTGTGCACTTAGGCAGTGACTTAACTTTTTATTCAAAAAAGACCCCAAAGGCATCTTGGAATGTCTTGAAATTGTACACAGTCATAGTCAAGCATGTCCTGAACAAGAATCCGTTGAATATATTTGCATATCTCTTGAAGAATATTTTTAATGAACTTTTGAAAATCAGGAAAGCGATCCATGCACTTGGACATTCCAAGTATGTTGGAATGTCTTGAAATTGTACTCAGTCATAGTCAACGACGCCCTGAACAAGAATCCGTTGAAAATATTTGCATATCGCTTAAGGAATATTTCTAATGAATTTTTGAAAATCAGGAAAGCGATCCATGCACTTAGGCAGTGACTTAACTTTTTATTCAAAAAAGACCCCAAAAGTATCTTGGAATGTCTTGAAATTGTACACAGTCATAGTCAAGCATGCCCTGAACAAGAATCCGTTGAATATATTTGCATATCTCTTGAAGAATATTTTTAATGAATTTTTGAAAATCCGAAAAGCGATCCATGCACTTGGACATTCCAAGTATGTTGGAATGTCTTGAAATTGTACTCAGTCATAGTCAACGACGCCCTGAACAAGAATCAATTGAAAATATTTGCATATCTCTTAAGGAATATTTTTAATGAATTTTTGAAAATGAGGAAAGTCTGTGCACTTAGGCAGTGACTTAACTTTTTATTCAAAAAAGACCCCAAAAGTATCTTGGAATGTCTTGAAATTGTACACAGTCATAGTCAAGCATGCCCTGAACAAGAATCCGTTGAATATATTTGCATATCTCTTGAAGAATATTTTTAATGAACTTTTGAAAATCCGGAAAGCGATCCATGCACTTGGACATTCCAAGTATGTTGGAATGTCTTGAAATTGTACTCAGTCATAGTCAACGACGCCCTGAACAAGAATCCGTTGAAAATATTTGCATATCGTTTAAGGAATATTTTTAAAGAATTTCTAAAAATCAGGAAAGCGATCCATGCACTTAGGCAGTGACTTAACTTTTTCGTCAAAAAAGACCCCAAAAGTATCTTGGAATGTCTTGAAATTGTACACAGTCATAGTCAAGCATGCCCTGAACAAGAATCTGTTGAATATATTTGCATATCTCTTGAAGAATATTTTTAATGAACTTTTGAAAATCAGGAAAGCGATCCATGCACTTGGACATTCAAAGTATGTTGGAATGTCTTGAAATTGTACTCAGTCATAGTCAACGACGCCCTGAACAAGAATCCGTTGAAAATATTTGCATATCGCTTAAGGAATATTTTTAATGAATTTTTGAAAATCAGGAAAGCGATCCATGCACTTAGGCAGTGACTTAACTTTTTCGTCAAAAAAGACCCCAAAAGTATCTTGGAATGTCTTGAAATTGTACACAGTCATAGTCAAGCATGCCCTGAACAAGAATCCGTTGAATATATTTGCATATCTCTTGAAGAATATTTTTAATGAATTTTTGAAAATCCGGAAAGCTATCCATGCACTTGGACATTCCAAGTAAGTTGGAATGTCTTGAAATTGTACTCAGTCATAGTCAACGACGCCCTGAACAAGAATCTATTGAAAATATTTGCATATCTCTTAAGGAATATTTTTAATGAATTTTTGAAAATGAGGAATTTCTGTGCACTTAGGCAGTGACTTAACTTTTTATTCAAAAAAGACCCCAAAAGTATCTTGGAATGTCTTGAAATTGTACACAGTCATAGTCAAGCATGCCCTGAACAAGAATCCGTTGAATATATTTGCATATCTCTTGAAGAATATTTTTAATGAACTTTTGAAAATCAGGAAAGCGATCCATGTACTTGGACATTCAAAGTATGTTGGAATGTCTTGAAATTGTACTCGGTCATAGTCAACGACGCCCTGAACAAGTATCCGTTGAAAATATTTGCATATCGCTTAAGGAATATTTTTAATGAATTTTTGAAAATCAGGAAAGCGATCCATGCACTTAGGCAGTGACTTAACTTTTTCGTCAAAAAAGACCCCAAAAGTATCTTGGAATGTCTTGAAATTGTACACAGTCATAGTCAACGACGCTCTGAACAAGAATCAATTGAAAATATTTGCATATCTCTTAAGGAATATTTTTAATGAATTTTTGAAAATGAGGAAAGTCTGTGCACTTAGGCAGTGACTTAACTTTTTATTCAAAAAAGACCCCAAAAGTATCTTGGAATGTCTTGAAATTGTACACAGTCATAGTCAAGCATGCCCTGAACAAGAATCCGTTGAATATATTTGCATATCTCTTGAAGAATATTTTTAATGAACTTTTGAAAATCAGGAAAGCGATCCATGTACTTGGACATTCAAAGTATGTTGGAATGTCTTGAAATTGTACTCGGTCATAGTCAACGACGCCCTGAACAAGAATCCGTTGAAAATATTTGCATATCGCTTAAGGAATATTTTTAATGAATTTTTGAAAATCAGGAAAGCGATCCATGCACTTAGGCAGTGACTTAACTTTTTTGTCAAAAAAGACCCCAAAAGTATCTTGGAATGTCTTGAAATTGTACACAGTCATAGTCAAGCATGCCCTGAACAAGAATCCGTTGAATATATTTGCATATCTCTTGAAGAATATTTTTAATGAATTTTTGAAAATCCGAAAAGCGATCCATGCACTTGGACATTCCAAGTATGTTGGAATGTCTTGAAATTGTACTCAGTCATAGTCAACGACGCCCTGAACAAGAATCAATTGAAAATATTTGCATATCTCTTAAGGAATATTTTTAATGAATTTTTGAAAATGAGGAAAGTCTGTGCACTTAGGCAGTGACTTAACTTTTTATTCAAAAAAGACCCCAAAAGTATCTTGGAATGTCTTGAAATTGTACACAGTCATAGTCAAGCATGCCCTGAACAAGAATCCGTTGAATATATTTGCATATCTCTTGAAGAATATTTTTAATGAACTTTTGAAAATCAGGAAAGCGATCCATGCACTTGGACATTCCAAGTATGTTGGAATGTCTTGAAATTGTACTCAGTCATAGTCAACGACGCCCTGAACAAGAATCCGTTGAAAATATTTGCATATCGCTTAAGGAATATTTTTAATGAATTTTTGAAAATGAGGAAAGTCTGTGCACTTAGGCAGTGACTTAACTTTTTATTCAAAAAAGACCCCAAAAGTATCTTGGAATGTCTTGAAATTGTACACAGTCATAGTCAAGCATGCCCTGAACAAGAATCCGTTGAATATATTTGCATATCTCTTGAAGAATATTTTTAATGAACTTTTGAAAATCAGGAAAGCGATCCATGTACTTGGACATTCAAAGTATGTTGGAATGTCTTGAAATTGTACTCGGTCATAGTCAACGACGCCCTGAACAAGAATCCGTTGAAAATATTTGCATATCGCTTAAGGAATATTTTTAATGAATTTTTGAAAATCAGGAAAGCGATCCATGCACTTAGGCAGTGACTTAACTTTTTCGTCAAAAAAGACCCCAAAAGTATCTTGGAATGTCTTGAAATTGTACACAGTCATAGTCAAGCATGCCCTGAACAAGAATCCGTTGAATATATTTGCATATCTCTTAAGGAATATTTTTAATGAATTTTTGAAAATGATGAAAGTCTGTGCACTTAGGCAGTGACTTAACTTTTTATTCAAAAAAGACCCCAAAGGTATCTTGGAATGTCTTGAAATTGTACACAGTCATAGTCAAGCATGCCCTGAACAAGAATCCGTTGAATATATTTGCATATCTCTTGAAGAATATTTTTAATGAACTTTTGAAAATCAGGAAAGCGATCCATGCACTTGGACATTCCAAGTATGTTGGAATGTCTTGAAATTGTACTCAGTCATAGTCAACGACGCCCTGAACAAGAATCCGTTGAAAATATTTGCATATCGTTTAAGGAATATTTTTAAAGAATTTCTGAAAATCAGGAAAGCGATCCATGCACTTAGGCAGTGACTAAACTTTTTTGTCAAAAAAGACCCCAAAAGTATCTTGGAATGTCTTGAAATTGTACACAGTCATAGTCAAGCATGCCCTGAACAAGAATATGTTGAATATATTTGCATATCTCTTGAAGAATATTTTTAATTAATTTTTGAAAATCTGAAAAGCGATCCATGCACTTGGACATTCCAAGTATGTTGGAATGTCTTGAAATTGTACTCAGTCATAGTCAACGACGCCCTGAACAAGAATCAATTGAAAATATTTGCATATCTCTTAAGGGATATTTTTAATGAATTTTTGAAAATGATGAAAGTCTGTGCACTTAGGCAGTGACTTAACTTTTTATTCAAAAAAGACCCCAAAGGTATCTTGGAATGTCTTGAAATTGTACACAGTCATAGTCAAGCATGCCCTGAACAAGAATCCGTTGAATATATTTGCATATCTCTTGAAGAATATTTTTAATGAACTTTTGAAAATCAGGAAAGCGATCCATGCACTTGGACATTCCAAGTATGTTGGAATGTCTTGAAATTGTACTCAGTCATAGTCAACGACGCCCTGAACAAGAATCCGTTGCAAATATTTGCATATCGTTTAAGGAATATTTTTAAAGAATTTCTGAAAATCAGGAAAGCGATCCATGCACTTAGGCAGTATGTTCCAAGTATGTTGGAATGTCTTGAAATTGTACTCAGTCATAGTCAACGACGCCCTGAACAAGAATCCGTTGAAAATATTTGCATATCGTTTAAGGAATATTTTTAAAGAATTTCTGAAAATCAGGAAAGCGATCCATGCACTTAGGCAGTGACTTAACTTTTTCGTCAAAAAAGACCCCAAAAGTATCTTGGAATGTCTTGAAATTGTACACAGTCATAGTCAAGCATGCCCTGAACAAGAATCCGTTGAATATATTTGCATATCTCTTGAAGAATATTTTTAATGAACTTTTGAAAATCAGGAAAGCGATCCATGCACTTGGACATTCCAAGTATGTTGGAATGTCTTGAAATTGTACTCAGTCATAGTCAACGACGCCCTGAACAAGAATCCGTTGAAAATATTTGCATATCGTTTAAGGAATATTTTTAAAGAATTTCTGAAAATCAGGAAAGCGATCCATGCACTTAGGCAGTGACTAAACTTTTTTGTCAAAAAAGACCCCAAAAGTATCTTGGAATGTCTTGAAATTGTACACAGTCATAGTCAAGCATGCCCTGAACAAGAATATGTTGAATATATTTGCATATCTCTTGAAGAATATTTTTAATTAATTTTTGAAAATCTGAAAAGCGATCCATGCACTTGGACATTCCAAGTATGTTGGAATGTCTTGAAATTGAACTCAGTCATAGTCAACGACGCCCTGAACAAGAATCAATTGAAAATATTTGCATATCTCTTAAGGAATATTTTTAATGAATTTTTGAAAATGAGGAAAGTCTGTGCACTGAGGCAGTGACTTAACTTTTTATTCAAAAAAGACCCCAAAAGTATCTTGGAATGTCTTGAAATTGTACACAGTCATAGTCAAGCATGCCCTGAACAAGAATCCGTTGAATATATTTGCATATCTCTTGAAGAATATTTTTAATGAACTTTTGAAAATCAGGAAAGCGATCCATGCACTTGGACATTCCAAGTATGTTGGAATGTCTTGAAATTGTACTCAGTCATAGTCAACGACGCCCTGAACAAGAATCCGTTGAAAATATTTGCATATCGTTTAAGGAATATTTTTAAAGAATTTCTGAAAATCAGGAAAGCGATCCATGCACTTAGGCAGTGACTAAACTTTTTTGTCAAAAAAGACCCCAAAAGTATCTTGGAATGTCTTGAAATTGTACACAGTCATAGTCAAGCATGCCCTGAACAAGAATATGTTGAATATATTTGCATATCTCTTGAAGAATATTTTTAATTAATTTTTGAAAATCCGAAAAGCGATCCATGCACTTGGACATTCCAAGTATGTTGGAATGTCTTGAAATTGTACTCAGTCATAGTCAACGACGCCCTGAACAAGAATCAATTGAAAATATTTGCATATCTCTTAAGGAATATTTTTAATGAATTTTTGAAAATGAGGAAAGTCTGTGCACTTAGGCAGTGACTTAACTTTTTATTCAAAAAAGACCCCAAAAGTATCTTGGAATGTCTTGAAATTGTACACAGTCATAGTCAAGCATGCCCTGAACAAGAATCCGTTGAATATATTTGCATATCTCTTGAAGAATATTTTTAATGAACTTTTGAAAATCAGGAAAGCGATCCATGCACTTGGACATTCCAAGTATGTTGGAATGTCTTGAAATTGTACTCAGTCATAGTCAACGACGCCCTGAACAAGAATCCGTTGAAAATATTTGCATATCGTTTAAGGAATATTTTTAAAGAATTTCTGAAAATCAGGAAAGCGATCCATGCACTTAGGCAGTGACTTAACTTTTTCGTCAAAAAAGACCCCAAAGGTATCTTGGAATGTCTTGAAATTGTACACAGTCATAGTCAAGCATGCCCTGAACAAGAATCCGTTGAATATATTTGCATATCTCTTGAAGAATATTTTTAATGAACTTTTGAAAATCAGGAAAGCGATCCATGCACTTGGACATTCCAAGTATGTTGGAATGTCTTGAAATTGTACTCAGTCATAGCCAACGACGCCCTGAACAAGAATCCGTTGAAAATATTTGCATATCGTTTAAGGAATATTTTTAAAGAATTTCTGAAAATCAGGAAAGCGATCCATGCACTTAGGCAGTGACTTAACTTTTTCTTCAAAAAAGACCCCAAAAGTATCTTGGAATGTCTTGAAATTGTACACAGTCATAGTCAAGAATGCCCTGAACAAGAATCCGTTGAATATATTTGCATATCTCTTGAAGAATATTTTTAATGAATTTTTGAAAATCCGGAAAGCGATCCATGCACTTGGACATTCCAAGTATGTTGGAATGTCTTGAAATTGTACTCGGTCATAGTCAACGACGCCCTGAACAAGAATCCATTGAAAATATTTGCATATCTCTTAAGGAATATTTTTAATGAATTTTTGAAAATGATGAAAGTCTGTGCACTTAGGCAGTGACTTAACTTTTTATTCAAAAAAGACCCCAGGTATCTTGGAATGTCTTGAAATTGTACACAGTCATAGTCAAGCATGCCCTGAACAAGAATCCGTTGAATATATTTGCATATCTCTTGAAGAATATTTTTAATGAACTTTTGAAAATCAGGAAAGCGATCCATGCACTTGGACATTCCAAGTATGTTGGAATGTCTTGAAATTGTACTCAGTCATAGTCAACGGCGCCCTGAACAAGAATCAATTGAAAATATTTGCATATCTCTTAAGGAATATTTTTAATGAATTTTTGAAAATGAGGAAAGTCTGTGCACTGAGGCAGTGACTTAACTTTTTATTCAAAAAAGACCCCAAAAGTATCTTGGAATGTCTTGAAATTGTACTCAGTCATAGTCAACGACGCCCTGAACAAGAATCCGTTGAAAATATTTGCATATCGTTTAAGGAATATTTTTAAAGAATTTCTGAAAATCAGGAAAGCGATCCATGCACTTAGGCAGTGACTTAACTTTTTCGTCAAAAAAGACCCCAAAAGTATCTTGGAATGTCTTGAAATTGTACACAGTCATAGTCAAGCATGCCCTGAACAAGAATCCGTTGAATATATTTGCATATCTCTTGAAGAATATTTTTAATGAATTTTTGAAAATCCGGAAAGCGATCCATGCACTTGGACATTCCAAGTATGTTGGAATGTCTTGAAATTGTACTCAGTCATAGTCAACGACGCCCTGAACAAGAATCCATTGAAAATATTTGCATATCTCTTAAGGAATATTTTTAATGAATTTTTGAAAATGAGGAATTTCTGTGCACTTAGGCAGTGACTTAACTTTTTATTCAAAAAAGACCCCAAAAGTATCTTGGAATGTCTTGAAATTGTACACAGTCATAGTCAAGCATGCCCTGAACAAGAATCCGTTGAATATATTTGCATATCTCTTGAAGAATATTTTTAATGAACTTTTGAAAATCAGGAAAGCGATCCATGTACTTGGACATTCAAAGTATGTTGGAATGTCTTGAAATTGTACTCGGTCATAGTCAACGACGCCCTGAACAAGAATCCGTTGAAAATATTTGCATATCGTTTAAGGAATATTTTTAATGAATTTTTGAAAATCAGGAAAGCGATCCATGCACTTAGGCAGTGACTTAACTTTTTCGTCAAAAAAGACCCCAAAAGTATCTTGGAATGTCTTGAAATTGTACACAGTCATAGTCAAGCATGCCCTGAACAAGAATCCGTTGAATATATTTGCATATCTCTTGAAGAATATTTTAAATGAACTTTTGAAAATCAGGAAAGCGATCCATGCACTTGGACATTCCAAGTATGTTGGAATGTCTTGAAATTGTACTCAGTCATAGTCAACGACGCCCTGAACAAGAATCCGTTGAAAATATTTGCATATCGCTTAAGGAATATTTTTAATGAATTTTTGAAAATCAGGAAAGCGATCCATGCACTTAGGCAGTGACTTAACTTTTTCGTCAAAAAAGACCCCAAAAGTATCTTGGAATGTCTTGAAATTGTACACAGTCATAGTCAAGCATGCCCTGAACAAGAATACGTTGAATATATTTGCATATCTCTTGAAGAATATTTTTAATGAATTTTTGAAAATCCGAAAAGCGATCCATGCACTTGGACATTCCAAGTATGTTGGAATGTCTTGAAATTGTACTCAGTCATAGTCAACGACGCTCTGAACAAGAATCAATTGAAAATATTTGCATATCTCTTAAGGAATATTTTTAATGAATTTTTGAAAATGAGTAAAGTCTGTGCACTTAGGCAGTGACTTAACTTTTTATTCAAAAAAGACCCCAAAAGTATCTTGGAATGTCTTGAAATTGTACACAGTCATAGTCAAGCATGCCCTGAACAAGAATCCGTTGAATATATTTGCATATCTCTTGAAGAATATTTTTAATGAACTTTTGAAAATCAGGAAAGCGATCCATGTACTTGGACATTCAAAGTATGTTGGAATGTCTTGAAATTGTACTCGGTCATAGTCAAAGACGCCCTGAACAAGAATCCGTTGAAAATATTTGCATATCGCTTAAGGAATATTTTTAATGAATTTTTGAAAATCAGGAAAGCGATCCATGCACTTAGGCAGTGACTTAACTTTTTTGTCAAAAAAGACCCCAAAAGTATCTTGGAATGTCTTGAAATTGTACACAGTCATAGTCAAGCATGCCCTGAACAAGAATCCGTTGAATATATTTGCATATCTCTTGAAGAATATTTTTAATGAATTTTTGAAAATCCGAAAAGCGATCCATGCACTTGGACATTCCAAGTATGTTGGAATGTCTTGAAATTGTACTCAGTCATAGTCAACGACGCCCTGAACAAGAATCAATTGAAAATATTTGCATATCTCTTAAGGAATATTTTTAATGAATTTTTGAAAATGATGAAAGTCTGTGCACTTAGGCAGTGACTTAACTTTTTATTCAAAAAAGACCCCAAAAGTATCTTGGAATGTCTTGAAATTGTACACAGTCATAGTCAAGCATGCCCTGAACAAGAATCCGTTGAATATATTTGCATATCTCTTGAAGAATATTTTTAATGAACTTTTGAAAATCAGGAAAGCGATCCATGCACTTGGACATTCCAAGTATGTTGGAATGTCTTGAAATTGTACTCAGTCATAGTCAACGACGCCCTGAACAAGAATCCGTTGAAAATATTTGCATATCGCTTAAGGAATATTTTTAATGAATTTTTGAAAATGAGGAAAGTCTGTGCACTTAGGCAGTGACTTAACTTTTTATTCAAAAAAGACCCCAAAAGTATCTTGGAATGTCTTGAAATTGTACACAGTCATAGTCAAGCATGCCCTGAACAAGAATCCGTTGAATATATTTGCATATCTCTTGAAGAATATTTTTAATGAACTTTTGAAAATCAGGAAAGCGATCCATGTACTTGGACATTCAAAGTATGTTGGAATGTCTTGAAATTGTACTCGGTCATAGTCAACGACGCCCTGAACAAGAATCCGTTGAAAATATTTGCATATCGCTTAAGGAATATTTTTAATGAATTTTTGAAAATCAGGAAAGCGATCCATGCACTTAGGCAGTGACTAAACTTTTTTGTTAAAAAAGACCCCAAAAGTATCTTGGAATGTCTTGAAATTGTACACAGTCATAGTCAAGCATGCCCTGAACAAGAATATGTTGAATATATTTGCATATCTCTTGAAGAATATTTTTAATTAATTTTTGAAAATCCGAAAAGCGATCCATGCACTTGGACATTCCAAGTATGTTGGAATGTCTTGAAATTGTACTCAGTCATAGTCAACGACGCCCTGAACAAGAATCAATTGAAAATATTTGCATATCTCTTAAGGAATATTTTTAATGAATTTTTGAAAATGATGAAAGTCTGTGCACTTAGGCAGTGACTTAACTTTTTATTCAAAAAAGACCCCAAAGGTATCTTGGAATGTCTTGAAATTGTACACAGTCATAGTCAAGCATGCCCTGAACAAGAATCCGTTGAATATATTTGCATATCTCTTGAAGAATATTTTTAATGAACTTTTGAAAATCAGGAAAGCGATCCATGCACTTGGACATTCCAAGTATGTTGGAATGTCTTGAAATTGTACTCAGTCATAGTCAACGACGCCCTGAACAAGAATCCGTTGCAAATATTTGCATATCGTTTAAGGAATATTTTTAAAGAATTTCTGAAAATCAGGAAAGCGATCCATGCACTTAGGCAGTATGTTCCAAGTATGTTGGAATGTCTTGAAATTGTACTCAGTCATAGTCAACGACGCCCTGAACAAGAATCAATTGAAAATATTTGCATATCTCTTAAGGAATATTTTTAATGAATTTTTGAAAATGAGGAAAGTCTGTGCACTTAGGCAGTGACTTAACTTTTTATTCAAAAAAGACCCCAAAAGTATCTTGGAATGTCTTGAAATTGTACACAGTCATAGTCAAGCATGCCCTGAACAAGAATCCGTTGAATATATTTGCATATCTCTTGAAGAATATTTTTAATGAACTTTTGAAAATCAGGAAAGCGATCCATGCACTTGGACATTCCAAGTATGTTGGAATGTCTTGAAATTGTACTCAGTCATAGTCAACGACGCCCTGAACAAGAATCCGTTGAAAATATTTGCATATCGTTTAAGGAATATTTTTAAAGAATTTCTGAAAATCAGGAAAGCGATCCATGCACTTAGGCAGTGACTTAACTTTTTCGTCAAAAAAGACCCCAAAGGTATCTTGGAATGTCTTGAAATTGTACACAGTCATAGTCAAGCATGCCCTGAACAAGAATCCGTTGAATATATTTGCATATCTCTTGAAGAATATTTTTAATGAACTTTTGAAAATCAGGAAAGCGATCCATGCACTTGGACATTCCAAGTATGTTGGAATGTCTTGAAATTGTACTCAGTCATAGCCAACGACGCCCTGAACAAGAATCCGTTGAAAATATTTGCATATCGTTTAAGGAATATTTTTAAAGAATTTCTGAAAATCAGGAAAGCGATCCATGCACTTAGGCAGTGACTTAACTTTTTCTTCAAAAAAGACCCCAAAAGTATCTTGGAATGTCTTGAAATTGTACACAGTCATAGTCAAGAATGCCCTGAACAAGAATCCGTTGAATATATTTGCATATCTCTTGAAGAATATTTTTAATGAATTTTTGAAAATCCGGAAAGCGATCCATGCACTTGGACATTCCAAGTATGTTGGAATGTCTTGAAATTGTACTCGGTCATAGTCAACGACGCCCTGAACAAGAATCCATTGAAAATATTTGCATATCTCTTAAGGAATATTTTTAATGAATTTTTGAAAATGATGAAAGTCTGTGCACTTAGGCAGTGACTTAACTTTTTATTCAAAAAAGACCCCAGGTATCTTGGAATGTCTTGAAATTGTACACAGTCATAGTCAAGCATGCCCTGAACAAGAATCCGTTGAATATATTTGCATATCTCTTGAAGAATATTTTTAATGAACTTTTGAAAATCAGGAAAGCGATCCATGCACTTGGACATTCCAAGTATGTTGGAATGTCTTGAAATTGTACTCAGTCATAGTCAACGACGCCCTGAACAAGAATCAATTGAAAATATTTGCATATCTCTTAAGGAATATTTTTAATGAATTTTTGAAAATGAGGAAAGTCTGTGCACTTAGGCAGTGACTTAACTTTTTATTCAAAAAAGACCCCAAAAGTATCTTGGAATGTCTTGAAATTGTACTCAGTCATAGTCAACGACGCCCTGAACAAGAATCCGTTGAAAATATTTGCATATCGTTTAAGGAATATTTTTAAAGAATTTCTGAAAATCAGGAAAGCGATCCATGCACTTAGGCAGTGACTTAACTTTTTCGTCAAAAAAGACCCCAAAAGTATCTTGGAATGTCTTGAAATTGTACACAGTCATAGTCAAGCATGCCCTGAACAAGAATCCGTTGAATATATTTGCATATCTCTTGAAGAATATTTTTAATGAATTTTTGAAAATCCGGAAAGCGATCCATGCACTTGGACATTCCAAGTATGTTGGAATGTCTTGAAATTGTACTCGGTCATAGTCAACGACGCCCTGAACAAGAATCCATTGAAAATATTTGCATATCTCTTAAGGAATATTTTTAATGAATTTTTGAAAATGATGAAAGTCTGTGCACTTAGGCAGTGACTTAACTTTTTATCCAAAAAAGACCCCAAAGGTATCTTGGAATGTCTTGAAATTGTACACAGTCATAGTCAAGCATGCCCTGAACAAGAATCCGTTGAATATATTTGCATATCTCTTGAAGAATATTTTTAATGAACTTTTGAAAATCAGGAAAGCGATCCATGCACTTGGACATTCCAAGTATGTTGGAATGTCTTGAAATTGTACTCAGTCATAGTCAACGACGCCCTGAACAAGAATCCGTTGAAAATATTTGCATATCGCTTAAGGAATATTTTTAATGAATTTTTGAAAATCAGGAAAGCGATCCATGCACTTAGGCAGTGACTTAACTTTTTATTCAAAAAAGACCCCAAAAGTATCTTGGAATGTCTTGAAATTGTACACAGTCATAGTCAAGCATGCCCTGAACAAGAATCCGTTGAATATATTTGCATATCTCTTGAAGAATATTTTTAATGAACTTTTGAAAATCAGGAAAGCGATCCATGTACTTGGACATTCAAAGTATGTTGGAATGTCTTGAAATTGTACTCGGTCATAGTCAACGACGCCCTGAACAAGAATCCGTTGAAAATATTTGCATATCGCTTAAGGAATATTTTTAATGAATTTTTGAAAATCAGGAAAGCGATCCATGCACTTAGGCAGTGACTTAAGTTTTTTGTCAAAAAAGACCCCAAAAGTATCTTGGAATGTCTTGAAATTGTACACAGTCATAGTCAAGCATGCCCTGAACAAGAAACCGTTGAATATATTTGCATATCTCTTGAAGAATATTTTTAATGAATTTTTGAAAATCTGAAAAGCGATCATGCACTTGGACATTCCAAGTCTGTTGGAATGTTTTGAAATTGTACACAGTCATAGTCAAGCATGCCCTGAACAAGAATCCGTTGAATATATTTGCATATCGCTTAAGGAATATTTTTAATGAATTTTTGAAAATGAGGAAAGTCTGTGCACTTAGGCAGTGACTTAACTTTTTATTCAAAAAAGACCCCAAAAGTATCTTGGAATGTCTTGAAATTGTACACAGTCATAGTCAAGCATGCCCTGAACAAGAATCCGTTGAAAATATTTGCATATCGTTTAAGGAATATTTTTAAAGAATTTCTGAAAATCAGGAAAGCGATCCATGCACTTAGGCAGTGACTTAACTTTTTCGTCAAAAAAGACCCCAAAAGTATCTTGAATTGTCTTGAAATTGTACACAGTCATAGTCAAGCATGCCCTGAACAAGAATCCGTTGAATATATTTGCATATCTCTTGAAGAATATTTTTAATGAACTTTTGAAAATCAGGAAAGCGATCCATGCACTTGGACATTCAAAGTATGTTGGAATGTCTTGAAATTGTACTCAGTCATAGTCAACGACGCCCTGAACAAGAATCCGTTGAAAATATTTGCATATAGCTTAAGGAATATTTTTAATGAATTTTTGAAAATCAGGAAAGCGATCCATGCACTTAGGCAGTGACTTAACTTTTTCGTCAAAAAAGACCCCAAAAGTATCTTGGAATGTCTTGAAATTGTACACAGTCATAGTCAAGCATGCCCTGAACAAGAATCCGTTGAATATATTTGCATATCTCTTGAAGAATATTTTTAATGAACTTTTGAAAATCAGGAAAGCGATCCATGCACTTGGACATTCCAAGTATGTTGGAATGTCTTGAAATTGTACTCAGTCATAGTCAACGACGCCCTGAACAAGAATCCGTTGAAAATATTTGCATATCGTTTAAGGAATATTTTTAAAGAATTTCTGAAAATCAGGAAAGCGATCCATGCACTTAGGCAGTGACTTAACTTTTTCGTCAAAAAAGACCCCAAAAGTATCTTGGAATGTCTTGAAATTGTACACAGTCATAGTCAAGCATGCCCTGAACAAGAATCCGTTGAATATATTTGCATATCTCTTGAAGAATATTTTTAATGAATTTTTGAAAATCCGGAAAGCGATCCATGCACTTGGACATTCCAAGTATGTTGGAATGTCTTGAAATTGTACTCAGTCATAGTCAACAACGCCCTGAACAAGAATCCATTGAAAATATTTGCATATCTCTTAAGGAATATTTTTAATGAATTTTTGAAAATGAGGAAAGTCTGTGCACTTAGGCAGTGACTTAACTTTTTATTCAAAAAAGACCCCAAAAGTATCTTGGAATGTCTTGAAATTGTACACAGTCATAGTCAAACATGCCCTGAACAAGAATCCGTTGAATATATTTGCATATCTCTTGAAGAATATTTTTAATGAACTTTTGAAAATCAGGAAAGCGATCCATGCACTTGGACATTCCAAGTATGTTGGAATGTTTTGAAATTGTACTCAGTCATAGTCAACGACGCCCTGAACAAGAATCCGTTGAAAATATTTGCATATCGCTTAAGGAATATTTTTAATGAATTTTTGAAAATCAGGAAAGCGATCCATGCACTTAGGCAGTGACTTAACTTTTTATTCAAAAAAGACCCCAAAAGTATCTTGGAATGTCTTGAAATTGTACACAGTCATAGTCAAGCATGCCCTGAACAAGAATCCGTTGAATATATTTGCATATCTCTTGAAGAATATTTTTAATGAACTTTTGAAAATCAGGAAAGCGATCCATGCACTTGGACATTCCAAGTATGTTGAAATGTCTTGAAATTGTACTCAGTCATAGTCAACGACGCCCTGAACAAGAATCCGTTGAAAATATTTGCATATCGCTTAAGGAATATTTTTAATGAATTTTTGAAAATCAGGAAAGCGATCCATGCACTTAGGCAGTGACTTAACTTTTTCGTCAAAAAAGACCCCAAAAGTATCTTGGAATGTCTTGAAATTGTACACAGTCATAGTCAAGCATGCCCTGAACAAGAATCCGTTGAATATATTTGCATATCTCTTGAAGAATATTTTTAATGAATTTTTGAAAATCCGGAAAGCGATCCATGCACTTGGACATTCCAAGTATGTTGGAATGTCTTGAAATTGTACTCAGTCATAGTCAACGACGCCCTGAACAAGAATCCGTTGAAAATATTTGCATATCGCTTAAGGAATATTTTTAATGAATTTTTGAAATCAGGAAAGCGATCCATGCACTTGGACATTCCAAGTATGTTGGAATGTCTTGAAATTGTACTCAGTCATAGTCAACGACGCCCTGAACAAGAATCCGTTGAAAATATTTGCTTATCGTTTAAGGAATATTTTTAAAGAATTTCTGAAAATCAGGAAAGTGATCCATGCACTTAGGCAGTGACTTAACTTTTTCGTCAAAAAAGACCCCAAAAGTATCTTGGAATGTCTTGAAATTGTACACAGTCATAGTCAAGCATGCCCTGAACAAGAATCCGTTGAATATATTTGCATATCTCTTGAAGAATATTTTTAATGAACTTTTGAAAATCAGGAAAGCGATCCATGCACTTGTGGACATTCCAAGTATGTTGGAATGTCTTGAAATTGTACTCAGTCATAGTCAACGACGCCCTGAACAAGAATCAATTGAAAATATTTGCATATCTCTTAAGGAATATTTTTAATGAATTTTTGAAAATGAGGAAAGTCTGTGCACTTAGGCAGTGACTTAACTTTTTCGTCAAAAAAGACCCCAAAAGTATCTTGGAATGTCTTGAAATTGTACACAGTCATAGTCAAGCATGCCCTGAACAAGAATCCGTTGAATATATTTGCATATCTCTTGAAGAATATTTTTAATGAACTTTTGAAAATCAGGAAAGCGATCCATGCACTTGGACATTCCAAGTATGTTGGAATGTCTTGAAATTGTACTCAGTCATAGTCAACGACGCCCTGAACAAGAATCCGTTGAAAATATTTGCATATCGCTTAAGGAATATTTTTAATGAATTTTTGAAAATCAGGAAAGCGATCCATGCACTTAGGCAGTGACTTAACTTTTTTGTCAAAAAAGACCCCAAAAGTATCTTGGAATGTCTTGAAATTGTACACAGTCATAGTCAAGCATGCCCTGAACAAGAATCCGTTGAATATATTTGCATATCTCTTGAAGAATATTTTTAATGAATTTTTGAAAATCCGAAAAGCGATCCATGCACTTGGACATTCCAAGTATGTTGGAATGTCTTGAAATTGTACTCAGTCATAGTCAACGACGCCCTGAACAAGAATCAATTGAAAATATTTGCATATCTCTTAAGGAATATTTTTAATGAATTTTTGAAAATGAGGAAAGTCTGTGCACTTAGGCAGTGACTTAACTTTTTATTCAAAAAAGACCCCAAAAGTATCTTGGAATGTCTTGAAATTGTACACAGTCATAGTCAAGCATGCCCTGAACAAGAATCCATTGAATATATTTGCATATCTCTTGAAGAATATTTTTAATGAACTTTTGAAAATCAGGAAAGCGATCCATGCACTTGGACATTCCAAGTATGTTGGAATGTCTTGAAATTGTACTCAGTCATAGTCAACGACGCCCTGAACAAGAATCCGTTGCAAATATTTGCATATCGTTTAAGGAATATTTTTAAAGAATTTCTGAAAATCAGGAAAGCGATCCATGCACTTAGGCAGTGACTTAACTTTTTCGTCAAAAAAGACCCCAAAAGTATCTTGGAATGTCTTGAAATTGTACACAGTCATAGTCAAGCATGCCCTGAACAAGAATCCGTTGAATATATTTGCATATCTCTTGAAGAATATTTTTAATGAATTTTTGAAAATCCGGAAAGCGATCCATGCACTTGGACATTCCAAGTATGTTGGAATGTCTTGAAATTGTACTCGGTCATAGTCAACGACGCCCTGAACAAGAATCCATTGAAAATATTTGCATATCGCTTAAGGAATATTTTTAATGAATTTTTGAAAATGATGAAAGTCTGTGCACTTAGGCAGTGACTTAACTTTTTTGTCAAAAAAGACCCCGAAAGTATCTTGGAATGTCTTGAAATTGTACACAGTCATAGTCAAGCATGCCCTGAACAAGAATCCGTTGAATATATTTGCATATCTCTTGAAGAATATTTTTAATGAACTTTTGAAAATCAGGAAAGCGATCCATGTACTTGGAAATTCCAAGTATGTTGGAATGTCTTGAAATTGTACTCAGTCATAGTCAACGACGCCCTGAACAAGAATCCGTTGAAAATATTTGCATATCTCTTAAGGAATATTTTTAAAGAATTTCTGAAAATCAGGAAAGCGATCCATGCACTTAGGCAGTGACTTAACTTTTTCGTCAAAAAAGACCCCAAAAGTATCTTGGAATGTCTTGAAATTGTACACAGTCATAGTCAAGCATGCCCTGAACAAGAATCCGTTGAATATATTTGCATATCTCTTGAAGAATATTTTTAATGAATTTTTGAAAATCCGAAAAGCGATCCATGCACTTGGACATTCCAAGTATGTTGGAATGTCTTGAAATTGTACTCGGTCATAGTCAACGACGCCCTGAACAAGAATCCATTGAAAATATTTGCATATCTCTTAAGGAATATTTTTAATGAATTTTTGAAAATGATGAAAGTCTGTGCACTTAGGCAGTGACTTAACTTTTTATCCAAAAAAGACCCCAAAGGTATCTTGGAATGTCTTGAAATTGTACACAGTCATAGTCAAGCATGCCCTGAACAAGAATCCGTTGAATATATTTGCATATCTCTTGAAGAATATTTTTAATGAACTTTTGAAAATCAGGAAAGCGATCCATGCACTTGGACATTCCAAGTATGTTGGAATGTCTTGAAATTGTACTCAGTCATAGTCAACGACGCCCTGAACAAGAATCCCTTGAAAATATTTGCATATCGCTTAAGGAATATTTTTAATGAATTTTTGAAAATCAGGAAAGCGATCCATGCACTTAGGCAGTGACTTAACTTTTTTGTCAAAAAAGACCCCAAAAGTATCTTGGAATGTCTTGAAATTGTACACAGTCATAGTCAAGCATGCCCTGAACAAGAATCCGTTGAATATATTTGCATATCTCTTGAAGAATATTTTTAATGAATTTTTGAAAATCCGAAAAGCGATCCATGCACTTGGACATTCCAAGTATGTTGGAATGTCTTTAAATTGTACTCAGTCATAGTCAACGACGCCCTGAACAAGAATCAATTGAAAATATTTGCATATCTCTTAAGGAATATTTTTAATGAATTTTTGAAAATGAGGAAAGTCTGTGCACTTAGGCAGTGACTTAACTTTTTATTCAAAAAAGACCCCAAAAGTATCTTGGAATGTCTTGAAATTGTACACAGTCATAGTCAAGCATGCCCTGAACAAGAATCCGTTGAATATATTTGCATATCTCTTGAAGAATATTTTTAATGAACTTTTGAAAATCAGGAAAGCGATCCATGCACTTGGACATTCCAAGTATGTTGGAATGTCTTGAAATTGTACTCAGTCATAGTCAACGACGCCCTGAACAAGAATCCGTTGAAAATATTTGCATATCGTTTAAGGAATATTTTTAAAGAATTTCTGAAAATCAGGAAAGCGATCCATGCACTTAGGCAGTGACTTAACTTTTTCGTCAAAAAAGACCCCAAAAGTATCTTGGAATGTCTTGAAATTGCACACAGTCATAGTCAAGCATGCCCTGAACAAGAATCCGTTGAATATATTTGCATATCTCTTGAAGAATATTTTTAATGAATTTTTGAAAATCCGGAAAGCGATCCATGCACTTGGACATTCCAAGTATGTTGGAATGTCTTGAAATTGTACTCAGTCATAGTCAACAACGCCCTGAACAAGAATCCATTGAAAATATTTGCATATCTCTTAAGGAATATTTTTAATGAATTTTTGAAAATGAGGAAAGTCTGTGCACTTAGGCAGTGACTTAACTTTTTATTCAAAAAAGACCCCAAAAGTATCTTGGAATGTCTTGAAATTGTACACAGTCATAGTCAAGCATGCCCTGAACAAGAATCCGTTGAATATATTTGCATATCTCTTGAAGAATATTTTTAATGAACTTTTGAAAATCAGGAAAGCGATCCATGCACTTGGACATTCCAAGTATGTTGGAATGTTTTGAAATTGTACTCAGTCATAGTCAACGACGCCCTGAACAAGAATCCGTTGAAAATATTTGCATATCGCTTAAGGAATATTTTTAATGAATTTTTGAAAATCAGAAAAGCGATCCATGCACTTAGGCAGTGACTTAACTTTTTTGTCAAAAAAGACCCCAAAAGTATCTTGGAATGTCTTGAAATTGTACACAGTCATAGTCAAGCATGCCCTGAACAAGAATCCGTTGAATATATTTGCATATCTCTTGAAGAATATTTTTAATGAATTTTTGAAAATCCGAAAAGCGATCCATGCACTTGGACATTCCAAGTATGTTGGAATGTCTTGAAATTGTACTCAGTCATAGTCAACGACGCCCTGAACAAGAATCAATTGAAAATATTTGCATATCTCTTAAGGAATATTTTTAATGAATTTTTGAAAATGAGGAAAGTCTGTGCACTTAGGCAGTGACTTAACTTTTTATTCAAAAAAGACCCCAAAAGTATCCTGGAATGTCTTGAAATTGTACACAGTCATAGTCAAGCATGCCCTGAACAAGAATCCGTTGAATATATTTGCATATCTCTTGAAGAATATTTTTAATGAACTTTTGAAAATCAGGAAAGCGATCCATGCACTTGGACATTCCAAGTATGTTGGAATGTCTTGAAATTGTACTCAGTCATAGTCAACGACGCCCTGAACAAGAATCCGTTGAAAATATTTGCATATCGTTTAAGGAATATTTTTAAAGAATTTCTGAAAATCAGGAAAGCGATCCATGCACTTAGGCAGTGACTTAACTTTTTCGTCAAAAAAGACCCCAAAAGTATCTTGGAATGTCTTGAAATTGTACACAGTCATAGTCAAGCATGCCCTGAACAAGAATCCGTTGAATATATTTGCATATCTCTTGAAGAATATTTTTAATGAACTTTTGAAAATCAGGAAAGCGATCCATGCACTTGGACATTCCAAGTATGTTGGAATGTCTTGAAATTGTACTCAGTCATAGTCAACGACGCCCTGAACAAGAATCCGTTGAAAATATTTGCATATCGCTTAAGGAATATTTTTAATGAATTTTTGAAAATCAGGAAAGCGATCCAAGCACTTAGGCAGTGACTTAACTTTTTTGTCAAAAAAGACCCCAAAAGTATCTTGGAATGTCTTGAAATTGTACACAGTCATAGTCAAGCATGCCCTGAACAAGAATCCGTTGAATATATTTGCATATCTCTTGAAGAATATTTTTAATGAATTTTTGAAAATCCGAAAAGCGATCCATGCACTTGGACATTCCAAGTATGTTGGAATGTCTTGAAATTGTACTCAGTCATAGTCAACGACGCCCTGAACAAGAATCAATTGAAAATATTTGCATATCTCTTAAGGAATATTTTTAATGAATTTTTGAAAATGAGGAAAGTCTGTGCACTTAGGCAGTGACTTAACTTTTTATTCAAAAAAGACCCCAAAAGTATCTTGGAATGTCTTGAAATTGTACACAGTCATAGTCAAGCATGCCCTGAACAAGAATCCGTTGAATATATTTGCATATCTCTTGAAGAATATTTTTAATGAACTTTTGAAAATCAGGAAAGCGATCCATGCACTTGGACATTCCAAGTATGTTGGAATGTCTTGAAATTGTACTCAGTCATAGTCAACGACGCCCTGAACAAGAATCCGTTGAAAATATTTGCATATCGTTTAAGGAATATTTTTAAAGAATTTCTGAAAATCAGGAAAGCGATCCATGCACTTAGGCAGTGACTTAACTTTTTCGTCAAAAAAGACCCCAAAAGTATCTTGGAATGTCTTGAAATTGTACACAGTCATAGTCAAGCATGCCCTGAACAAGAATCCGTTGAATATATTTGCATATCTCTTGAAGAATATTTTTAATGAATTTTTGAAAATCAGGAAAGCGATCCATGCACTTGGACATTCCAAGTATGTTGGAATGTTTTGAAATTGTACTCAGTCATAGTCAACGACGCCCTGAACAAGAATCCGTTGAAAATATTTGCATATCGCTTAAGGAATATTTTTAATGAATTTTTGAAAATCAGAAAAGCGATCCATGCACTTAGGCAGTGACTTAACTTTTTTGTCAAAAAAGACCCCAAAAGTATCTTGGAATGTCTTGAAATTGTACACAGTCATAGTCAAGCATGCCCTGAACAAGAATCCGTTGAATATATTTGCATATCTCTTGAAGAATATTTTTAATGAATTTTTGAAAATCCGAAAAGCGATCCATGCACTTGGACATTCCAAGTATGTTGGAATGTCTTGAAATTGTACTCGGTCATAGTCAACGACGCCCTGAACAAGAATCAATTGAAAATATTTGCATATCTCTTAAGGAATATTTTTAATGAATTTTTGAAAATGAGGAAAGTCTGTGCACTTAGGCAGTGACTTAACTTTTTATTCAAAAAAGACCCCAAAAGTATCCTGGAATGTCTTGAAATTGTACACAGTCATAGTCAAGCATGCCCTGAACAAGAATCCGTTGAATATATTTGCATATCTCTTGAAGAATATTTTTAATGAACTTTTGAAAATCAGGAAAGCGATGCATGCACTTGGAAATTCCAAGTATGTTGGAATGTCTTGAAATTGTACTCAGTCATAGTCAACGACGCCCTGAACAAGAATCCGTTGAAAATATTTGCATATCGTTTAAGAAATATTTTTAAAGAATTTCTGAAAATCAGGAAAGCGATCCATGCACTTAGGCAGTGACTTAACTTTTTCGTCAAAAAAGACCGCAAAAGTATCTTGGAATGTCTTGAAATTGTACACAGTCATAGTCAAGCATGCCCTGAACAAGAATCCGTTGAATATATTTGCATATCTCTTGAAGAATATTTTTAATGAATTTTTGAAAATCCGAAAAGCGATCCATGCACTTGGACATTCCAAGTATGTTGGAATGTCTTGAAATTGTACTCGGTCATAGTCAACGACGCCCTGAACAAGAATCCGTTGAAAATATTTGCATATCTCTTAAGGAATATTTTTAATGAATTTTTGAAAATGAGGAAAGTCTGTGCACTTAGGCAGTGACTTAACTTTTTATTCAAAAAAGACCCCAAAAGTATCTTGGAATGTCTTGAAATTGTACACAGTCATAGTCAAGCATGCCCTGAACAAGAATCCGTTGAATATATTTGCATATCTCTTGAAGAATATTTTTAATGAACTTTTGAAAATCAGGAAAGCGATCCATGCACTTGGACATTCCAAGTATGTTGGAATGTCTTGAAATTGTACTCAGTCATAGTCAACGACGCCCTGAACAAGAATCCGTTGCAAATATTTGCATATCTTTTAAGGAATATTTTTAAAGAATTTCTGAAAATCAGGAAAGCGATCCATGCACTTAGGCAGTGACTTAACTTTTTCGTCAAAAAAGACCCCAAAAGTATCTTGGAATGTCTTGAAATTGTACACAGTCATAGTCAAGCATGCCCTGAACAAGAATCCGTTGAATATATTTGCATATCTCTTGAAGAATATTTTTAATGAATTTTTGAAAATCCGAAAAGCGATCCATGCACTTGGACATTCCAAATATGTTGGAATGTCTTGAAATTGTACTCAGTCATAGTCAACGACGCCCTGAACAAGAATCAATTGAAAATATTTGCATATCTCTTAAGGAATATTTTTAATGAATTTTTGAAAATGAGGAAAGTCTGTGCACTTAGGCAGTGACTTAACTTTTTATTCAAAAAAGACCCCAAAAGTATCTTGGAATGTCTTGAAATTGTACACAGTCATAGTCAAGCATGCCCTGAACAAGAATCCGTTGAATATATTTGCATATCTCTTGAAGAATATTTTTAATGAACTTTTGAAAATCAGGAAAGCGATCCATGCACTTGGACATTCCAAGTATGTTGGAATGTCTTGAAATTGTACTCAGTCATAGTCAACGACGCCCTGAACAAGAATCCGTTGAAAATATTTGCATATCGTTTAAGGAATATTTTTAAAGAATTTCTGAAAATCAGGAAAGCGATCCATGCACTTAGGCAGTGACTTAACTTTTTTGTCAAAAAAGACCCCAAAAGTATCTTGGAATGTCTTGAAATTGTACACAGTCATAGTCAAGCATGCCCTGAACAAGAATCCGTTGAATATATTTGCATATCTCTTGAAGAATATTTTTAATGAATTTTTGAAAATCCGAAAAGCGATCCATGCACTTGGACATTCCAAGTATGTTGGAATGTCTTGAAATTGTACTCGGTCATAGTCAACGACGCCCTGAACAAGAATCAATTGAAAATATTTGCATATCTCTTAAGGAATATTTTTAATGAATTTTTGAAAATCAGGAAAGTCTGTGCACTTAGGCAGTGACTTAACTTTTTATTCAAAAAAGACCCCAAAAGTATCCTGGAATGTCTTGAAATTGTACACAGTCATAGTCAAGCATGCCCTGAACAAGAATCCGTTGAATATATTTGCATATCTCTTGAAGAATATTTTTAATGAACTTTTGAAAATCAGGAAAGCGATCCATGCACTTGGAAATTCCAAGTATGTTGGAATGTCTTGAAATTGTACTCAGTCATAGTCAACGACGCCCTGAACAAGAATCCGTTGAAAATATTTGCATATCGTTTAAGAAATATTTTTAAAGAATTTCTGAAAATCAGGAAAGCGATCCATGCACTTAGGCAGTGACTTAACTTTTTCGTCAAAAAAGACCGCAAAAGTATCTTGGAATGTCTTGAAATTGTACACAGTCATAGTCAAGCATGCCCTGAACAAGAATCCGTTGAATATATTTGCATATCTCTTGAAGAATATTTTTAATGAATTTTTGAAAATCCGAAAAGCGATCCATGCACTTGGACATTCCAAGTATGTTGGAATGTCTTGAAATTGTACTCGGTCATAGTCAACGACGCCCTGAACAAGAATCCATTGAAAATATTTGCATATCTCTTAAGGAATATTTTTAATGAATTTTTGAAAATGAGGAAAGTCTGTGCACTTAGGCAGTGACTTAACTTTTTATTCAAAAAAGACCCCAAAAGTATCTTGGAATGTCTTGAAATTGTACACAGTCATAGTCAAGCATGCCCTGAACAAGAATCCGTTGAATATATTTGCATATCTCTTGAAGAATATTTTTAATGAACTTTTGAAAATCAGGAAAGCGATCCATGCACTTGGACATTCCAAGTATGTTGGAATGTCTTGAAATTGTACTCAGTCATAGTCAACGACGCCCTGAACAAGAATCCGTTGCAAATATTTGCATATCTTTTAAGGAATATTTTTAAAGAATTTCTGAAAATCAGGAAAGCGATCCATGCACTTAGGCAGTGACTTAACTTTTTCGTCAAAAAAGACCCCAAAAGTATCTTGGAATGTCTTGAAATTGTACACAGTCATAGTCAAGCATGCCCTGAACAAGAATCCGTTGAATATATTTGCATATCTCTTGAAGAATATTTTTAATGAATTTTTGAAAATCCGAAAAGCGATCCATGCACTTGGACATTCCAAGTATGTTGGAATGTCTTGAAATTGTACTCAGTCATAGTCAACGACGCCCTGAACAAGAATCAATTGAAAATATTTGCATATCTCTTAAGGAATATTTTTAATGAATTTTTGAAAATGAGGAAAGTCTGTGCACTTAGGCAGTGACTTAACTTTTTATTCAAAAAAGACCCCAAAAGTATCTTGGAATGTCTTGAAATTGTACACAGTCATAGTCAAGCATGCCCTGAACAAGAATCCGTTGAATATATTTGCATATCTCTTGAAGAATATTTTTAATGAACTTTTGAAAATCAGGAAAGCGATCCATGCACGTGGACATTCCAAGTATGTTGGAATGTCTTGAAATTGTACTCAGTCATAGTCAACGACGCCCTGAACAAGAATCCGTTGAAAATATTTGCATATCGTTTAAGGAATATTTTTAAAGAATTTCTGAAAATCAGGAAAGCGATCCATGCACTTAGGCAGTGACTTAACTTTTTTGTCAAAAAAGACCCCAAAAGTATCTTGGAATGTCTTGAAATTGTACACAGTCATAGTCAAGCATGCCCTGAACAAGAATCCGTTGAATATATTTGCATATCTCTTGAAGAATATTTTTAATGAATTTTTGAAAATCCGAAAAGCGATCCATGCACTTGGACATTCCAAGTATGTTGGAATGTCTTGAAATTGTACTCAGTCATAGTCAACGACGCCCTGAACAAGAATCAATTGAAAATATTTGCATATCTCTTAAGGAATATTTTTAATGAATTTTTGAAAATGAGGAAAGTCTGTGCACTTAGGCAGTGACTTAACTTTTTATTCAAAAAAGACCCCAAAAGTATCCTGGAATGTCTTGAAATTGTACACAGTCATAGTCAAGCATGCCCTGAACAAGAATCCGTTGAATATATTTGCATATCTCTTGAAGAATATTTTTAATGAACTTTTGAAAATCAGGAAAGCGATCCATGCACTTGGAAATTCCAAGTATGTTGGAATGTCTTGAAATTGTACTCAGTCATAGTCAACTACGCCCTGAACAAGAATCCGTTGAAAATATTTGCATATCGTTTAAGGAATATTTTTAAAGAATTTCTGAAAATCAGGAAAGCGATCCATGCACTTAGGCAGTGACTTAACTTTTTCGTCAAAAAAGACCCCAAAAGTATCTTGGAATGTCTTGAAATTGTACACAGTCATAGTCAAGCATGCCCTGAACAAGAATCCGTTGAATATATTTGCATATCTCCTGAAGAATATTTTTAATGAATTTTTGAAAATCCGAAAAGCGATCCATGCACTTGGACATTCCAAGTATGTTGGAATGTCTTGAAATTGTACTCGGTCATAGTCAACGACGCCCTGAACAAGAATCCATTGAAAATATTTGCATATCTCTTAAGGAATATTTTTAATGAATTTTTGAAAATGATGAAAGTCTGTGCACTTAGGCAGTGACTTAACTTTTTATCCAAAAAAGACCCCAAAGGTATCTTGGAATGTCTTGAAATTGTACACAGTCATAGTCAAGCATGCCCTGAACAAGAATCCGTTGAATATATTTGCATATCTCTTGAAGAATATTTTTAATGAACTTTTGAAAATCAGGAAAGCGATCCATGCACTTGGACATTCCAAGTATGTTGGAATGTCTTGAAATTGTACTCAGTCATAGTCAACGACGCCCTGAACAAGAATCCCTTGAAAATATTTGCATATCGCTTAAGGAATATTTTTAATGAATTTTTGAAAATCAGGAAAGCGATCCATGCACTTAGGCAGTGACTTAACTTTTTTGTCAAAAAAGACCCCAAAAGTATCTTGGAATGTCTTGAAATTGTACACAGTCATAGTCAAGCATGCCCTGAACAAGAATCCGTTGAATATATTTGCATATCTCTTGAAGAATATTTTTAATGAATTTTTGAAAATCCGAAAAGCGATCCATGCACTTGGACATTCCAAGTATGTTGGAATGTCTTGAAATTGTACTCAGTCATAGTCAACGACGCCCTGAACAAGAATCAATTGAAAATATTTGCATATCTCTTAAGGAATATTTTTAATGAATTTTTGAAAATGAGGAAAGTCTGTGCACTTAGGCAGTGACTTAACTTTTTATTCAAAAAAGACCCCAAAAGTATCTTGGAATGTCTTGAAATTGTACACAGTCATAGTCAAGCATGCCCTGAACAAGAATCCGTTGAATATATTTGCATATCTCTTGAAGAATATTTTTAATGAACTTTTGAAAATCAGGAAAGCGATCCATGCACTTGGACATTCCAAGTATGTTGGAATGTCTTGAAATTGTACTCAGTCATAGTCAACGACGCCCTGAACAAGAATCCGTTGCAAATATTTGCATATCGTTTAAGGAATATTTTTAAAGAATTTCTGAAAATCAGGAAAGCGATCCATGCACTTAGGCAGTGACTTAACTTTTTCGTCAAAAAAGACCCCAAAAGTATCTTGGAATGTCTTGAAATTGTACACAGTCATAGTCAAGCATGCCCTGAACAAGAATCCGTTGAATATATTTGCATATCTCTTGAAGAATATTTTTAATGAATTTTTGAAAATCCGAAAAGCGATCCATGCACTTGGACATTCCAAGTATGTTGGAATGTCTTGAAATTGTACTCAGTCATAGTCAACGACGCCCTGAACAAGAATCAATTGAAAATATTTGCATATCTCTTAAGGAATATTTTTAATGAATTTTTGAAAATGAGGAAAGTCTGTGCACTTAGGCAGTGACTTAACTTTTTATTCAAAAAAGACCCCAAAAGTATCTTGGAATGTCTTGAAATTGTACACAGTCATAGTCAAGCATGCCCTGAACAAGAATCCGTTGAATATATTTGCATATCTCTTGAAGAATATTTTTAATGAACTTTTGAAAATCAGGAAAGCGATCCATGCACTTGGACATTCCAAGTATGTTGGAATGTCTTGAAATTGTACTCAGTCATAGTCAACGACGCCCTGAACAAGAATCCGTTGAAAATATTTGCATATCGTTTAAGGAATATTTTTAAAGAATTTCTGAAAATCAGGAAAGCGATCCATGCACTTAGGCAGTGACTTAACTTTTTCGTCAAAAAAGACCCCAAAAGTATCTTGGAATGTCTTGAAATTGTACACAGTCATAGTCAAGCATGCCCTGAACAAGAATCCGTTGAATATATTTGCATATCTCTTGAAGAATATTTTTAATGAATTTTTGAAAATCAGGAAAGCGATCCATGCACTTGGACATTCCAAGTATGTTGGAATGTTTTGAAATTGTACTCAGTCATAGTCAACGACGCCCTGAACAAGAATCCGTTGAAAATATTTGCATATCGCTTAAGGAATATTTTTAATGAATTTTTGAAAATCAGAAAAGCGATCCATGCACTTAGGCAGTGACTTAACTTTTTTGTCAAAAAAGACCCCAAAAGTATCTTGGAATGTCTTGAAATTGTACACAGTCATAGTCAAGCATGCCCTGAACAAGAATCCGTTGAATATATTTGCATATCTCTTGAAGAATATTTTTAATGAATTTTTGAAAATCCGAAAAGCGATCCATGCACTTGGACATTCCAAGTATGTTGGAATGTCTTGAAATTGTACTCAGTCATAGTCAACGACGCCCTGAACAAGAATCAATTGAAAATATTTGCATATCTCTTAAGGAATATTTTTAATGAATTTTTGAAAATGAGGAAAGTCTGTGCACTTAGGCAGTGACTTAACTTTTTATTCAAAAAAGACCCCAAAAGTATCCTGGAATGTCTTGAAATTGTACACAGTCATAGTCAAGCATGCCCTGAACAAGAATCCGTTGAATATATTTGCATATCTCTTGAAGAATATTTTTAATGAACTTTTGAAAATCAGGAAAGCGATCCATGCACTTGGAAATTCCAAGTATGTTGGAATGTCTTGAAATTGTACTCAGTCATAGTCAACGACGCCCTGAACAAGAATCCGTTGAAAATATTTGCATATCGTTTAAGGAATATTTTTAAAGAATTTCTGAAAATCAGGAAAGCGATCCATGCACTTAGGCAGTGACTTAACTTTTTCGTCAAAAAAGACCCCAAAAGTATCTTGGAATGTCTTGAAATTGTACACAGTCATAGTCAAGCATGCCCTGAACAAGAATCCGTTGAATATATTTGCATATCTCTTGAAGAATATTTTTAATGAATTTTTGAAAATCCGAAAAGCGATCCATGCACTTGGACATTCCAAGTATGTTGGAATGTCTTGAAATTGTACTCGGTCATAGTCAACGACGCCCTGAACAAGAATCCATTGAAAATATTTGCATATCTCTTAAGGAATATTTTTAATGAATTTTTGAAAATGATGAAAGTCTGTGCACTTAGGCAGTGACTTAACTTTTTATCCAAAAAAGACCCCAAAGGTATCTTGGAATGTCTTGAAATTGTACACAGTCATAGTCAAGCATGCCCTGAACAAGAATCCGTTGAATATATTTGCATATCTCTTGAAGAATATTTTTAATGAACTTTTGAAAATCAGGAAAGCGATCCATGCACTTGGACATTCCAAGTATGTTGGAATGTCTTGAAATTGTACTCAGTCATAGTCAACGACGCCCTGAACAAGAATCCCTTGAAAATATTTGCATATCGCTTAAGGAATATTTTTAATGAATTTTTGAAAATCAGGAAAGCGATCCATGCACTTAGGCAGTGACTTAACTTTTTTGTCAAAAAAGACCCCAAAAGTATCTTGGAATGTCTTGAAATTGTACACAGTCATAGTCAAGCATGCCCTGAACAAGAATCCGTTGAATATATTTGCATATCTCTTGAAGAATATTTTTAATGAATTTTTGAAAATCCGAAAAGCGATCCATGCACTTGGACATTCCAAGTATGTTGGAATGTCTTTAAATTGTACTCAGTCATAGTCAACGACGCCCTGAACAAGAATCAATTGAAAATATTTGCATATCTCTTAAGGAATATTTTTAATGAATTTTTGAAAATGAGGAAAGTCTGTGCACTTAGGCAGTGACTTAACTTTTTATTCAAAAAAGACCCCAAAAGTATCTTGGAATGTCTTGAAATTGTACACAGTCATAGTCAAGCATGCCCTGAACAAGAATCCGTTGAATATATTTGCATATCTCTTGAAGAATATTTTTAATGAACTTTTGAAAATCAGGAAAGCGATCCATGCACTTGGACATTCCAAGTATGTTGGAATGTCTTGAAATTGTACTCAGTCATAGTCAACGACGCCCTGAACAAGAATCCGTTGAAAATATTTGCATATCGTTTAAGGAATATTTTTAAAGAATTTCTGAAAATCAGGAAAGCGATCCATGCACTTAGGCAGTGACTTAACTTTTTCGTCAAAAAAGACCCCAAAAGTATCTTGGAATGTCTTGAAATTGCACACAGTCATAGTCAAGCATGCCCTGAACAAGAATCCGATGAATATATTTGCATATCTCTTGAAGAATATTTTTAATGAACTTTTGAAAATCCGGAAAGCGATCCATGCACTTGGACATTCCAAGTATGTTGGAATGTCTTGAAATTGTACTCAGTCATAGTCAACAACGCCCTGAACAAGAATCCATTGAAAATATTTGCATATCTCTTAAGGAATATTTTTAATGAATTTTTGAAAATGAGGAAAGTCTGTGCACTTAGGCAGTGACTTAACTTTTTATTCAAAAAAGACCCCAAAAGTATCTTGGAATGTCTTGAAATTGTACACAGTCATAGTCAAGCATGCCCTGAACAAGAATCCGTTGAATATATTTGCATATCTCTTGAAGAATATTTTTAATGAACTTTTGAAAATCAGGAAAGCGATCCATGCACTTGGACATTCCAAGTATGTTGGAATGTTTTGAAATTGTACTCAGTCATAGTCAACGACGCCCTGAACAAGAATCCGTTGAAAATATTTGCATATCGCTTAAGGAATATTTTTAATGAATTTTTGAAAATCAGAAAAGCGATCCATGCACTTAGGCAGTGACTTAACTTTTTTGTCAAAAAAGACCCCAAAAGTATCTTGGAATGTCTTGAAATTGTACACAGTCATAGTCAAGCATGCCCTGAACAAGAATCCGTTGAATATATTTGCATATCTCTTGAAGAATATTTTTAATGAATTTTTGAAAATCCGAAAAGCGATCCATGCACTTGGACATTCCAAGTATGTTGGAATGTCTTGAAATTGTACTCAGTCATAGTCAACGACGCCCTGAACAAGAATCAATTGAAAATATTTGCATATCTCTTAAGGAATATGTTTAATGAATTTTTGAAAATGAGGAAAGTCTGTGCACTTAGGCAGTGACTTAACTTTTTATTCAAAAAAGACCCCAAAAGTATCCTGGAATGTCTTGAAATTGTACACAGTCATAGTCAAGCATGCCCTGAACAAGAATCCGTTGAATATATTTGCATATCTCTTGAAGAATATTTTTAATGAACTTTTGAAAATCAGGAAAGCGATCCATGCACTTGGACATTCCAAGTATGTTGGAATGTCTTGAAATTGTACTCAGTCATAGTCAACGACGCCCTGAACAAGAATCCGTTGAAAATATTTGCATATCGTTTAAGGAATATTTTTAAAGAATTTCTGAAAATCAGGAAAGCGATCCATGCACTTAGGCAGTGACTTAACTTTTTCGTCAAAAAAGACCCCAAAAGTATCTTGGAATGTCTTGAAATTGTACACAGTCATAGTCAAGCATGCCCTGAACAAGAATCCGTTGAATATATTTGCATATCTCTTGAAGAATATTTTTAATGAATTTTTGAAAATCCGGAAAGCGATCCATGCACTTGGACATTCCAAGTATGTTGGAATGTCTTGAAATTGTACTCAGTCATAGTCAACGACGCCCTGAACAAGAATCCGTTGAAAATATTTGCATATCGCTTAAGGAATATTTTTAATGAATTTTTGAAAATCAGGAAAGCGATCCATGCACTTAGGCAGTGACTTAACTTTTTTGTCAAAAAAGACCCCAAAAGTATCTTGGAATGTCTTGAAATTGTACACAGTCATAGTCAAGCATGCCCTGAACAAGAATCCGTTGAATATATTTGCATATCTCTTGAAGAATATTTTTAATGAATTTTTGAAAATCCGAAAAGCGATCCATGCACTTGGACATTCCAAGTATGTTGGAATGTCTTGAAATTGTACTCAGTCATAGTCAACGACGCCCTGAACAAGAATCAATTGAAAATATTTGCATATCTCTTAAGGAATATTTTTAATGAATTTTTGAAAATGATGAAAGTCTGTGCACTTAGGCAGTGACTTAACTTTTTATTCAAAAAAGACCCCAAAGGTATCTTGGAATGTCTTGAAATTGTACACAGTCATAGTCAAGCATGCCCTGAACAAGAATCCGTTGAATATATTTGCATATCTCTTGAAGAATATTTTTAATGAACTTTTGAAAATCAGGAAAGCGATCCATGCACTTGGACATTCCAAGTATGTTGGAATGTCTTGAAATTGTACTCAGTCATAGTCAACGACGCCCTGAACAAGAATCCGTTGAAAATATTTGCATATCGCTTAAGGAATATTTTTAATGAATTTTTGAAAATCAGGAAAGCGATCCATGCACTTAGGCAGTGACTTAACTTTTTTGTCAAAAAAGACCCCAAAAGTATCTTGGAATGTCTTGAAATTGTACACAGTCATAGTCAAGCATGCCCTGAACAAGAATCCGTTGAATATATTTGCATATCTCTTGAAGAATATTTTTAATGAATTTTTGAAAATCCGAAAAGCGATCCATGCACTTGGACATTCCAAGTATGTTGGAATGTCTTGAAATTGTACTCAGTCATAGTCAACGACGCCCTGAACAAGAATCAATTGAAAATATTTGCATATCTCTTAAGGAATATTTTTAATGAATTTTTGAAAATGAGGAAAGTCTGTGCACTTAGGCAGTGACTTAACTTTTTATTCAAAAAAGAGCCCAAAAGTATCTTGGAATGTCTTGAAATTGTACACAGTCATAGTCAAGCATGCCCTGAACAAGAATCCGTTGAATATATTTGCATATCTCTTGAAGAATATTTTTAATGAACTTTTGAAAATCAGGAAAGCGATCCATGCACTTGGACATTCCAAGTATGTTGGAATGTCTTGAAATTGTACTCAGTCATAGTCAACGACGCCCTGAACAAGAATCCGTTGAAAATATTTGCATATCGTTTAAGGAATATTTTTAAAGAATTTCTGAAAATCAGGAAAGCGATCCATGCACTTAGGCAGTGACTTAACTTTTTCGTCAAAAAAGACCCCAAAAGTATCTTGGAATGTCTTGAAATTGTACACAGTCATAGTCAAGCATGCCCTGAACAAGAATCCGTTGAATATATTTGCATATCTCTTGAAGAATATTTTTAATGAATTTTTGAAAATCCGGAAAGCGATCCATGCACTTGGACATTCCAAGTATGTTGGAATGTCTTGAAATTGTACTCAGTCATAGTCAACGACGCCCTGAACAAGAATCCGTTGAAAATATTTGCATATCGCTTAAGGAATATTTTTAATGAATTTTTGAAAATCAGGAAAGCGATCCATGCACTTAGGCAGTGACTTAACTTTTTTGTCAAAAAAGACCCCAAAAGTATCTTGGAATGTCTTGAAATTGTACACAGTCATAGTCAAGCATGCCCTGAACAAGAATCCGTTGAATATATTTGCATATCTCTTGAAGAATATTTTTAATGAATTTTTGAAAATCCGAAAAGCGATCCATGCACTTGGACATTCCAAGTATGTTGGAATGTCTTGAAATTGTACTCAGTCATAGTCAACGACGCCCTGAACAAGAATCAATTGAAAATATTTGCATATCTCTTAAGGAATATTTTTAATGAATTTTTGAAAATGAGGAAAGTCTGTGCACTTAGGCAGTGACTTAACTTTTTATTCAAAAAAGACCCCAAAAGTATCTTGGAATGTCTTGAAATTGTACACAGTCATAGTCAAGCATGCCCTGAACAAGAATCCGTTGAATATATTTGCATATCTCTTGAAGAATATTTTTAATGAACTTTTGAAAATCAGGAAAGCGATCCATGCACTTGGACATTCCAAGTATGTTGGAATGTCTTGAAATTGTACTCAGTCATAGTCAACGACGCCCTGAACAAGAATCCGTTGAAAATATTTGCATATCGTTTAAGGAATATTTTTAAAGAATTTCTGAAAATCAGGAAAGCGATCCATGCACTTAGGCAGTGACTTAACTTTTTCGTCAAAAAAGACCCCAAAAGTATCTTGGAATGTCTTGAAATTGTACACAGTCATAGTCAAGCATGCCCTGAACAAGAATCCGTTGAATATATTTGCATATCTCTTGAAGAATATTTTTAATGAATTTTTGAAAATCCGGAAAGCGATCCATGCACTTGGACATTCCAAGTATGTTGGAATGTCTTGAAATTGTACTCGGTCATAGTCAACGACGCCCTGAACAAGAATCCATTGAAAATATTTGCATATCTCTTAAGGAATATTTTTAATGAATTTTTGAAAATGATGAAAGTCTGTGCACTTAGGCAGTGACTTAACTTTTTATTCAAAAAAGACCCCAAAGGTATCTTGGAATGTCTTGAAATTGTACACAGTCATAGTCAAGCATGCCCTGAACAAGAATCCGTTGAATATATTTGCATATCTCTTGAAGAATATTTTTAATGAACTTTTGAAAATCAGGAAAGCGATCCATGCACTTGGACATTCCAAGTATGTTGGAATGTCTTGAAATTGTACTCAGTCATAGTCAACGACGCCCTGAACAAGAATCCGTTGAAAATATTTGCACATCGCTTAAGGAATATTTTTAATGAATTTTTGAAAATCAGGAAAGCGATCCATGCACTTAGGCAGTGACTTAACTTTTTTGTCAAAAAAGACCCCAAAAGTATCTTGGAATGTCTTGAAATTGTACACAGTCATAGTCAAGCATGCCCTGAACAAGAATCCGTTGAATATATTTGCATATCTCTTGAAGAATATTTTTAATGAATTTTTGAAAATCCGAAAAGCGATCCATGCACTTGGACATTCCAAGTATGTTGGAATGTCTTGAAATTGTACTCAGTCATAGTCAACGACGCCCTGAACAAGAATCAATTGAAAATATTTGCATATCTCTTAAGGAATATTTTTAATGAATTTTTGAAAATGAGGAAAGTCTGTGCACTTAGGCAGTGACTTAACTTTTTATTCAAAAAAGACCCCAAAAGTATCTTGGAATGTCTTGAAATTGTACACAGTCATAGTCAAGCATGCCCTGAACAAGAATCCATTGAATATATTTGCATATCTCTTGAAGAATATTTTTAATGAACTTTTGAAAATCAGGAAAGCGATCCATGCACTTGGACATTCCAAGTATGTTGGAATGTCTTGAAATTGTACTCAGTCATAGTCAACGACGCCCTGAACAAGAATCCGTTGAAAATATTTGCATATCGTTTAAGGAATATTTTTAAAGAATTTCTGAAAATCAGGAAAGCGATCCATGCACTTAGGCAGTGACTTAACTTTTTCGTCAAAAAAGACCCCAAAAGTATCTTGGAATGTCTTGAAATTGTACACAGTCATAGTCAAGAATGCCCTGAACAAGAATCCGTTGAATATATTTGCATATCTCTTGAAGAATATTTTTAATGAATTTTTGAAAATCCGGAAAGCGATCCATGCACTTGGACATTCCAAGTATGTTGGAATGTCTTGAAATTGTACTCGGTCATAGTCAACGACGCCCTGAACAAGAATCCATTGAAAATATTTGCATATCTCTTAAGGAATATTTTTAATGAATTTTTGAAAATGATGAAAGTCTGTGCACTTAGGCAGTGACTTAACTTTTTATTCAAAAAAGACCCCAAAGGTATCTTGGAATGTCTTGAAATTGTACACAGTCATAGTCAAGCATGCCCTGAACAAGAATCCGTTGAATATATTTGCATATCTCTTGAAGAATATTTTTAATGAACTTTTGAATATCAGGAAAGCGATCCATGCACTTGGACATTCCAAGTATGTTGGAATGTCTTGAAATTGTACTCAGTCATAGTCAACGACGCCCTGAACAAGAATCCGTTGAAAATATTTGCATATCGCTTAAGGAATATTTTTAATGAATTTCTGAAAATGAGGAAAGCGATCCATGCACTTAGGCAGTGACTTAACTTTTTTGTCAAAAAAGACCCCAAAAGTATCTTGGAATGTCTTGAAATTGTACACAGTCATAGTCAAGCATGCCCTGAACAAGAATCCGTTGAATATATTTGCATATCTCTTGAAGAATATTTTTAATGAATTTTTGAAAATCCGGAAAGCGATCCATGCACTTGGACATTCCAAGTATGTTGGAATGTCTTGAAATTGTACTCGGTCATAGTCAACGACGCCCTGAACAAGAATCCATTGAAAATATTTGCATATCTCTTAAGGAATATTTTTAATGAATTTTTGAAAATGATGAAAGTCTGTGCACTTAGGCAGTGACTTAACTTTTTTGTCAAAAAAGACCCCAAAAGTATCTTGGAATGTCTTGAAATTGTACACAGTCATAGTCAAGCATGCCCTGAACAAGAATATGTTGAATATATTTGCATATCTCTTGAATAATATTTTTAATGAATTTTTGAAAATCCGAAAAGCGATCCATGCACTTGGACATTCCAAGTATGTTGGAATGTCTTGAAATTGTACTCAGTCATAGTCAACGACTCCCTGAACAAGAATCCGTTGAAAATATTTGCGTATAGTTTAAGGAATATTTTTAAAGAATTTCTGAAAATCAGGAAAGCGATCCATGCACTTAGGCAGTGACTTAACTTTTTCGTCAAAAAAGACCCCAAAAGTATCTTGGAATGTCTTGAAATTGTACACAGTCATAGTCAAGAATGCCCTGAACAAGAATCCGTTGAATATATTTGCATATCTCTTGAAGAATATTTTTAATGAATTTTTGAAAATCCGGAAAGCGATCCATGCACTTGGACATTCCAAGTATGTTGGAATGTCTTGAAATTGTACTCGGTCATAGTCAACGACGCCCTGAACAAGAATCCATTGAAAATATTTGCATATCTCTTAAGGAATATTTTTAATGAATTTTTGAAAATGATGAAAGTCTGTGCACTTAGGCAGTGACTTAACTTTTTATTCAAAAAAGACCCCAAAAGTATCTTGGAATGTCTTGAAATTGTACACAGTCATAGTCAAGCATGCCCTGAACAAGAATATGTTGAATATATTTGCATATCTCTTGAATAATATTTTTAATGAATTTTTGAAAATCCGAAAAGCGATCCATGCACTTGGACATTCCAAGTATGTTGGAATGTCTTGAAATTGTACTCAGTCATAGTCAACGACTCCCTGAACAAGAATCCGTTGAAAATATTTGCGTATAGTTTAAGGAATATTTTTAAAGAATTTCTGAAAATCAGGAAAGCGATCCATGCACTTAGGCAGTGACTTAACTTTTTCGTCAAAAAAGACCCCAAAAGTATCTTGGAATGTCTTGAAATTGTACACAGTCATAGTCAAGAATGCCCTGAACAAGAATCCGTTGAATATATTTGCATATCTCTTGAAGAATATTTTTAATGAATTTTTGAAAATCCGGAAAGCGATCCATGCACTTGGACATTCCAAGTATGTTGGAATGTCTTGAAATTGTACTCGGTCATAGTCAACGACGCCCTGAACAAGAATCCATTGAAAATATTTGCATATCTCTTAAGGAATATTTTTAATGAATTTTTGAAAATGATGAAAGTCTGTGCACTTAGGCAGTGACTTAACTTTTTATTCAAAAAAGACCCCAAAGGTATCTTGGAATGTCTTGAAATTGTACACAGTCATAGTCAAGCATGCCCTGAACAAGAATCCGTTGAATATATTTGCATATCTCTTGAAGAATATTTTTAATGAACTTTTGAAAATCAGGAAAGCGATCCATGCACTTGGACATTCCAAGTATGTTGGAATGTCTTGAAATTGTACTCAGTCATAGTCAACGACGCCCTGAAAAAGAATCCGTTGAAAATATTTGCATATCGCTTAAGGAATATTTTTAATTAATTTTTGAAAATCAGGAAAGTGATCCATGCACTTAGGCAGTGACTTAACTTTTTTGTCAAAAAAGACCCCAAAAGTATCTTGGAATGTCTTGAAATTGTACACAGTCATAGTCAAGCATGCCCTGAACAAGAATCCGTTGAATATATTTGCATATCTCTTGAAGAATATTTTTAATGAATTTTTGAAAATCCGAAAAGCGATCCATGCACTTGGACATTCAAAGTATGTTGGAATGTCTTGAAATTGTACTCAGTCATAGTCAACGACGCCCTGAACAAGAATCAATTGAAAATATTTGCATATCTCTTAAGGAATATTTTTAATGAATTTTTGAAAATGAGGAAAGTCTGTGCACTTAGGCAGTGACTTAACTTTTTATTCAAAAAAGACCCCAAAAGTATCTTGGAATGTCTTGAAATTGTACACAGTCATAGTCAAGCATGCCCTGAACAAGAATCCGTTGAATATATTTGCATATCTCTTGAAGAATATTTTTAATGAACTTTTGAAAATCAGGAAAGCGATCCATGCACTTGGACATTCCAAGTATGTTGGAATGTCTTGAAATTGTACTCAGTCATAGTCAACGACGCCCTGAACAAGAATCCGTTGAAAATATTTGCATATCGCTTAAGGAATATTTTTAATGAATTTTTGAAAATCAGGAAAGTGATCCATGCACTTAGGCAGTGACTTAACTTTTTTGTCAAAAAAGACCCCAAAAGTATCTTGGAATGTCTTGAAATTGTACACAGTCATAGTCAAGCATGCCCTGAACAAGAATCCGTTGAATATATTTGCATATCTCTTGAAGAATATTTTTAATGAATTTTTGAATATCCGAAAAGCGATCCATGCACATGGACATTCAAAGTATGTTGGAATGTCTTGAAATTGTACTCAGTCATAGTCAACGACGCCCTGAACAAGAATCCGTTGAAAATATTTGCATATCTCTTAAGGAATATTTTTAATGAATTTTTGAAAATGATGAAAGTCTGTGCACTTAGGCAGTGACTTAACTTTTTATTCAAAAAAGACCCCAAAGGTATCTTGGAATGTCTTGAAATTGTACACAGTCATAGTCAAGCATGCCCTGAACAAGAATCCGTTGAATATATTTGCATATCTCTTGAAGAATATTTTTAATGAATTTTTGAAAATCAGGAAAGCGATCCATGCACTTGGACATTGCAAGTATGTTGGAATGTCTTGAAATTGTACTCAGTCATAGTCAACGACGCCCTGAACAAGAATCCGTTGAAAATATTTGCATATCGTTTAAGGAATATTTTTAAAGAATTTCTGAAAATCAGGAAAGCGATCCATGCACTTAGGCAGTGACTAAACTTTTTTGTCAAAAAAGACCCCAAAAGTATCTTGGAATGTCTTGAAATTGTACACAGTCATAGTCAAGCATGCCCTGAACAAGAATATGTTGAATATATTTGCATATCTCTTGAATAATATTTTTAATGAATTTTTGAAAATCCGAAAAGCGATCCATGCACTTGGACATTCCAAGTATGTTGGAATGTCTTGAAATTGTACTCAGTCATAGTCAACGACTCCCTGAACAAGAATCCGTTGAAAATATTTGCGTATAGTTTAAGGAATATTTTTAAAGAATTTCTGAAAATCAGGAAAGCGATCCATGCACTTAGGCAGTGACTTAACTTTTTCGTCAAAAAAGACCCCAAAAGTATCTTGGAATGTCTTGAAATTGTACACAGTCATAGTCAAGAATGCCCTGAACAAGAATCCGTTGAATATATTTGCATATCTCTTGAAGAATATTTTTAATGAATTTTTGAAAATCCGGAAAGCGATCCATGCACTTGGACATTCCAAGTATGTTGGAATGTCTTGAAATTGTACTCGGTCATAGTCAACGACGCCCTGAACAAGAATCCATTGAAAATATTTGCATATCTCTTAAGGAATATTTTTAATGAATTTTTGAAAATGATGAAAGTCTGTGCACTTAGGCAGTGACTTAACTTTTTATTCAAAAAAGACCCCAAAAGTATCTTGGAATGTCTTGAAATTGTACACAGTCATAGTCAAGCATGCCCTGAACAAGAATATGTTGAATATATTTGCATATCTCTTGAATAATATTTTTAATGAATTTTTGAAAATCCGAAAAGCAATCCATGCACTTGGACATTCCAAGTATGTTGGAATGTCTTGAAATTGTACTCAGTCATAGTCAACGACTCCCTGAACAAGAATCCGTTGAAAATATTTGCGTATAGTTTAAGGAATATTTTTAAAGAATTTCTGAAAATCAGGAAAGCGATCCATGCACTTAGGCAGTGACTTAACTTTTTCGTCAAAAAAGACCCCAAAAGTATCTTGGAATGTCTTGAAATTGTACACAGTCATAGTCAAGAATGCCCTGAACAAGAATCCGTTGAATATATTTGCATATCTCTTGAAGAATATTTTTAATGAATTTTTGAAAATCCGGAAAGCGATCCATGCACTTGGACATTCCAAGTATGTTGGAATGTCTTGAAATTGTACTCGGTCATAGTCAACGACGCCCTGAACAAGAATCCATTGAAAATATTTGCATATCTCTTAAGGAATATTTTTAATGAATTTTTGAAAATGATGAAAGTCTGTGCACTTAGGCAGTGACTTAACTTTTTATTCAAAAAAGACCCCAAAGGTATCTTGGAATGTCTTGAAATTGTACACAGTCATAGTCAAGCATGCCCTGAACAAGAATCCGTTGAATATATTTGCATATCTCTTGAAGAATATTTTTAATGAACTTTTGAAAATCAGGAAAGCGATCCATGCACTTGGACATTCCAAGTATGTTGGAATGTCTTGAAATTGTACTCAGTCATAGTCAACGACGCCCTGAAAAAGAATCCGTTGAAAATATTTGCATATCGCTTAAGGAATATTTTTAATTAATTTTTGAAAATCAGGAAAGTGATCCATGCACTTAGGCAGTGACTTAACTTTTTTGTCAAAAAAGACCCCAAAAGTATCTTGGAATGTCTTGAAATTGTACACAGTCATAGTCAAGCATGCCCTGAACAAGAATCCGTTGAATATATTTGCATATCTCTTGAAGAATATTTTTAATGAATTTTTGAAAATCCGAAAAGCGATCCATGCACTTGGACATTCAAAGTATGTTGGAATGTCTTGAAATTGTACTCAGTCATAGTCAACGACGCCCTGAACAAGAATCAATTGAAAATATTTGCATATCTCTTAAGGAATATTTTTAATGAATTTTTGAAAATGAGGAAAGTCTGTGCACTTAGGCAGTGACTTAACTTTTTATTCAAAAAAGACCCCAAAAGTATCTTGGAATGTCTTGTAATTGTACACAGTCATAGTCAAGCATGCCCTGAACAAGAATCCGTTGAATATATTTGCATATCTCTTGAAGAATATTTTTAATGAACTTTTGAAAATCAGGAAAGCGATCCATGCACTTGGACATTCCAAGTATGTTGGAATGTCTTGAAATTGTACTCAGTCATAGTCAACGACGCCCTGAACAAGAATCCGTTGAAAATATTTGCATATCGCTTAAGGAATATTTTTAATGAATTTTTGAAAATCAGGAAAGTGATCCATGCACTTAGGCAGTGACTTAACTTTTTTGTCAAAAAAGACCCCAAAAGTATCTTGGAATGTCTTGAAATTGTACACAGTCATAGTCAAGCATGCCCTGAACAAGAATCCGTTGAATATATTTGCATATCTCTTGAAGAATATTTTTAATGAATTTTTGAATATCCGAAAAGCGATCCATGCACATGGACATTCAAAGTATGTTGGAATGTCTTGAAATTGTACTCAGTCATAGTCAACGACGCCCTGAACAAGAATCAATTGAAAATATTTGCATATCTCTTAAGGAATATTTTTAATGAATTTTTGAAAATGAGGAAAGTCTGTGCACTTAGGCAGTGACTTAACTTTTTATTCAAAAAAGACCCCAAAAGTATCTTGGAATGTCTTGAAATTGTACACAGTCATAGTCAAGCATGCCCTGAACAAGAATCCGTTGAATATATTTGCATATCTCTTGAAGAATATTTTTAATGAACTTTTGAAAATCAGGAAAGCGATCCATGCACTTGGACATTCCAAGTATGTTGGAATGTCTTGAAATTGTACTCAGTCATAGTCAACGACGCCCTGAACAAGAATCCGTTGAAAATATTTGCATATCGCTTAAGGAATATTTTTAATGAATGTTTGAAAATCAGGAAAGCGATCCATGCACTTAGGCAGTGACTTAACTTTTTTGTCAAAAAAGACCCCAAAAGTATCTTGGAATGTCTTGAAATTGTACACAGTCATAGTCAAGCATGCCCTGAACAAGAATCCGTTGAATATATTTGCATATCTCTTGAAGAATATTTTTAATGAATTTTTGAAAATCCGAAAAGCGATCCATGCACTTGGACATTCCAAGTATGTTGGAATGTCTTGAAATTGTACTCAGTCATAGTCAACGACGCCCTGAACAAGAATCAATTGAAAATATTTGCATATCTCTTAAGGAATATTTTTAATGAATTTTTGAAAATGAGGAAAGTCTGTGCACTTAGGCAGTGACTTAACTTTTTATTCAAAAAAGACCCCAAAAGTATCTTGGAATGTCTTGAAATTGTACACAGTCATAGTCAAGCATGCCCTGAACAAGAATCCGTTGAATATATTTGCATATCTCTTGAAGAATATTTTTAATGAACTTTTGAAAATCAGGAAAGCGATCCATGCACTTGGACATTCCAAGTATGTTGGAATGTCTTGAAATTGTACTCAGTCATATTCAACGACGCCCTGAACAAGAATCCGTTGAAAATATTTGCATATCGCTTAAGGAATATTTTTAATGAATTTTTGAAAATCAGGAAAGCGATCCATGCACTTAGGCAGTGACTTAACTTTTTATTCAAAAAAGACCCCAAAAGTATCTTGGAATGTCTTGAAATTGTACACAGTCATAGTCAAGCATGCCCTGAACAAGAATCCGTTGAATATATTTGCATATCTCTTGAAGAATATTTTTAATGAATTTTTGAAAATCCGAAAAGCGATCCATGCACTTGGACATTCCAAGTATGTTGGAATGTCTTGAAATTGTACACAGTCATAGTCAAGCATGCCCTGAACAAGAATCCGTTGAATATATTTGCATATCTCTTGAGGAATATTTTTAATGAATTTTTGAAAATCAGGAAAGCGATCCATGCACTTAGGCAGTGACTTAACTTTTGATGTTTTTGGGTTGTTTTTAAAGAATTAAAGCTGCAGGAGTTCATCCATGTCGTCCAGTCGCTGGAAACAAACGTTTGGACACCGTGGATCACACAGCAGGATATCAGGTGAGACGAAGGAAACGATCCATTTGCCCTGATGCACTTAGTGACTTGACTTTTTTTTCAAAAAAAACCCCAAAAGTAAATTGGAATGTCTTGAAATTGTACACAGTCATAGTCAAGCATGCCCTGAACAAGAATCCGTTGAATATATTTGCATATCTCTTGAAGAATATTTTTAATGAACTTTTGAAAATCAGGAAAGCGATCCATGCACTTGGACATTCCAAGTATGTTGGAATGTCTTGAAATTGTACTCAGTCATAGTCAACGACGCCCTGAACAAGAATCCGTTGAAAATATTTGCATATCGCTTAAGGAATATTTTTAATGAATTTTTGAAAATCAGGAAAGCGATCCATGCACTTAGGCAGTGACTTAACTTTTTTGTCAAAAAAGACCCCAAAAGTATCTTGGAATGTCTTGAAATTGTACACAGTCATAGTCAAGCATGCCCTGAACAAGAATCCGTTGAATATATTTGCATATCTCTTGAAGAATATTTTTAATGAATTTTTGAAAATCCGAAAAGCGATCCATGCACTTGGACATTCCAAGTATGTTGGAATGTCTTGAAATTGTACTCAGTCATAGTCAACGACGCCCTGAACAAGAATCAATTGAAAATATTTGCATATCTCTTAAGGAATATTTTTAATGAATTTTTGAAAATGAGGAAAGTCTGTGCACTTAGGCAGTGACTTAACTTTTTATTCAAAAAAGACCCCAAAAGTATCCTGGAATGTCTTGAAATTGTACACAGTCATAGTCAAGCATGCCCTGAACAAGAATCTGTTGAATATATTTGCATATCTCTTGAAGAATATTTTTAATGAACTTTTGAAAATCAGGAAAGCGATCCATGCACTTGGACATTCCAAGTATGTTGGAATGTCTTGAAATTGTACTCAGTCATAGTCAACGACGCCCTGAACAAGAATCTGTTGAAAATATTTGCATGTCGTTTAAGGAATATTTTTAAAGAATTTCTGAAAATCAGGAAAGCGATCCATGCACTTAGGCAGTGACTTAACTTATTCGTCAAAAAAGACCCCAAAAGTATCTTGGAATGTCTTGAAATTGTACACAGTCATAGTCAAGCATGCCCTGAACAAGAATCCGTTGAATATATTTGCATATCTCTTGAAGAATATTTTTAATGAACTTTTGAAAATCCGAAAAGCGATCCATGCACTTGGACATTCCAAGTATGTTGGAATGTCTTGAAATTGTACTCAGTCATAGTCAACGACGCCCTGAACAAGAATCAATTGAAAATATTTGCATATCTCTTAAGGAATATTTTTAATGAATTTTTGAAAATGAGGAAAGTCTGTGCACTTAGGCAGTGACTTAACTTTTTATTCAAAAAAGACCCCAAAAGTATCCTGGAATGTCTTGAAATTGTACACAGTCATAGTCAAGCATGCCCTGAACAAGAATCCGTTGAATATATTTGCATATCTCTTGAAGAATATTTTTAATGAACTTTTGAAAATCAGGAAAGCGATCCATGCACTTGGACATTCCAAGTATGTTGGAATGTCTTGAAATTGTACTCAGTCATAGTCAACGACGCCCTGAACAAGAATCTGTTGAAAATATTTGCATATCGTTTAAGGAATATTTTTAAAGAATTTCTGAAAATCAGGAAAGCGATCCATGCACTTAGGCAGTGACTTAACTTATTCGTCAAAAAAGACCCCAAAAGTATCTTGGAATGTCTTGAAATTGTACACAGTCATAGTCAAGCATGCCCTGAACAAGAATCCGTTGAATATATTTGCATATCTCTTGAAGAATATTTTTAATGAATTTTTGAAAATCCGGAAAGCAATCCATGCACTTGGACATTCCAAGTATGTTGGAATGTCTTGAAATTGTACTCGGTCATAGTCAACGACGCCCTGAACAAGAATCCATTGAAAATATTTGCATATCTCTTAAGGAATATTTTTAATGAATTTTTGAAAATGATGAAAGTCTGTGCACTTAGGCAGTGACTTAACTTTTTATCCAAAAAAGACCCCAAAGGTATCTTGGAATGTCTTGAAATTGTACACAGTCATAGTCAAGCATGCCCTGAACAAGAATCCGTTGAATATATTTGCATATCTCTTGAAGAATATTTTTAATGAACTTTTGAAAATCAGGAAAGCGATCCATGCACTTGGACATTCCAAGTATGTTGGAATGTCTTGAAATTGTACTCAGTCATAGTCAACGACGCCCTGAACAAGAATCCGTTGAAAATATTTGCATATCGCTTAAGGAATATTTTTAATGAATTTTTGAAAATCAGGAAAGCGATCCATGCACTTAGGCAGTGACTTAACTTTTTTGTCAAAAAAGACCCCAAAAGTATCTTGGAATGTCTTGAAATTGTACACAGTCATAGTCAAGCATGCCCTGAACAAGAATCCGTTGAATATATTTGCATATCTCTTGAAGAATATTTTTAATGAATTTTTGAAAATCCGAAAAGCGATCCATGCACTTGGACATTCCAAGTATGTTGGAATGTCTTTAAATTGTACTCAGTCATAGTCAACGACGCCCTGAACAAGAATCAATTGAAAATATTTGCATATCTCTTAAGGAATATTTTTAATGAATTTTTGAAAATGAGGAAAGTCTGTGCACTTAGGCAGTGACTTAACTTTTTATTCAAAAAAGACCCCAAAAGTATCTTGGAATGTCTTGAAATTGTACACAGTCATAGTCAAGCATGCCCTGAACAAGAATCCGTTGAATATATTTGCATATCTCTTGAAGAATATTTTTAATGAACTTTTGAAAATCAGGAAAGCGATCCATGCACTTGGACATTCCAAGTATGTTGGAATGTCTTGAAATTGTACTCAGTCATATTCAACGACGCCCTGAACAAGAATCCGTTGAAAATATTTGCATATCGCTTAAGGAATATTTTTAATGAATTTTTGAAAATCAGGAAAGCGATCCATGCACTTAGGCAGTGACTTAACTTTTTATTCAAAAAAGACCCCAAAAGTATCTTGGAATGTCTTGAAATTGTACACAGTCATAGTCAAGCATGCCCTGAACAAGAATCCGTTGAATATATTTGCATATCTCTTGAAGAATATTTTTAATGAATTTTTGAAAATCCGAAAAGCGATCCATGCACTTGGACATTCCAAGTATGTTGGAATGTCTTGAAATTGTACACAGTCATAGTCAAGCATGCCCTGAACAAGAATCCGTTGAATATATTTGCATATCTCTTGAGGAATATTTTTAATGAATTTTTGAAAATCAGGAAAGCGATCCATGCACTTAGGCAGTGACTTAACTTTTGATGTTTTTGGGTTGTTTTTAAAGAATTAAAGCTGCAGGAGTTCATCCATGTCGTCCAGTCGCTGGAAACAAACGTTTGGACACCGTGGATCACACAGCAGGATATCAGGTGAGACGAAGGAAACGATCCATTTGCCCTGATGCACTTAGTGACTTGACTTTTTTTTCAAAAAAAACCCCAAAAGTAAATTGGAATGTCTTGAAATTGTACACAGTCATAGTCAAGCATGCCCTGAATAAGAATCCGTTGAATATATTTGCATATCTCTTGAAGAATATTTTTAATGAATTTTTGAAAATCCGGAAAGCGATCCATGCACTTGGACATTCCAAGTATGTTGGAATGTCTTGAAATTGTACTCAGTCATAGTCAACGACGCCCTGAACAAGAATCCGTTGAAAATATTTGCATATCGCTTAAGGAATATTTTTAATGAATTTTTGAAAATCAGGAAAGCGATCCATGCACTTAGGCAGTGACTTAACTTTTTCGTCAAAAAAGACCCCAAAAGTATCTTGGAATGTCTTGAAATTGTACACAGTCATAGTCAAGCATGCCCTGAACAAGAATCCGTTGAATATATTTGCATATCTCTTGAAGAATATTTTTAATGAATTTTTGAAAATCCGGAAAGCGATCCATGCACTTGGACATTCCAAGTATGTTGGAATGTCTTGAAATTGTACTCGGTCATAGTCAACGACGCCCTGAACAAGAATCCATTGAAAATATTTGCATATCTCTTAAGGAATATTTTTAATGAATTTTTGGAAATGAGGAAAGTCTGTGCACTTAGGCAGTGACTTAACTTTTTATTCAAAAAAGACCCCAAAAGTATCTTGGAATGTCTTGAAAGCGTACACAGTCATAGTCAAGCATGCCCTGAACAAGAATCCGTTGAATATATTTGCATATCTCTTGAAGAATATTTTAAATGAATTTTTGAAAATCCGGAAAGCGATCCATGCACTTGGACATTCCAAGTATGTTGGAATGTCTTGAAATTGTACTCAGTCATAGTCAACGACGCCCTGAACAAGAATCCGTTGAAAATATTTGCATATCGCTTAAGGAATATTTTTAATGAATTTTTGAAAATCAGGAAAGCAATCCATGCACTTAGGCAGTGACTTAACTTTTTTGTCAAAAAAGACCCCAAAAGTATCTTGGAATGTCTTGAAATTGTACACAGTCATAGTCAAGCATGCCCTGAACAAGAAACCGTTGAATATATTTGCATATCTCTTGAAGAATATTTTTAATGAATTTTTGAAAATCCGAAAAGCGATCCATGCACTTGGACATTCCAAGTATGTTGGAATGTCTTGAAATTGTACTCAGTCATAGTCAACGACGCCCTGAACAAGAATCAATTGAAAATATTTGCATATCTCTTAAGGAATATTTTTAATGAATTTTTGAAAATGAGGAAAGTCTGTGCACTTAGGCAGTGACTTAACTTTTTATTCAAAAAAGACCCCAAAAGTATCTTGATATGTCTTGAAATTGTACACAGTCATAGTCAAGCATGCCCTGAACAAGAATCCGTTGAATATATTTGCATATCTCTTGAAGAATATTTTTAATGAACTTTTGAAAATCAGGAAAGCGATCCATGCACTTGGACATTCCAAGTATGTTGGAATGTCTTGAAATTGTACTCAGTCATAGTCAACGACGCCCTGAACAAGAATCCGTTGAAAATATTTGCATATCGTTTAAGGAATATTTTTAAAGAATTTCTGAAAATCAGGAAAGCGATCCATGCACTTAGGCAGTGACTTAACTTTTTCGTCAAAAAAGACCCCAAAAGTATCTTGGAATGTCTTGAAATTGTACACAGTCATAGTCAAGCATGCCCTGAACAAGAATCCGTTGAATATATTTGCATATCTCTTGAAGAATATTTTTAATGAACTTTTGAAAATCAGGAAAGCGATCCATGCACTTGGACATTCCAAGTATGTTGGAATGTCTTGAAATTGTACTCAGTCATAGTCAACGACGCCCTGAACAAGAATCCGTTGAAAATATTTGCATATCGCTTAAGGAATATTTTTAATGAATTTTTGAAAATCAGGAAAGCGATCCATGCACTTAGGCAGTGACTTAACTTTTTCGTCAAAAAAGACCCCAAAAGTATCTTGGAATGTCTTGAAATTGTACACAGTCATAGTCAAGCATGCCCTGAACAAGAATCCGTTGAATATATTTGCATATCTCTTGAAGAATATTTTTAATGAATTTTTGAAAATCCGAAAAGCGATCCATGCACTTGGACATTCCAAGTATGTTGGAATGTCTTGAAATTGTACTCAGTCATAGTCAACGACGCTCTGAACAAGAATCAATTGAAAATATTTGCATATCTCTTAAGGAATATTTTTAATGAATTTTTGAAAATGAGGAATTTCTGTGCACTTAGGCAGTGACTTAACTTTTTATTCAAAAAAGACCCCAAAAGTATCTTGGAATGTCTTGAAATTGTACACAGTCATAGTCAAGCATGCCCTGAACAAGAATCCGTTGAATATATTTGCATATCTCTTGAAGAATATTTTTAATGAATTTTTGAAAATCCGAAAAGCGATCCATGCACTTGGACATTCAAAGTATGTTGGAATGTCTTGAAATTGTACTCAGTCATAGTCAACGACGCCCTGAACAAGAATCAATTGAAAATATTTGCATATCTCTTAAGGAATATTTTTAATGAATTTTTGAAAATGAGGAAAGTCTGTGCACTTAGGCAGTGACTTAACTTTTTATTCAAAAAAGACCCCAAAAGTATCTTGGAATGTCTTGAAATTGTACACAGTCATAGTCAAGCATGCCCTGAACAAGAATCCGTTGAATATATTTGCATATCTCTTGAAGAATATTTTTAATGAACTTTTGAAAATCAGGAAAGCGATCCATGCACTTGGACATTCCAAGTATGTTGGAATGTCTTGAAATTGTACTCAGTCATAGTCAACGACGCCCTGAACAAGAATCCGTTGAAAATATTTGCATATCGTTTAAGGAATATTTTTAAAGAATTTCTGAAAATCAGGAAAGCGATCCATGCACTTAGGCAGTGACTTAACTTTTTCGTCAAAAAAGACCCCAAAAGTATCTTGGAATGTCTTGAAATTGTACACAGTCATAGTCAAGAATGCCCTGAACAAGAATCCGTTGAATATATTTGCATATCTCTTGAAGAATATTTTTAATGAATTTTTGAAAATCCGGAAAGCGATCCATGCACTTGGACATTCCAAGTATGTTGGAATGTCTTGAAATTGTACTCGGTCATAGTCAACGACGCCCTGAACAAGAATCCATTGAAAATATTTGCATATCTCTTAAGGAATATTTTTAATGAATTTTTGAAAATGAGGAAAGTCTGTGCACTTAGGCAGTGACTTAACTTTTTATTCAAAAAAGACCCCAAAAGTATCTTGGAATGTCTTGAAATTGTACACAGTCATAGTCAAGCATGCCCTGAACAAGAATCCGTTGAATATATTTGCATATCTCTTGAAGAATATTTTTAATGAACTTTTGAAAATCAGGAAAGCGATCCATGCACTTGGACATTCCAAGTATGTTGGAATGTCTTGAAACTGTACTCAGTCATAGTCAACGACGCCCTGAACAAGAATCCGTTGAAAATATTTGCATATCGTTTAAGGAATATTTTTAATGAATTTTTGAAAATGATGAAAGTCTGTGCATTTAGGCAGTGACTTAACTTTTTATTCAAAAAAGACCCCAAAGGTATCTTGGAATGTCTTGAAATTGTACACAGTCATAGTCAAGCATGCCCTGAACAAGAATCCGTTGAATATATTTGCATATCTCTTGAAGAATATTTTTAATGAACTTTTGAAAATCAGGAAAGCGATCCATGCACTTGGACATTCCAAGTATGTTGGAATGTCTTGAAATTGTACTCAGTCATAGTCAACGACGCCCTGAACAAGAATCCGTTGAAAATATTTGCATATCGCTTAAGGAATATTTCTAATGAATTTTTGAAAATCAGGAAAGCGATCCATGCACTTAGGCAGTGACTTAACTTTTTATTCAAAAAAGACCCCAAACGTATCTTGGAATGTCTTGAAATTGTACACAGTCATAGTCAAGCATGCCCTGAACAAGAATCCGTTGAATATATTTGCATATCTCTTGAAGAATATTTTTAATGAACTTTTGAAAATCAGGAAAGCGATCCATGTACCTGGACATTCAAAGTATGTTGGAATGTCTTGAAATTGTACACAGTCATAGTCAAGCATGCCCTGAACAAGAATCCGTTGAATATATTTGCATATCTCTTGAAGAATATTTTTAATGAATTTTTGAAAATCCGAAAAGCGATCCATGCACTTGGACATTCAAAGTATGTTGGAATGTCTTGAAATTGTACTCAGTCATAGTCAACGACGCCCTGAACAAGAATCAATTGAAAATATTTGCATATCTCTTAAGGAATATTTTTAATGAATTTTTGAAAATGAGGAAAGTCTGTGCACTTAGGCAGTGACTTAACTTTTTATTCAAAAAAGACCCCAAAAGTATCTTGGAATGTCTTGAAATTGTACACAGTCATAGTCAAGCATGCCCTGAACAAGAATCCGTTGAATATATTTGCATATCTCTTGAAGAATATTTTTAATGAACTTTTGAAAATCAGGAAAGCGATCCATGCACTTGGACATTCCAAGTATGTTGGAATGTCTTGAAATTGTACTCAGTCATAGTCAACGACGCCCTGAACAAGAATCCGTTGAAAATATTTGCATATCGTTTAAGGAATATTTTTAAAGAATTTCTGAAAATCAGGAAAGCGATCCATGCACTTAGGCAGTGACTTAACTTTTTCGTCAAAAAAGACCCCAAAAGTATCTTGGAATGTCTTGAAATTGTACACAGTCATAGTCAAGCATGCCCTGAACAAGAATCCGTTGAATATATTTGCATATCTCTTGAAGAATATTTTTAATGAATTTTTGAAAATCCGGAAAGCGATCCATGCACTTGGACATTCCAAGTATGTTGGAATGTCTTGAAATTGTACTCGGTCATAGTCAACGACGCCCTGAACAAGAATCCATTGAAAATATTTGCATATCTCTTAAGGAATATTTTTAATGAATTTTTGAAAATGAGGAAAGTCTGTGCACTTAGGCAGTGACTTAACTTTTTATTCAAAAAAGACCCCAAAAGTATCTTGGAATGTCTTGAAATTGTACACAGTCATAGTCAAGCATGCCCTGAACAAGAATCCGTTGAATATATTTGCATATCTCTTGAAGAATATTTTTAATGAACTTTTGAAAATCAGGAAAGCGATCCATGCACTTGGACATTCCAAGTATGTTGGAATGTCTTGAAATTGTACTCAGTCATAGTCAACGACGCCCTGAACAAGAATCCGTTGAAAATATTTGCATATCGCTTAAGGAATATTTTTAATGAATTTTTGAAAATGATGAAAGTCTGTGCATTTAGGCAGTGACTTAACTTTTTATTCAAAAAAGACCCCAAAGGTATCTTGGAATGTCTTGAAATTGTACTCAGTCATAGTCAACGACGCCCTGAACAAGAATCCGTTGAAAATATTTGCATATCGTTTAAGGAATATTTTTAATGAATTTTTGAAAATGATGAAAGTCTGTGCATTTAGGCAGTGACTTAACTTTTTATTCAAAAAAGACCCCAAAGGTATCTTGGAATGTCTTGAAATTGTACACAGTCATAGTCAAGCATGCCCTGAACAAGAATCCGTTGAATATATTTGCATATCTCTTGAAGAATATTTTTAATGAACTTTTGAAAATCAGGAAAGCGATCCATGCACTTGGACATTCCAAGTATGTTGGAATGTCTTGAAATTGTACTCAGTCATAGTCAACGACGCCCTGAACAAGAATCCGTTGAAAATATTTGCATATCGCTTAAGGAATATTTCTAATGAATTTTTGAAAATCAGGAAAGCGATCCATGCACTTAGGCAGTGACTTAACTTTTTTGTCAAAAAAGACCCCAAACGTATCTTGGAATGTCTTGAAATTGTACACAGTCATAGTCAAGCATGCCCTGAACAAGAATCCGTTGAATATATTTGCATATCTCTTGAAGAATATTTTTAATGAACTTTTGAAAATCAGGAAAGCGATCCATGCACTTGGACATTCCAAGTATGTTGGAATGTCTTGAAATTGTACTCAGTCATAGTCAACGACGCCCTGAACAAGAATCCGTTGAAAATATTTGCGTATCGTTTAAGGAATATTTTTAAAGAATTTCTGAAAATCAGGAAAGCGATCCATGCACTTAGGCAGTGACTTAACTTTTTCGTCAAAAAAGACCCCAAAAGTATCTTGGAATGTCTTGAAATTGTACACAGTCATAGTCAAGAATGCCCTGAACAAGAATCCGTTGAATATATTTGCATATCTCTTGAAGAATATTTTTAATGAATTTTTGAAAATCCGGAAAGTGATCCATGCACTTGGACATTCCAAGTATGTTGGAATGTCTTGAAATTGTACTCGGTCATAGTCAACGACGCCCTGAACAAGAATCCATTGAAAATATTTGCATATCTCTTAAGGAATATTTTTAATGAATTTTTGAAAATGATGAAAGTCTGTGCACTTAGGCAGTGACTTAACTTTTTATTCAAAAAAGACCCCAAAGGTATCTTGGAATGTCTTGAAATTGTACACAGTCATAGTCAAGCATGCCCTGAACAAGAATCCGTTGAATATATTTGCATATCTCTTGAAGAATATTTTTAATGAATTTTTGAAAATCCGGAAAGCGATCCATGCACTTGGACATTCCAAGTATGTTGGAATGTCTTGAAATTGTACTCGGTCATAGTCAACGACGCCCTGAACAAGAATCCATTGAAAATATTTGCATATCTCTTAAGGAATATTTTTAATGAATTTTTGAAAATGATGAAAGTCTGTGCACTTAGGCAGTGACTTAACTTTTTATTCAAAAAAGACCCCAAAGGTATCTTGGAATGTCTTGAAATTGTACACAGTCATAGTCAAGCATGCCCTGAACAAGAATCCGTTGAATATATTTGCATATCTCTTGAAGAATATTTTTAATGAACTTTTGAAAATCAGGAAAGCGATCCATGCACTTAGGCAGTGACTTAACTTTTTTGTCAAAAAAGACCCCAAAAGTATCTTGGAATGTCTTGAAATTGTACACAGTCATAGTCAAGCATGCCCTGAACAAGAATCCGTTGAATATATTTGCATATCTCTTGAAGAATATTTTTAATGAACTTTTGAAAATCAGGAAAGCGATCCATGCACTTGGACATTCCAAGTATGTTGGAATGTCTTGAAATTGTAATCAGTCATAGTCAACGATGCCCTGAACAAGAATCCGTTGAAAATATTTGCATATCGTTTAAGGAATATTTTTAAAGAATTTCTGAAAATCAGGAAAGCGATCCATGCACTTAGGCAGTGACTTAACTTTTTATTCAAAAAAGACCCCAAAAGTATCTTGGAATGTCTTGAAATTGTACACAGTCATAGTCAAGCATGCCCTGAACAAGAATCCGTTGAATATATTTGCATATCGCTTAAGGAATATTTTTAATGAATTTTTGAAAATCAGGAAAGCGATCCATGCACTTGGACATTCCAAGTATGTTGGAATGTCTTGAAATTGTACTCAGTCATAGTCAACGACGCCCTGAACAAGAATCCGTTGAAAATATTTGCATATCGCTTCAGGAATATTTTAAATGAATTTTTGAAAATCAGGAAAGCGATCCATGCACTGAGGCAGTGACTTAACTTTTTTGTCAAAAAAGACCCCAAAAGTATCTTGGAATGTCTTGAAATTGTACACAGTCATAGTCAAGCATGCCCTGAACAAGAATCCGTTGAATATATTTGCATATCTCTTGAGGAATATTTTTAATGAATTTTTGAAAATGATGAAAGTCTGTGCACTTAGGCAGTGACTTAACTTTTTATCCAAAAAAGACCCCAAAGGTATCTTGGAATGTCTTGAAATTGTACACAGTCATAGTCAAGCATGCCCTGAACAAGAATCCGTTGAATATATTTGCATATCTCTTGAAGAATATTTTTAATGAACTTTTGAAAATCAGGAAAGCGATCCATGCACTTGGACATTCCAAGTATGTTGGAATGTCTTGAAATTGTACTCAGTCATAGCCAACGACGCCCTGAACAAGAATCCGTTGAAAATATTTGCATATCGTTTAAGGAATATTTTTAAAGAATTTCTGAAAATCAGGAAAGCGATCCATGCACTTAGGCAGTGACTTAACTTTTTATCCAAAAAAGACCCCAAAGGTATCTTGGAATGTCTTGAAATTGTACACAGTCATAGTCAAGCATGCCCTGAACAAGAATCCGTTGAATATATTTGCATATCTCTTGAAGAATATTTTTAATGAATTTTTGAAAATCCGGAAAGCGATCCATGCACTTGGACATTCCAAGTATGTTGGAATGTCTTGAAATTGTACTCGGTCATAGTCAACGACGCCCTGAACAAGAATCCATTGAAAATATTTGCATATCTCTTAAGGAATATTTTTAATGAATTTTTGAAAATGATGAAAGTCTGTGCACTTAGGCAGTGACTTAACTTTTTATCCAAAAAAGACCCCAAAGGTATCTTGGAATGTCTTGAAATTGTACACAGTCATAGTCAAGCATGCCCTGAACAAGAATCCGTTGAATATATTTGCATATCTCTTGAAGAATATTTTTAATGAACTTTTGAAAATCAGGAAAGCGATCCATGCACTTAGGCAGTGACTTAACTTTTTTGTCAAAAAAGACCCCAAAAGTATCTTGGAATGTCTTGAAATTGTACACAGTCATAGTCAAGCATGCCCTGAACAAGAATCCGTTGAATATATTTGCATATCTCTTGAAGAATATTTTTAATGAACTTTTGAAAATCAGGAAAGCGATCCATGCACTTGGACATTCCAAGTATGTTGGAATGTCTTGAAATTGTAATCAGTCATAGTCAACGATGCCCTGAACAAGAATCCGTTGAAAATATTTGCATATCGTTTAAGGAATATTTTTAAAGAATTTCTGAAAATCAGGAAAGCGATCCATGCACTTAGGCAGTGACTTAACTTTTTATTCAAAAAAGACCCCAAAAGTATCTTGGAATGTCTTGAAATTGTACACAGTCATAGTCAAGCATGCCCTGAACAAGAATCCGTTGAATATATTTGCATATCGCTTAAGGAATATTTTTAATGAATTTTTGAAAATCAGGAAAGCGATCCATGCACTTGGACATTCCAAGTATGTTGGAATGTCTTGAAATTGTACTCAGTCATAGTCAACGACGCCCTGAACAAGAATCCGTTGAAAATATTTGCATATCGCTTCAGGAATATTTTAAATGAATTTTTGAAAATCAGGAAAGCGATCCATGCACTGAGGCAGTGACTTAACTTTTTTGTCAAAAAAGACCCCAAAAGTATCTTGGAATGTCTTGAAATTGTACACAGTCATAGTCAAGCATGCCCTGAACAAGAATCCGTTGAATATATTTGCATATCTCTTGAAGAATATTTTTAATGAACTTTTGAAAATCAGGAAAGCGATCCATGCACTTGGACATTCCAAGTATGTTGGAATGTCTTGAAATTGTACTCAGTCATAGTCAACGACGCCCTGAACAAGAATCAATTGAAAATATTTGCATATCTCTTAAGGAATATTTTTAATGAATTTTTGAAAATGAGGAAAGTCTGTGCACTCAGGCAGTGACTTAACTTTTTATTCAAAAAAGACCCCAAAAGTATCTTGGAATGTCTTGAAATTGTACACAGTCATAGTCAAGCATGCCCTGAACAAGAATCCGTTGAATATATTTGCATATCTCTTGAAGAATATTTTTAATGAACTTTTGAAAATCAGGAAAGCGATCCATGCACTTGGACATTCCAAGTATGTTGGAATGTCTTGAAATTGTACTCAGTCATAGTCAACGACGCCCTGAACAAGAATCCGTTGAAAATATTTGCATATCGTTTAAGGAATATTTTTAAAGAATTTCTGAAAATCAGGAAAGCGATCCATGCACTTAGGCAGTGACTTAACTTTTTCGTCAAAAAAGACCCCAAAAGTATCTTGGAATGTCTTGAAATTGTACACAGTCATAGTCAAGAGTGCCCTGAACAAGAATCCGTTGAATATATTTGCATATCTCTTGAAGAATATTTTTAATGAATTTTTGAAAATCCGGAAAGCGATCCATGCACTTGGACATTCCAAGTATGTTGGAATGTCTTGAAATTGTACTCAGTCATAGTCAACGACGCCCTGAACAAGAATCCGTTGAAAATATTTGCATATCGCTTAAGGAATATTTCTAATGAATTTTTGAAAATCAGGAAAGCGATCCATGCACTTAGGCAGTGACTTAACTTTTTTGTCAAAAAAGACCCCAAAAGTATCTTGGAATGTCTTGAAATTGTACACAGTCATAGTCAAGCATGCCCTGAACAAGAATCCGTTGAATATATTTGCATATCTCTTGAAGAATATTTTTAATGAACTTTTGAAAATCAGGAAAGCGATCCATGCACTTGGACATTCCAAGTATGTTGGAATGTCTTGAAATTGTACTCAGTCATAGTCAACGACGCCCTGAACAAGAATCCGTTGAAAATATTTGCGTATAGTTTAAGGAATATTTTTAAAGAATTTCTGAAAATCAGGAAAGCGATCCATGCACTTAGGCAGTGACTTAACTTTTTCGTCAAAAAAGACCCCAAAAGTATCTTGGAATGTCTTGAAATTGTACACAGTCATAGTCAAGAATGCCCTGAACAAGAATCCGTTGAATATATTTGCATATCTCTTGAAGAATATTTTTAATGAATTTTTGAAAATCCGGAAAGCGATCCATGCACTTGGACATTCCAAGTATGTTGGAATGTCTTGAAATTGTACTCGGTCATAGTCAACGACGCCCTGAACAAGAATCCATTGAAAATATTTGCATATCTCTTAAGGAATATTTTTAATGAATTTTTGAAAATGATGAAAGTCTGTGCACTTAGGCAGTGACTTAACTTTTTATTCAAAAAAGACCCCAAAGGTATCTTGGAATGTCTTGAAATTGTACACAGTCATAGTCAAGCATGCCCTGAACAAGAATCCGTTGAATATATTTGCATATCTCTTGAAGAATATTTTGAATGAACTTTTGAAAATCAGGAAAGCGATCCATGCACTTGGACATTGCAAGTATGTTGGAATGTCTTGAAATTGTACTCAGTCATAGACAACGATGCCCTGAACAAGAATCCGTTGAAAATATTTGCATATCGTTTAAGGAATATTTTTAAAGAATTTCTGAAAATCAGGAAAGCGATCCATGCACTTAGGCAGTGACTAAACTTTTTTGTCAAAAAAGACCCCAAAAGTATCTTGGAATGTCTTGAAATTGTACACAGTCATAGTCAAGCATGCCCTGAACAAGAATATGTTGAATATATTTGCATATCTCTTGAATAATATTTTTAATGAATTTTTGAAAATCCGAAAAGCGATCCATGCACTTGGACATTCCAAGTATGTTGGAATGTCTTGAAATTGTACTCAGTCATAGTCAACGACGCCCTGAACAAGAATCCATTGAAAATATTTGCATATCTCTTAAGGAATATTTTTAATGAATTTTTGAAAATGATGAAAGTCTGTGCACTTAGGCAGTGACTTAACTTTTTATTCAAAAAAGACCCCAAAGGTATCTTGGAATGTCTTGAAATTGTACACAGTCATAGTCAAGCATGCCCTGAACAAGAATCCGTTGAATATATTTGCATATCTCTTGAAGAATATTTTTAATGAACTTTTGAAAATCAGGAAAGCGATCCATGCACTTGGACATTCCAAGTATGTTGGAATGTCTTGAAATTGTACTCAGTCATAGTCAACGACGCCCTGAACAAGAATCCGTTGAAAATATTTGCATATCGTTTAAGGAATATTTTTAAAGAATTTCTGAAAATCAGGAAAGCGATCCATGCACTTAGGCAGTGACTTAACTTTTTCGTCAAAAAAGACCCCAAAAGTATCTTGGAATGTCTTGAAATTGTACACAGTCATAGTCAAGAATGCCCTGAACAAGAATCCGTTGAATATATTTGCATATCTCTTGAAGAATATTTTTAATGAATTTTTGAAAATCCGGAAAGCGATCCATGCACTTGGACATTCCAAGTATGTTGGAATGTCTTGAAATTGTACTCAGTCATAGTCAACGACGCCCTGAACAAGAATCCATTGAAAATATTTGCATATCTCTTAAGGAATATTTTTAATGAATTTTTGAAAATGATGAAAGTCTGTGCACTTAGGCAGTGACTTAACTTTTTATTCAAAAAAGACCCCAAAGGTATCTTGGAATGTCTTGAAATTGTACACAGTCATAGTCAAGCATGCCCTGAACAAGAATCCGTTGAATATATTTGCATATCTCTTGAAGAATATTTTTAATGAACTTTTGAAAATCAGGAAAGCGATCCATGCACTTGGACATTCCAAGTATGTTGGAATGTCTTGAAATTGTACTCAGTCATAGTCAACGACGCCCTGAACAAGAATCCGTTGAAAATATTTGCATATCGTTTAAGGAATATTTTAAAAGAATTTCTGAAAATCAGGAAAGCGATCCATGCACTTAGGCAGTGACTTAACTTTTTTGTCAAAAAAGACCCCAAAAGTATCTTGGAATGTCTTGAAATTGTACACAGTCATAGTCAAGCATGCCCTGAACAAGAATCCGTTGAATATATTTGCATATCTCTTGAAGAATATTTTTAATGAATTTTTGAAAATCCGAAAAGCGATCCATGCACTTGGACATTCCAAGTATGTTGGAATGTCTTTAAATTGTACTCAGTCATAGTCAACGACGCCCTGAACAAGAATCAATTGAAAATATTTGCATATCTCTTAAGGAATATTTTTAATGAATTTTTGAAAATGAGGAAAGTCTGTGCACTTAGGCAGTGACTTAACTTTTTATTCAAAAAAGACCCCAAAAGTATCTTGGAATGTCTTGAAATTGTACACAGTCATAGTCAAGCATGCCCTGAACAAGAATATGTTGAATATATTTGCATATCTCTTGAAGAATATTTTTAATTAATTTTTGAAAATCCGAAAAGCGATCCATGCACTTGGACATTCCAAGTATGTTGGAATGTCTTGGAATTGTACTCAGTCATAGTCAACGACGCCCTGAACAAGAATCAATTGAAAATATTTGCATATCTCTTAAGGAATATTTTTAATGAATTTTTGAAAATGAGGAAAGTCTGTGCACTTAGGCAGTGACTTAACTTTTTATTCAAAAAAGACCCCAAAAGTATCTTGGAATGTCTTGAAATTGTACACAGTCATAGTCAAGCATGCCCTGAACAAGAATCCGTTGAATATATTTGCATATCTCTTGAAGAATATTTTTAATGAACTTTTGAAAATCAGGAAAGCGATCCATGCACTTGGACATTCCAAGTATGTTGGAATGTCTTGAAATTGTACTCAGTCATAGTCAACGACGCCCTGAACAAGAATCCGTTGAAAATATTTGCATATCGTTTAAGGAATATTTTTAAAGAATTTCTGAAAATCAGGAAAGCGATCCATGCACTTAGGCAGTGACTTAACTTTTTCGTCAAAAAAGACCCCAAAAGTATCTTGGAATGTCTTGAAATTGTACACAGTCATAGTCAAGAATGCCCTGAACAAGAATCCGTTGAATATATTTGCATATCTCTTGAAGAATATTTTTAATGAATTTTTGAAAATCCGGAAAGCGATCCATGCACTTGGACATTCCAAGTATGTTGGAATGTCTTGAAATTGTACTCGGTCATAGTCAACGACGCCCTGAACAAGAATCCATTGAAAATATTTGCATATCTCTTAAGGAATATTTTTTATGAATTTTTGAAAATGATGAAAGTCTGTGCACTGAGGCAGTGACTTAACTTTTTTTTCAAAAAAGACCCCAAAGGTATCTTGGAATGTCTTGAAATTGTACACAGTCATAGTCAAGCATGCCCTGAACAAGAATCCATTGAATATATTTGCATATCTCTTGAAGAATATTTTTAATGAACTTTTGAAAATCAGGAAAGGGATCCATGTACTTGGACATTCAAAGTATGTTGGAATGTCTTGAAATTGTACTCGGTCATAGTCAACGACGCCCTGAACAAGAATCCGTTGAAAATATTTGCATATCGCTTAAGGAATATTTTTAATGAATTTTTGAAAATCAGGAAAGCGATCCATGCACTTAGGCAGTGACTTAACTTTTTCGTCAAAAAAGACCCCAAAAGTATCTTGGAATGTCTTGAAATTGTACACAGTCATAGTCAAGCATGCCCTGAACAAGAATCCGTTGAATATATTTGCATATCTCTTGAAGAATATTTTTAATGAACTTTTGAAAATCAGGAAAGCGATCCATGCACTTGGACATTCCAAGTATGTTGGAATGTCTTGAAATTGTACTCAGTCATAGTCAACGACGCCCTGAACAAGAATCCGTTGAAAATATTTGCATATCGCTTAAGGAATATTTTTAATGAATTTTTGAAAATCAGGAAAGCGATCCATGCACTTAGGCAGTGACTTAACTTTTTCGTCAAAAAAGACCCCAAAAGTATCTTGGAATGTCTTGAAATTGTACACAGTCATAGTCAAGCATGCCCTGAACAAGAATCCGTTGAATATATTTGCATATCTCTTGAAGAATATTTTTAAGGAATTTTTGAAAATCCGAAAAGCGATCCATGCACTTGGACATTCCAAGTATGTTGGAATGTCTTTAAATTGTACTCAGTCATAGTCAACGACGCCCTGAACAAGAATCAATTGAAAATATTTGCATATCTCTTAAGGAATATTTTTAATGAATTTTTGAAAATGAGGAAAGTCTGTGCACTTAGGTAGTGACTTAACTTTTTATTCAAAAAAGACCCCAAAAGTATCTTGGAATGTCTTGAAATTGTACACAGTCATAGTCAAGCATGCCCTGAACAAGAATCCGTTGAATATATTTGCATATCTCTTGAAGAATATTTTTAATGAACTTTTGAAAATCAGGAAAGCGATCCATGCACTTGGACATTCCAAGTATGTTGGAATGTCTTGAAATTGTACTCAGTCATAGTCAACGACGCCCTGAACAAGAATCCGTTGAAAATATTTGCATATCGCTTAAGGAATATTTTTAATGAATTTTTGAAAATTAGGAAAGCGATCCATGCACTTAGGCAGTGACTTAACTTTTTATTCAAAAAAGACCCCAAAAGTATCTTGGAATGTCTTGAAATTGTACACAGTCATAGTCAAGCATGCCCTGAACAAGAATCCGTTGAATATATTTGCATATCTCTTGAAGAATATTTTAAATGAATTTTTGAAAATCCGAAAAGCGATCCATGCACTTGGACATTCCAAGTATGTTGGAATGTCTTGAAATTGTACTCAGTCATAGTCAACGACGCCCTGAACAAGAATCAATTGAAAATATTTGCATATCTCTTAAGGAATATTTTTAATGAATTTTTGAAAATGAGGAAAGTCTGTGCACTTCGGCAGTGACTTAACTTTTTATTCAAAAAAGACCCCAAAAGTATCTTGGAATGTCTTGAAATTGTACACAGTCATAGTCAAGCATGCCCTGAACAAGAATCCGTTGAATATATTTGCATATCGCTTAAGGAATATTTTTAATGAATTTTTGAAAATCAGGAAAGCGATCCATGCACTTGGACATTCCAAGTATGTTGGAATGTCTTGAAATTGTACTCAGTCATAGTCAACGACGCCCTGAACAAGAATCCGTTGAAAATATTTGCATATCTCTTAAGGAATATTTTTAATGAATTTTTGAAAATGAGGAAAGTCTGTGCACTTCGGCAGTGACTTAACTTTTTATTCAAAAAAGACCCCAAAAGTATCTTGGAATGTCTTGAAATTGTACACAGTCATAGTCAAGCATGCCCTGAACAAGAATCCGTTGAATATATTTGCATATCTCTTGAAGAATATTTTTAATGAACTTTTGAAAATCAGGAAAGCGATCCATGCACTTGGACATTCCAAGTATGTTGGAATGTCTTGAAATTGTACTCAGTCATAGTCAACGACGCCCTGAACAAGAATCCGTTGAAAATATTTGCATATCTCTTAAGGAATATTTTTAATGAATTTTTGAAAATGAGGAATTTCTGTGCACTTAGGCAGTGACTTAACTTTTTATTCAAAAAAGACCCCAAAAGTATCTTGGAATGTCTTGAAATTGTACACAGTCATAGTCAAGCATGCCCTGAACAAGAATCCGTTGAATATATTTGCATATCGCTTAAGGAATATTTTTAATGAATTTTTGAAAATCAGGAAAGCGATCCATGCACTTGGACATTCCAAGTATGTTGGAATGTCTTGAAATTGTACTCAGTCATAGTCAACGACGCCCTGAACAAGAATCCGTTGAAAATATTTGCATATCGCTTCAGGAATATTTTAAATGAATTTTTGAAAATCAGGAAAGCGATCCATGCACTTAGGCAGTGACTTAACTTTTTTGTCAAAAAAGACCCCAAAAGTATCTTGGAATGTCTTGAAATTGTACACAGTCATAGTCAAGCATGCCCTGAACAAGAATCCGTTGAATATATTTGCATATCTCTTGAAGAATATTTTTAATGAACTTTTGAAAATCAGGAAAGCGATCCATGCACTTGGACATTCCAAGTATGTTGGAATGTCTTGAAATTGTACTCAGTCATAGTCAACGACGCCCTGAACAAGAATCCGTTGAAAATATTTGCATATCGCTTAAGGAATATTTTTAATGAATTTTTGAAAATCAGGAAAGCGATCCATGCACTTAGGCAGTGACTTAACTTTTTCGTCAAAAAAGACCCCAAAAGTATCTTGGAATGTCTTGAAATTGTACACAGTCATAGTCAAGCATGCCCTGAACAAGAATCCGTTGAATATATTTGCATATCTCTTGAAGAATATTTTAAATGAATTTTTGAAAATCCGAAAAGCGATCCATGCACTTGGACATTCCAAGTATGTTGGAATGTCTTTAAATTGTACTCAGTCATAGTCAACGACGCCCTGAACAAGAATCAATTGAAAATATTTGCATATCTCTTAAGGAATATTTTTAATGAATTTTTGAAAATGAGGAAAGTCTGTGCACTTAGGTAGTGACTTAACTTTTTATTCAAAAAAGACCCCAAAAGTATCTTGGAATGTCTTGAAATTGTACACAGTCATAGTCAAGCATGCCCTGAACAAGAATCCGTTGAATATATTTGCATATCTCTTGAAGAATATTTTTAATGAACTTTTGAAAATCAGGAAAGCGATCCATGCACTTGGACATTCCAAGTATGTTGGAATGTCTTGAAATTGTACTCAGTCATAGTCAACGACGCCCTGAACAAGAATCCGTTGAAAATATTTGCATATCGTTTAAGGAATATTTTTAAAGAATTTCTGAAAATCAGGAAAACGATCCATGCACTTAGGCAGTGACTTAACTTTTTCGTCAAAAAAGACCCCAAAAGTATCTTGGAATGTCTTGAAATTGTACACAGTCATAGTCAAGCATGCCCTGAACAAGAATCCGTTGAATATATTTGCATATCTCTTGAAGAATATTTTTAATGAATTTTTGAAAATCCGGAAAGCGATCCATGCACTTGGACATTCCAAGTATGTTGGAATGTCTTGAAATTGTACTCAGTCATAGTCAACAACGCCCTGAACAAGAATCCATTGAAAATATTTGCATATCTCTTAAGGAATATTTTTAATGAATTTTTGAAAATGAGGAAAGTCTGTGCACTTAGGCAGTGACTTAACTTTTTATTCAAAAAAGACCCCAAAAGTATCTTGGAATGTCTTGAAATTGTACACAGTCATAGTCAAGCATGCCCAGAACAAGAATCCGTTGAATATATTTGCATATCTCTTGAAGAATATTTTTAATGAATTTTTGAAAATCAGGAAAGCGATCCATGCACTTGGACATTCCAAGTATGTTGGAATGTCTTGAAATTGTACTCAGTCATAGTCAACGACGCCCTGAACAAGAATCCATTGAAAATATTTGCATATCTCTTAAGGAATATTTTTAATGAATTTTTGAAAATGATGAAAGTCTGTGCACTTAGGCAGTGACTTAACTTTTTATTCAAAAAAGACCCCAAAGGTATCTTGGAATGTCTTGAAATTGTACACAGTCATAGTCAAGCATGCCCTGAACAAGAATCCGTTGAATATATTTGCATATCTCTTGAAGAATATTTTTAATGAACTTTTGAAAATCAGGAAAGCGATCCATGCACTTGGACATTCCAAGTATGTTGGAATGTTTTGAAATTGTACTCAGTCATAGTCAACGACGCCCTGAACAAGAATCCGTTGAAAATATTTGCATATCGCTTAAGGAATATTTTTAATGAATTTTTGAAAATCATGAAAGCGATCCATGCACTTAGGCAGTGACTTAACTTTTTATTCAAAAAAGACCCCAAAAGTATCTTGGAATGTCTTGAAATTGTACACAGTCATAGTCAAGCATGCCCTGAACAAGAATCCGTTGAATATATTTGCATATCTCTTGAAGAATATTTTTAATGAACTTTTGAAAATCAGGAAAGCGATCCATGCACTTGGACATTCCAAGTATGTTGGAATGTCTTGAAATTGTACTCAGTCATAGTCAACGACGCCCTGAACAAGAATCCGTTGAAAATATTTGCATATCGCTTAAGGAATATTTTTAATGAATTTTTGAAAATCAGGAAAGCGATCCATGCACTTAGGCAGTGACTTAACTTTTTATTCAAAAAAGACCCCAAAAGTATCTTGGAATGTCTTGAAATTGTACACAGTCATAGTCAAGCATGCCCTGAACAAGAATCCGTTGAATATATTTGCATATCTCTTGAAGAATATTTTTAATGAATTTTTGAAAATCCGAAAAGCGATCCATGCACTTGGACATTCCAAGTATGTTGGAATGTCTTGAAATTGTACTCAGTCATAGTCAACGACGCCCTGAACAAGAATCAATTGAAAATATTTGCATATCTCTTAAGGAATATTTTTAATGAATTTTTGAAAATGAGGAAAGTCTGTGCACTTCGGCAGTGACTTAACTTTTTATTCAAAAAAGACCCCAAAAGTATCTTGGAATGTCTTGAAATTGTACACAGTCATAGTCAAGCATGCCCTGAACAAGAATCCGTTGAATATATTTGCATATCTCTTGAAGAATATTTTTAATGAACTTTTGAAAATCAGGAAAGCGATCCATGCACTTGGACATTCCAAGTATGTTGGAATGTCTTGAAATTGTACTCAGTCATAGTCAACGACGCCCTGAACAAGAATCCGTTGAAAATATTTGCATATCGCTTAAGGAATATTTTTAATGAATTTTTGAAAATCAGGAAAGCGATCCATGCACTTAGGCAGTGACTTAACTTTTTCGTCAAAAAAGACCCCAAAAGTATCTTGGAATGTCTTGAAATTGTACACAGTCATAGTCAAGCATGCCCTGAACAAGAATCCGTTGAATATATTTGCATATCTCTTGAAGAATATTTTTAATGAACTTTTGAAAATCAGGAAAGCGATCCATGTACTTGGACATTCAAAGTATGTTGGAATGTCTTGAAATTGTACTCGGTCATAGTCAACGACGCCCTGAACAAGAATCCGTTGAAAATATTTGCATATCGCTTAAGGAATATTTTTAATGAATTTTTGAAAATCAGGAAAGCGATCCATGCACTTAGGCAGTGACTTAACTTTTTCGTCAAAAAAGACCCCAAAAGTATCTTGGAATGTCTTGAAATTGTACACAGTCATAGTCAAGCATGCCCTGAACAAGAATCCGTTGAATATATTTGCATATCTCTTGAAGAATATTTTTAATGAATTTTTGAAAATCCGAAAAGCACCATGCACTTGGACATTCCAAGTATGTTGGAATGTCTTGAAATTGTACTCAGTCATAGTCAACGATGCTCTGAACAAGAATCAATTGAAAATATTTGCATATCTCTTAAGGAATATTTTTAATGAATTTTTGAAAATGAGGAAAGTCTGTGCACTTAGGCAGTGACTTAACTTTTTATTCAAAAAAGACCCCAAAAGTATCTTGGAATGTCTTGAAATTGTACACAGTCATAGTCAAGCATGCCCTGAACAAGAATCCGTTGAATATATTTGCATATCTCTTGAAGAATATTTTTAATGAACTTTTGAAAATCCGGAAAGCGATCCATGTACTTGGACATTCAAAGTATGTTGGAATGTCTTGAAATTGTACTCGGTCATAGTCAACGACGCCCTGAACAAGAATCCGTTGAAAATATTTGCATATCGCTTAAGGAATATTTTTAATGAATTTTTGAAAATCAGGAAAGCGATCCATGCACTTAGGCAGTGACTTAACTTTTTCGTCAAAAAAGACCCCAAAAGTATCTTGGAATGTCTTGAAATTGTACACAGTCATAGTCAAGCATGCCCTGAACAAGAATCCGTTGAATATATTTGCATATCTCTTGAAGAATATTTTTAATTAATTTTTGAAAATCCGGAAAGCGATCCATGCACTTGGACATTCCAAGTATGTTGGAATGTCTTGAAATTGTACTCGGTCATAGTCAACGACGCCCTGAACAAGAATCCATTGAAAATATTTGCATATCTCTTAAGGAATATTTTTAATGAATTTTTGAAAATGATGAAAGTCTGTGCACTTAGGCAGTGACTTAACTTTTTATTCAAAAAAGACCCCAAAGGTATCTTGGAATGTCTTGAAATTGTACACAGTCATAGTCAAGCATGCCCTGAACAAGAATCCGTTGAATATATTTGCATATCTCTTGAAGAATATTTTTAATGAACTTTTGAAAATCAGGAAAGCGATCCATGCACTTGGACATTCCAAGTATGTTGGAATGTCTTGAAATTGTACTCAGTCATAGTCAACGACGCCCTGAACAAGAATCCGTTGAAAATATTTGCATATCGTTTAAGGAATATTTTTAAAGAATTTCTGAAAATCAGGAAAGCGATCCATGCACTTAGGCAGTGACTTAACTTTTTCGTCAAAAAAGACCCCAAAAGTATCTTGGAATGTCTTGAAATTGTACACAGTCATAGTCAAGAATGCCCTGAACAAGAATCCGTTGAATATATTTGCATATCTCTTGAAGAATATTTTTAATGAATTTTTGAAAATCCGGAAAGCGATCCATGCACTTGGATATTCCAAGTATGTTGGAATGTCTTGAAATTGTACTCAGTCATAGTCAACGACGCCCTGAACAAGAATCCGTTGAAAATATTTGCATATCGCTTAAGGAATATTTTTAATGAATTTTTGAAAATGAGGAAAGTCTGTGCACTAAGGCAGTGACTTAACTTTTTATTCAAAAAAGACCCCAAAAGTATCTTGGAATGTCTTGAAATTGTACACAGTCATAGTCAAGCATGCCCTGAACAAGAATCCGTTGAATATATTTGCATATCTCTTGAAGAATATTTTTAATGAACTTTTGAAAATCAGGAAAGCGATCCATGTACTTGGACATTCAAAGTATGTTGGAATGTCTTGAAATTGTACTCAGTCATAGTCAACGACGCTCTGAACAAGAATCAATTGAAAATATTTGCATATCTCTTAAGGAATATTTTTAATGAATTTTTGAAAATGAGGAAAGTCTGTGCACTTAGGCAGTGACTTAACTTTTTATTCAAAAAAGACCCCAAAAGTATCTTGGAATGTCTTGAAATTGTACACAGTCATAGTCAAGAATGCCCTGAACAAGAATCCGTTGAATATATTTGCATATCTCTTGAAGAATATTTTTAATGAACTTTTGAAAATCAGGAAAGCGATCCATGTACTTGGACATTCAAAGTATGTTGGAATGTCTTGAAATTGTACTCGGTCATAGTCAACGACGCCCTGAACAAGAATCCGTTGAAAATATTTGCATATCGCTTAAGGAATATTTTTAATGAATTTTTGAAAATCAGGAAAGCGATCCATGCACTTAGGCAGTGACTTAACTTTTTCGTCAAAAAAGACCCCAAAAGTATCTTGGAATGTCTTGAAATTGTACACAGTCATAGTCAAGAATGCCCTGAACAAGAATCCGTTGAATATATTTGCATATCTCTTGAAGAATATTTTTAATGAATTTTTGAAAATCCGGAAAGCGATCCATGCACTTGGACATTCCAAGTATGTTGGAATGTCTTGAAATTGTACTCAGTCATAGTCAACGACGCCCTGAACAAGAATCCGTTGAAAATATTTGCATATCGTTTAAGGAATATTTTTAAAGAATTTCTGAAAATCAGGAAAGCGATCCATGCACTTAGGCAGTGACTAAACTTTTTTGTCAAAAAAGACCCCAAAAGTATCTTGGAATGTCTTGAAATTGTACACAGTCATAGTCAAGCATGCCCTGAACAAGAATATGTTGAATATATTTGCATATCTCTTGAAGAATATTTTTAATTAATTTTTGAAAATCCGAAAAGCGATCCATGCACTTGGACATTCCAAGTATGTTGGAATGTCTTGAAATTGTACTCAGTCATAGTCAACGACGCCCTGAACAAGAATCAATTGAAAATATTTGCATATCTCTTAAGGAATATTTTTAATGAATTTTTGAAAATGAGGAAAGTCTGTGCACTTAGGCAGTGACTTAACTTTTTATTCAAAAAAGACCCCAAAAGTATCTTGGAATGTCTTGAAATTGTACACAGTCATAGTCAAGCATGCCCTGAACAAGAATCCGTTGAATATATTTGCATATCTCTTGAAGAATATTTTTAATGAACTTTTGAAAATCAGGAAAGCGATCCATGCACTTGGACATTCCAAGTATGTTGGAATGTCTTGGAATTGTACTCAGTCATAGTCAACGACGCCCTGAACAAGAATCCGTTGCAAATATTTGCATATCGTTTAAGGAATATTTTTAAAGAATTTCTGAAAATCAGGAAAGCGATCCATGCACTTAGGCAGTGACTTAACTTTTTCGTCAAAAAAGACCCCAAAAGTATCTTGGAATGTCTTGAAATTGTACACAGTCATAGTCAAGAATGCCCTGAACAAGAATCCGTTGAATATATTTGCATATCTCTTGAAGAATATTTTTAATGAATTTTTGAAAATCCGGAAAACGATCCATGCACTTGGACATTCCAAGTATGTTGGAATGTCTTGAAATTGTACTCGGTCATAGTCAACGACGCCCTGAACAAGAATCCATTGAAAATATTTGCATATCTCTTAAGGAATATTTTTAATGAATTTTTGAAAATGATGAAAGTCTGTGCACTGAGGCAGTGACTTAACTTTTTATTCAAAAAAGACCCCAAAGGTATCTTGGAATGTCTTGAAATTGTACACAGTCATAGTCAAGCATGCCCTGAACAAGAATCCGTTGAATATATTTGCATATCTCTTGAAGAATATTTTTAATGAACTTTTGAAAATCAGGAAAGCGATCCATGCACTTGGACATTCCAAGTATGTTGGAATGTCTTGAAATTGTACTCAGTCATAGTCAACGACGCCCTGAACAAGAATCCGTTGAAAATATTTGCATATCGTTTAAGGAATATTTTTAAAGAATTTCTGAAAATCAGGAAAGCGATCCATGCACTTAGGCAGTGACTAAACTTTTTTGTCAAAAAAGACCCCAAAAGTATCTTGGAATGTCTTGAAATTGTACACAGTCATAGTCAAGCATGCCCTGAACAAGAATATGTTGAATATATTTGCATATCTCTTGAAGAATATTTTTAATTAATTTTTGAAAATCCGAAAAGCGATCCATGCACTTGGACATTCCAAGTATGTTGGAATGTCTTGAAATTGTACTCAGTCATAGTCAACGACGCCCTGAACAAGAATCCGTTGAAAATATTTGCATATCGTTTAAGGAATATTTTTAAAGAATTTCTGAAAATCAGGAAAGCGATCCATGCACTTAGGCAGTGACTTAACTTTTTCGTCAAAAAAGACCCCAAAAGTATCTTGGAATGTCTTGAAATTGTACACAGTCATAGTCAAGAATGCCCTGAACAAGAATCCGTTGAATATATTTGCATATCTCTTGAAGAATATTTTTAATGAATTTTTGAAAATCCGGAAAGCGATCCATGCACTTGGACATTCCAAGTATGTTGGAATGTCTTGAAATTGTACTCAGTCATAGTCAACGACGCCCTGAACAAGAATCCGTTGAAAATATTTGCATATCGCTTAAGGAATATTTCTAATGAATTTTTGAAAATCAGGAAAGCGATCCATGCACTTAGGCAGTGACTTAACTTTTTTGTCAAAAAAGACCCCAAAAGTATCTTGGAATGTCTTGAAATTGTACACAGTCATAGTCAAGCATGCCCTGAACAAGAATCCGTTGAATATATTTGCATATCTCTTGAAGAATATTTTTAATGAATTTTTGAAAATCCGAAAAGCGATCCATGCACTTGGACATTCCAAGTATGTTGGAATGTCTTGAAATTGTACTCAGTCATAGTCAACGACGCCCTGAACAAGAATCAATTGAAAATATTTGCATATCTCTTAAGGAATATTTTTAATGAATTTTTGAAAATGAGGAAAGTCTGTGCACTTAGGCAGTGACTTAGCTTTTTATTCAAAAAAGACCCCAAAAGTATCTTGGAATGTCTTGAAATTGTACACAGTCATAGTCAAGCATGCCCTGAACAAGAATCCGTTGAATATATTTGCATATCTCTTGAAGAATATTTTTAATGAACTTTTGAAAATCAGGAAAGCGATCCATGCACTTGGACATTCCAAGTATGTTGGAATGTCTTGAAATTGTACTCAGTCATAGTCAACGACGCCCTGAACAAGAATCCGTTGAAAATATTTGCATATCGTTTAAGGAATATTTTTAAAGAATTTCTGAAAATCAGGAAAGCGATCCATGCACTTAGGCAGTGACTTAACTTTTTCGTCAAAAAAGACCCCAAAAGTATCTTGGAATGTCTTGAAATTGTACACAGTCATAGTCAAGCATGCCCTGAACAAGAATCCGTTGAATATATTTGCATATCTCTTGAAGAATATTTTTAATGAACTTTTGAAAATCAGGAAAGCGATCCATGCACTTGGACATTCCAAGTATGTTGGAATGTCTTGAAATTGTACTCAGTCATAGTCAACGACGCCCTGAACAAGAATCCGTTGAAAATATTTGCATATCGTTTAAGGAATATTTTTAAAGAATTTCTGAAAATCCGGAAAGCGATCCATGCACTTAGGCAGTGACTAAACTTTTTTGTCAAAAAAGACCCCAAAAGTATCTTGGAATGTCTTGAAATTGTACACAGTCATAGTCAAGCATGCCCTGAACAAGAATATGTTGAATATATTTGCATATCTCTTGAAGAATATTTTTAATTAATTTTTGAAAATCCGAAAAGCGATCCATGCACTTGGACATTCCAAGTATGTTGGAATGTCTTGAAATTGTACTCAGTCATAGTCAACGACGCCCTGAACAAGAATCAATTGAAAATATTTGCATATCTCTTAAGGAATATTTTTAATGAATTTTTGAAAATGAGGAAAGTCTGTGCACTTAGGCAGTGACTTAACTTTTTATTCAAAAAAGACCCCAAAAGTATCTTGGAATGTCTTGAAATTGTACACAGTCATAGTCAAGCATGCCCTGAACAAGAATCCGTTGAATATATTTGCATATCTCTTGAAGAATATTTTTAATGAACTTTTGAAAATCAGGAAAGCGATCCATGCACTTGGACATTCCAAGTATGTTGGAATGTCTTGAAATTGTACTCAGTCATAGTCAACGACGCCCTGAACAAGAATCCGTTGAAAATATTTGCATATCGTTTAAGGAATATTTTTAAAGAATTTCTGAAAATCAGGAAAGCGATCCATGCACTTAGGCAGTGACTTAACTTTTTCGTCAAAAAAGACCCCAAAAGTATCTTGGAATGTCTTGAAATTGTACACAGTCATAGTCAAGAATGCCCTGAACAAGAATCCGTTGAATATATTTGCATATCTCTTGAAGAATATTTTTAATGAATTTTTGAAAATCCGGAAAGCGATCCATGCACTTGGATATTCCAAGTATGTTGGAATGTCTTGAAATTGTACTCAGTCATAGTCAACGACGCCCTGAACAAGAATCCGTTGAAAATATTTGCATATCGCTTAAGGAATATTTTTAATGAATTTTTGAAAATGAGGAAAGTCTGTGCACTAAGGCAGTGACTTAACTTTTTATTCAAAAAAGACCCCAAAAGTATCTTGGAATGTCTTGAAATTGTACACAGTCATAGTCAAGCATGCCCTGAACAAGAATCCGTTGAATATATTTGCATATCTCTTGAAGAATATTTTTAATGAACTTTTGAAAATCAGGAAAGCGATCCATGTACTTGGACATTCAAAGTATGTTGGAATGTCTTGAAATTGTACTCAGTCATAGTCAACGACGCTCTGAACAAGAATCAATTGAAAATATTTGCATATCTCTTAAGGAATATTTTTAATGAATTTTTGAAAATGAGGAAAGTCTGTGCACTTAGGCAGTGACTTAACTTTTTATTCAAAAAAGACCCCAAAAGTATCTTGGAATGTCTTGAAATTGTACACAGTCATAGTCAAGAATGCCCTGAACAAGAATCCGTTGAATATATTTGCATATCTCTTGAAGAATATTTTTAATGAACTTTTGAAAATCCGGAAAGCGATCCATGTACTTGGACATTCAAAGTATGTTGGAATGTCTTGAAATTGTACTCGGTCATAGTCAACGACGCCCTGAACAAGAATCCGTTGAAAATATTTGCATATCGCTTAAGGAATATTTTTAATGAATTTTTGAAAATCAGGAAAGCGATCCATGCACTTAGGCAGTGACTTAACTTTTTCGTCAAAAAAGACCCCAAAAGTATCTTGGAATGTCTTGAAATTGTACACAGTCATAGTCAAGAATGCCCTGAACAAGAATCCGTTGAATATATTTGCATATCTCTTGAAGAATATTTTTAATGAATTTTTGAAAATCCGGAAAGCGATCCATGCACTTGGACATTCCAAGTATGTTGGAATGTCTTGAAATTGTACTCAGTCATAGTCAACGACGCCCTGAACAAGAATCCGTTGAAAATATTTGCATATCGTTTAAGGAATATTTTTAAAGAATTTCTGAAAATCAGGAAAGCGATCCATGCACTTAGGCAGTGACTAAACTTTTTTGTCAAAAAAGACCCCAAAAGTATCTTGGAATGTCTTGAAATTGTACACAGTCATAGTCAAGCATGCCCTGAACAAGAATATGTTGAATATATTTGCATATCTCTTGAAGAATATTTTTAATTAATTTTTGAAAATCCGAAAAGCGATCCATGCACTTGGACATTCCAAGTATGTTGGAATGTCTTGAAATTGTACTCAGTCATAGTCAACGACGCCCTGAACAAGAATCAATTGAAAATATTTGCATATCTCTTAAGGAATATTTTTAATGAATTTTTGAAAATGAGGAAAGTCTGTGCACTTAGGCAGTGACTTAACTTTTTATTCAAAAAAGACCCCAAAAGTATCTTGGAATGTCTTGAAATTGTACACAGTCATAGTCAAGCATGCCCTGAACAAGAATCCGTTGAATATATTTGCATATCTCTTGAAGAATATTTTTAATGAACTTTTGAAAATCAGGAAAGCGATCCATGCACTTGGACATTCCAAGTATGTTGGAATGTCTTGGAATTGTACTCAGTCATAGTCAACGACGCCCTGAACAAGAATCCGTTGCAAATATTTGCATATCGTTTAAGGAATATTTTTAAAGAATTTCTGAAAATCAGGAAAGCGATCCATGCACTTAGGCAGTGACTTAACTTTTTCGTCAAAAAAGACCCCAAAAGTATCTTGGAATGTCTTGAAATTGTACACAGTCATAGTCAAGAATGCCCTGAACAAGAATCCGTTGAATATATTTGCATATCTCTTGAAGAATATTTTTAATGAATTTTTGAAAATCCGGAAAACGATCCATGCACTTGGACATTCCAAGTATGTTGGAATGTCTTGAAATTGTACTCGGTCATAGTCAACGACGCCCTGAACAAGAATCCATTGAAAATATTTGCATATCTCTTAAGGAATATTTTTAATGAATTTTTGAAAATGATGAAAGTCTGTGCACTGAGGCAGTGACTTAACTTTTTATTCAAAAAAGACCCCAAAGGTATCTTGGAATGTCTTGAAATTGTACACAGTCATAGTCAAGCATGCCCTGAACAAGAATCCGTTGAATATATTTGCATATCTCTTGAAGAATATTTTTAATGAACTTTTGAAAATCAGGAAAGCGATCCATGCACTTGGACATTCCAAGTATGTTGGAATGTCTTGAAATTGTACTCAGTCATAGTCAACGACGCCCTGAACAAGAATCCGTTGAAAATATTTGCATATCGTTTAAGGAATATTTTTAAAGAATTTCTGAAAATCAGGAAAGCGATCCATGCACTTAGGCAGTGACTAAACTTTTTTGTCAAAAAAGACCCCAAAAGTATCTTGGAATGTCTTGAAATTGTACACAGTCATAGTCAAGCATGCCCTGAACAAGAATATGTTGAATATATTTGCATATCTCTTGAAGAATATTTTTAATTAATTTTTGAAAATCCGAAAAGCGATCCATGCACTTGGACATTCCAAGTATGTTGGAATGTCTTGAAATTGTACTCAGTCATAGTCAACGACGCCCTGAACAAGAATCCGTTGAAAATATTTGCATATCGTTTAAGGAATATTTTTAAAGAATTTCTGAAAATCAGGAAAGCGATCCATGCACTTAGGCAGTGACTTAACTTTTTCGTCAAAAAAGACCCCAAAAGTATCTTGGAATGTCTTGAAATTGTACACAGTCATAGTCAAGAATGCCCTGAACAAGAATCCGTTGAATATATTTGCATATCTCTTGAAGAATATTTTTAATGAATTTTTGAAAATCCGGAAAGCGATCCATGCACTTGGACATTCCAAGTATGTTGGAATGTCTTGAAATTGTACTCAGTCATAGTCAACGACGCCCTGAACAAGAATCCGTTGAAAATATTTGCATATCGCTTAAGGAATATTTCTAATGAATTTTTGAAAATCAGGAAAGCGATCCATGCACTTAGGCAGTGACTTAACTTTTTTGTCAAAAAAGACCCCAAAAGTATCTTGGAATGTCTTGAAATTGTACACAGTCATAGTCAAGCATGCCCTGAACAAGAATCCGTTGAATATATTTGCATATCTCTTGAAGAATATTTTTAATGAATTTTTGAAAATCCGAAAAGCGATCCATGCACTTGGACATTCCAAGTATGTTGGAATGTCTTGAAATTGTACTCAGTCATAGTCAACGACGCCCTGAACAAGAATCAATTGAAAATATTTGCATATCTCTTAAGGAATATTTTTAATGAATTTTTGAAAATGAGGAAAGTCTGTGCACTTAGGCAGTGACTTAGCTTTTTATTCAAAAAAGACCCCAAAAGTATCTTGGAATGTCTTGAAATTGTACACAGTCATAGTCAAGCATGCCCTGAACAAGAATCCGTTGAATATATTTGCATATCTCTTGAAGAATATTTTTAATGAACTTTTGAAAATCAGGAAAGCGATCCATGCACTTGGACATTCCAAGTATGTTGGAATGTCTTGAAATTGTACTCAGTCATAGTCAACGACGCCCTGAACAAGAATCCGTTGAAAATATTTGCATATCGTTTAAGGAATATTTTTAAAGAATTTCTGAAAATCAGGAAAGCGATCCATGCACTTAGGCAGTGACTTAACTTTTTCGTCAAAAAAGACCCCAAAAGTATCTTGGAATGTCTTGAAATTGTACACAGTCATAGTCAAGCATGCCCTGAACAAGAATCCGTTGAATATATTTGCATATCTCTTGAAGAATATTTTTAATGAACTTTTGAAAATCAGGAAAGCGATCCATGCACTTGGACATTCCAAGTATGTTGGAATGTCTTGAAATTGTACTCAGTCATAGTCAACGACGCCCTGAACAAGAATCCGTTGAAAATATTTGCATATCGTTTAAGGAATATTTTTAAAGAATTTCTGAAAATCCGGAAAGCGATCCATGCACTTAGGCAGTGACTAAACTTTTTTGTCAAAAAAGACCCCAAAAGTATCTTGGAATGTCTTGAAATTGTACACAGTCATAGTCAAGCATGCCCTGAACAAGAATATGTTGAATATATTTGCATATCTCTTGAAGAATATTTTTAATTAATTTTTGAAAATCCGAAAAGCGATCCATGCACTTGGACATTCCAAGTATGTTGGAATGTCTTGAAATTGTACTCAGTCATAGTCAACGACGCCCTGAACAAGAATCAATTGAAAATATTTGCATATCTCTTAAGGAATATTTTTAATGAATTTTTGAAAATGAGGAAAGTCTGTGCACTTAGGCAGTGACTTAACTTTTTATTCAAAAAAGACCCCAAAAGTATCTTGGAATGTCTTGAAATTGTACACAGTCATAGTCAAGCATGCCCTGAACAAGAATCCGTTGAATATATTTGCATATCTCTTGAAGAATATTTTTAATGAACTTTTGAAAATCAGGAAAGCGATCCATGCACTTGGACATTCCAAGTATGTTGGAATGTCTTGAAATTGTACTCAGTCATAGTCAACGACGCCCTGAACAAGAATCCGTTGAAAATATTTGCATATCGTTTAAGGAATATTTTTAAAGAATTTCTGAAAATCAGGAAAGCGATCCATGCACTTAGGCAGTGACTTAACTTTTTCGTCAAAAAAGACCCCAAAAGTATCTTGGAATGTCTTGAAATTGTACACAGTCATAGTCAAGCATGCCCTGAACAAGAATCCGTTGAATATATTTGCATATCTCTTGAAGAATATTTTAAATGAACTTTTGAAAATCAGGAAAGCGATCCATGCACTTGGACATTCCAAGTATGTTGGAATGTCTTGAAATTGTACTCAGTCATAGTCAACGACGCCCTGAACAAGAATCCGTTGAAAATATTTGCATATCGTTTAAGGAATATTTTTAAAGAATTTCTGAAAATCAGGAAAGCGATCCATGCACTTAGGCAGTGACTAAACTTTTTTGTCAAAAAAGACCCCAAAAGTATCTTGGAATGTCTTGAAATTGTACACAGTCATAGTCAAGCATGCCCTGAACAAGAATATGTTGAATATATTTGCATATCTCTTGAAGAATATTTTTAATTAATTTTTGAAAATCCGAAAAGCGATCCATGCACTTGGACATTCCAAGTATGTTGGAATGTCTTGAAATTGTACTCAGTCATAGTCAACGACGCCCTGAACAAGAATCAATTGAAAATATTTGCATATCTCTTAAGGAATATTTTTAATGAATTTTTGAAAATGAGGAAAGTCTGTGCACTTAGGCAGTGACTTAACTTTTTATTCAAAAAAGACCCCAAAAGTATCTTGGAATGTCTTGAAATTGTACACAGTCATAGTCAAGCATGCCCTGAACAAGAATCCGTTGAATATATTTGCATATCTCTTGAAGAATATTTTTAATGAACTTTTGAAAATCAGGAAAGCGATTCATGCACTTGGACATTCCAAGTATGTTGGAATGTCTTGAAATTGTACTCAGTCATAGTCAACGACGCCCTGAACAAGAATCCGTTGAAAATATTTGCATTTCGTTTAAGGAATATTTTTAAAGAATTTCTGAAAATCAGGAAAGCGATCCATGCACTTAGGCAGTGACTTAACTTTTTCGTCAAAAAAGACCCCAAAGGTATCTTGGAATGTCTTGAAATTGTACACAGTCATAGTCAAGCATGCCCTGAACAAGAATCCGTTGAATATATTTGCATATCTCTTGAAGAATATTTTTAATGAACTTTTGAAAATCAGGAAAGCGATCCATGCACTTGGACATTCCAAGTATGTTGGAATGTCTTGAAATTGTACTCAGTCATAGCCAACGACGCCCTGAACAAGAATCCGTTGAAAATATTTGCATATCGTTTAAGGAATATTTTTAAAGAATTTTTGAAAATCAGGAAAGCGATCCATGCACTTAGGCAGTGACTTAACTTTTTCTTCAAAAAAGACCCCAAAAGTATCTTGGAATGTCTTGAAATTGTACACAGTCATAGTCAAGAATGCCCTGAACAAGAATCCGTTGAATATATTCGCATATCTCTTGAAGAATATTTTTAATGAATTTTTGAAAATCCGGAAAGCGATCCATGCACTTGGACATTCCAAGTATGTTGGAATGTCTTGAAATTGTACTCGGTCATAGTCAACGACGCCCTGAACAAGAATCCATTGAAAATATTTGCATATCTCTTAAGGAATATTTTAAATGAATTTTTGAAAATGATGAAAGTCTGTGCACTTAGGCAGTGACTTAACTTTTTATTCAAAAAAGACCCCAAAAGTATCTTGGAATGTCTTGAAATTGTACACAGTCATAGTCAAGCATGCCCTGAACAAGAATCCGTTGAATATATTTGCATATCTCTTGAAGAATATTTTTAATGAACTTTTGAAAATCAGGAAAGCGATCCATGCACTTGGACATTCCAAGTATGTTGGAATGTCTTGAAATTGTACTCAGTCATAGTCAACGACGCCCTGAACAAGAATCCGTTGAAAATATTTGCATATCGTTTAAGGAATATTTTTAAAGAATTTCTCAAAATCAGGAAAGCGATCCATGCACTTAGGCAGTGACTTAACTTTTTCGTCAAAAAAGACCCCAAAAGTATCTTGGAATGTCTTGAAATTGTACACAGTCATAGTCAAGCATGTCCTGAACAAGAATCCGTTGAATATATTTGCATATCTCTTGAAGAATATTTTTAATGAATTTTTGAAAATCCGAAAAGCGATCCATGCACTTGGACATTCCAAGTATGTTGGAATGTCTTGAAATTGTACTCAGTCATAGTCAACGACGCCCTGAACAAGAATCAATTGAAAATATTTGCATATCTCTTAAGGAAAATTTTAATGAATTTTTGAAAATGAGGAAAGTCTGTGCACTTAGGCAGTGACTTAACTTTTTATTCAAAAAAGACCCCAAAAGTATCTTGGAATGTCTTGAAATTGTACACAGTCATAGTCAAGCATGCCCTGAACAAGAATCCGTTGAATATATTTGCATATCTCTTGAAGAATATTTTTAATGAACTTTTGAAAATCAGGAAAGCGATCCATGCACTTGGACATTCCAAGTATGTTGGAATGTCTTGAAATTGTACTCAGTCATAGTCAACGACGCCCTGAACAAGAATCCGTTGAAAATATTTGCATATCGTTTAAGGAATATTTTTAAAGAATTTCTGAAAATCAGGAAAGCGATCCATGCACTTAGGCAGTGACTTAACTTTTTCGTCAAAAAAGACCCCAAAAGTATCTTGGAATGTCTTGAAATTGTACACAGTCATAGTCAAGCATGCCCTGAACAAGAATCCGTTGAATATATTTGCATATCTCTTGAAGAATATTTTTAATGAACTTTTGAAAATCAGGAAAGCGATCCATGCACTTGGACATTCCAAGTATGTTGGAATGTCTTGAAATTGTACTCAGTCATAGTCAACGACGCCCTGAACAAGAATCCCTTGAAAATATTTGCATATCGCTTAAGGAATATTTTTAATGAATTTTTGAAAATCAGGAAAGCGATCCATGCACTTAGGCAGTGACTTAACTTTTTTGTCAAAAAAGACCCCAAAAGTATCTTGGAATGTCTTGAAATTGTACACAGTCATAGTCAAGCATGCCCTGAACAAGAATCCGTTGAATATATTTGCATATCTCTTGAAGAATATTTTTAATGAATTTTTGAAAATCCGAAAAGCGATCCATGCACTTGGACATTCCAAGTATGTTGGAATGTCTTTAAATTGTACTCAGTCATAGTCAACGACGCCCTGAACAAGAATCCGTTGAAAGTATTTGCATATCGCTTAAGGAATATTTCTAATGAATTTTTGAAAATCAGGAAAGCGATCCATGCACTTAGGCAGTGACTTAACTTTTTTGTCAAAAAAGACCCCAAAAGTATCTTGGAATGTCTTGAAATTGTACACAGTCATAGTCAAGCATGCCCTGAACAAGAATCCGTTGAATATATTTGCAAATCTCTTGAAGAATATTTTTAATGAATTTTTGAAAATCCGAAAAGCGATCCATGCACTTGGACATTCCAAGTATGTTGGAATGTCTTGAAATTGTACTCAGTCATAGTCAACGACGCCCTGAACAAGAATCAATTGAAAATATTTGCATATCTCTTAAGGAATATTTTTAATGAATTTTTGAAAATGAGGAAAGTCTGTGCACTTAGGCAGTGACTTAACTTTTTATTCAAAAAAGACCCCAAAAGTATCTTGGAATGTCTTGAAATTGTACACAGTCATAGTCAAGCATGCCCTGAACAAGAATCCGTTGAATATATTTGCATATCTCTTGAAGAATATTTTTAATGAACTTTTGAAAATCAGGAAAGCGATCCATGCACTTGGACATTCCAAGTATGTTGGAATGTCTTGAAATTGTACTCAGTCATAGTCAACGACGCCCTGAACAAGAATCCGTTGAAAATATTTGCATATCGTTTAAGGAATATTTTTAAAGAATTTCTGAAAATCAGGAAAGCGATCCATGCACTTAGGCAGTGACTTAACTTTTTCGTCAAAAAAGACCCCAAAAGTATCTTGGAATGTCTTGAAATTGTACACAGTCATAGTCAAGCATGCCCTGAACAAGAATCCGTTGAATATATTTGCATATCTCTTGAAGAATATTTTTAATGAATTTTTGAAAATCCGAAAAGCGATCCATGCACTTGGACATTCCAAGTATGTTGGAATGTCTTGAAATTGTACTCAGTCATAGTCAACGACGCCCTGAACAAGAATCAATTGAAAATATTTGCATATCTCTTAAGGAAAATTTTAATGAATTTTTGAAAATGAGGAAAGTCTGTGCACTTAGGCAGTGACTTAACTTTTTATTCAAAAAAGACCCCAAAAGTATCTTGGAATGTCTTGAAATTGTACACAGTCATAGTCAAGCATGCCCTGAACAAGAATCCGTTGAATATATTTGCATATCTCTTGAAGAATATTTTTAATGAACTTTTGAAAATCAGGAAAGCGATCCATGCACTTGGACATTCCAAGTATGTTGGAATGTCTTGAAATTGTACTCAGTCATAGTCAACGACGCCCTGAACAAGAATCCGTTGAAAATATTTGCATATCGTTTAAGGAATATTTTTAAAGAATTTCTGAAAATCAGGAAAGCGATCCATGCACTTAGGCAGTGACTTAACTTTTTCGTCAAAAAAGACCCCAAAAGTATCTTGGAATGTCTTGAAATTGTACACAGTCATAGTCAAGCATGCCCTGAACAAGAATCCGTTGAATATATTTGCATATCTCTTGAAGAATATTTTTAATGAATTTTTGAAAATCCGAAAAGCGATCCATGCACTTGGACATTCCAAGTATGTTGGAATGTCTTGAAATTGTACTCAGTCATAGTCAACGACGCCCTGAACAAGAATCAATTGAAAATATTTGCATATCTCTTAAGGAAAATTTTAATGAATTTTTGAAAATGAGGAAAGTCTGTGCACTTAGGCAGTGACTTAACTTTTTATTCAAAAAAGACCCCAAAAGTATCTTGGAATGTCTTGAAATTGTACACAGTCATAGTCAAGCATGCCCTGAACAAGAATCCGTTGAATATATTTGCATATCTCTTGAAGAATATTTTTAATGAACTTTTGAAAATCAGGAAAGCGATCCATGCACTTGGACATTCCAAGTATGTTGGAATGTCTTGAAATTGTACTCAGTCATAGTCAACGACGCCCTGAACAAGAATCCGTTGAAAATATTTGCATATCGTTTAAGGAATATTTTTAAAGAATTTCTGAAAATCAGGAAAGCGATCCATGCACTTAGGCAGTGACTTAACTTTTTCATCAAAAAAGACCCCAAAAGTATCTTGGAATGTCTTGAAATTGTACACAGTCATAGTCAAGAATGCCCTGAACAAGAATCCGTTGAATATATTTGTATATCTCTTGAAGAATATTTTTAATGAATTTTTGAAAATCCGGAAAGCGATCCATGCACTTGGACATTCCAAGTATGTTGGAATGTCTTGAAATTGTACTCGGTCATAGTCAACGACGCCCTGAACAAGAATCCGTTGAAAATATTTGCATATCGCTTAAGGAATATTTTTAATGAATTTTTGAAAATCAGGAAAGCGATCCATGCACTTAGGCAGTGACTTAACTTTTTCGTCAAAAAAGACCCCAAAAGTATCTTGGAATGTCTTGAAATTGTACACAGTCATAGTCAAGCATGCCCTGAACAAGAATCCGTTGAATATATTTGCATATCTCTTGAAGAATATTTTTAATGAACTTTTGAAAATCAGGAAAGTGATCCATGCACTTGGACATTCCAAGTATGTTGGAATGTCTTGAAATTGTACTCAGTCATAGTCAACGACGCCCTGAACAAGAATCCGTTGAAAATATTTGCATATCGCTTAAGGAATATTTTTAATGAATTTTTGAAAATCAGGAAAGCGATCCATGCACTTAGGCAGTGACTTAACTTTTTCGTCAAAAAAGACCCCAAAAGTATCTTGGAATGTCTTGAAATTGTACACAGTCATAGTCAAGCATGCCCTGAACAAGAATCCGTTGAATATATTTGCAAATCTCTTGAAGAATATTTTTAATGAATTTTTGAAAATCCGAAAAGCGATCCATGCACTTGGACATTCCAAGTATGTTGGAATGTCTTGAAATTGTACTCAGTCATAGTCAACGACGCCCTGAACAAGAATCAATTGAAAATATTTGCATATCTCTTAAGGAATATTTTTAATGAATTTTTGAAAATGAGGAAAGTCTGTGCACTTAGGCAGTGACTTAACTTTTTATTCAAAAAAGACCCCAAAAGTATCTTGGAATGTCTTGAAATTGTACACAGTCATAGTCAAGCATGCCCTGAACAAGAATCCGTTGAATATATTTGCATATCTCTTGAAGAATATTTTTAATGAACTTTTGAAAATCAGGAAAGCGATCCATGCACTTGGACATTCCAAGTATGTTGGAATGTCTTGAAATTGTACTCAGTCATAGTCAACGACGCCCTGAACAAGAATCCGTTGAAAATATTTGCATATCGTTTAAGGAATATTTTTAAAGAATTTCTGAAAATCAGGAAAGCGATCCATGCACTTAGGCAGTGACTTAACTTTTTCGTCAAAAAAGACCCCAAAAGTATCTTGGAATGTCTTGAAATTGTACACAGTCATAGTCAAGCATGCCCTGAACAAGAATCCGTTGAATATATTTGCATATCTCTTGAAGAATATTTTTAATGAATTTTTGAAAATCCGAAAAGCGATCCATGCACTTGGACATTCCAAGTATGTTGGAATGTCTTGAAATTGTACTCAGTCATAGTCAACGACGCCCTGAACAAGAATCAATTGAAAATATTTGCATATCTCTTAAGGAAAATTTTAATGAATTTTTGAAAATGAGGAAAGTCTGTGCACTTAGGCAGTGACTTAACTTTTTATTCAAAAAAGACCCCAAAAGTATCTTGGAATGTCTTGAAATTGTACACAGTCATAGTCAAGCATGCCCTCAACAAGAATCCGTTGAATATATTTGCATATCTCTTGAAGAATATTTTTAATGAACTTTTGAAAATCAGGAAAGCGATCCATGCACTTGGACATTCCAAGTATGTTGGAATGTCTTGAAATTGTACTCAGTCATAGTCAACGACGCCCTGAACAAGAATCCGTTGAAAATATTTGCATATCGTTTAAGGAATATTTTTAAAGAATTTCTGAAAATCAGGAAAGCGATCCATGCACTTAGGCAGTGACTTAACTTTTTCGTCAAAAAAGACCCCAAAAGTATCTTGGAATGTCTTGAAATTGTACACAGTCATAGTCAAGCATGCCCTGAACAAGAATCCGTTGAATATATTTGCATATCTCTTGAAGAATATTTTTAATGAATTTTTGAAAATCCGAAAAGCGATCCATGCACTTGGACATTCCAAGTATGTTGGAATGTCTTGAAATTGTACTCAGTCATAGTCAACGACGCCCTGAACAAGAATCAATTGAAAATATTTGCATATCTCTTAAGGAAAATTTTAATGAATTTTTGAAAATGAGGAAAGTCTGTGCACTTAGGCAGTGACTTAACTTTTTATTCAAAAAAGACCCCAAAAGTATCTTGGAATGTCTTGAAATTGTACACAGTCATAGTCAAGCATGCCCTGAACAAGAATCCGTTGAATATATTTGCATATCTCTTGAAGAATATTTTTAATGAACTTTTGAAAATCAGGAAAGCGATCCATGCACTTGGACATTCCAAGTATGTTGGAATGTCTTGAAATTGTACTCAGTCATAGTCAACGACGCCCTGAACAAGAATCCGTTGAAAATATTTGCATATCGTTTAAGGAATATTTTTAAAGAATTTCTGAAAATCAGGAAAGCGATCCATGCACTTAGGCAGTGACTTAACTTTTTCATCAAAAAAGACCCCAAAAGTATCTTGGAATGTCTTGAAATTGTACACAGTCATAGTCAAGAATGCCCTGAACAAGAATCCGTTGAATATATTTGTATATCTCTTGAAGAATATTTTTAATGAATTTTTGAAAATCCGGAAAGCGATCCATGCACTTGGACATTCCAAGTATGTTGGAATGTCTTGAAATTGTACTCGGTCATAGTCAACGACGCCCTGAACAAGAATCCGTTGAAAATATTTGCATATCGCTTAAGGAATATTTTTAATGAATTTTTGAAAATCAGGAAAGCGATCCATGCACTTAGGCAGTGACTTAACTTTTTCGTCAAAAAAGACCCCAAAAGTATCTTGGAATGTCTTGAAATTGTACACAGTCATAGTCAAGCATGCCCTGAACAAGAATCCGTTGAATATATTTGCATATCTCTTGAAGAATATTTTTAATGAACTTTTGAAAATCAGGAAAGTGATCCATGCACTTGGACATTCCAAGTATGTTGGAATGTCTTGAAATTGTACTCAGTCATAGTCAACGACGCCCTGAACAAGAATCCGTTGAAAATATTTGCATATCGCTTAAGGAATATTTTTAATGAATTTTTGAAAATCAGGAAAGCGATCCATGCACTTAGGCAGTGACTTAACTTTTTCGTCAAAAAAGACCCCAAAAGTATCTTGGAATGTCTTGAAATTGTACACAGTCATAGTCAAGCATGCCCTGAACAAGAATCCGTTGAATATATTTGCAAATCTCTTGAAGAATATTTTTAATGAATTTTTGAAAATCCGAAAAGCGATCCATGCACTTGGACATTCCAAGTATGTTGGAATGTCTTGAAATTGTACTCAGTCATAGTCAACGACGCCCTGAACAAGAATCAATTGAAAATATTTGCATATCTCTTAAGGAATATTTTTAATGAATTTTTGAAAATGAGGAAAGTCTGTGCACTTAGGCAGTGACTTAACTTTTTATTCAAAAAAGACCCCAAAAGTATCTTGGAATGTCTTGAAATTGTACACAGTCATAGTCAAGCATGCCCTGAACAAGAATCCGTTGAATATATTTGCATATCTCTTGAAGAATATTTTTAATGAACTTTTGAAAATCAGGAAAGCGATCCATGCACTTGGACATTCCAAGTATGTTGGAATGTCTTGGAATTGTACTCAGTCATAGTCAACGACGCCCTGAACAAGAATCCGTTGCAAATATTTGCATATCGTTTAAGGAATATTTTTAAAGAATTTCTGAAAATCAGGAAAGCGATCCATGCACTTAGGCAGTGACTAAACTTTTTCGTCAAAAAAGACCCCAAAAGTATCTTGGAATGTCTTGAAATTGTACACAGTCATAGTCAAGAATGCCCTGAACAAGAATCCGTTGAATATATTTGCATATCTCTTGAAGAATATTTTTAATGAATTTTTGAAAATCCGGAAAGCGATCCATGCACTTGGACATTCCAAGTATGTTGGAATGTCTTGAAATTGTACTCGGTCATAGTCAACGACGCCCTGAACAAGAATCCATTGAAAATATTTGCATATCTCTTAAGGAATATTTTTAATGAATTTTTGAAAATGATGAAAGTCTGTGCACTGAGGCAGTGACTTAACTTTTTATTCAAAAAAGACCCCAAAGGTATCTTGGAATGTCTTGAAATTGTACACAGTCATAGTCAAGCATGCCCTGAACAAGAATCCGTTGAATATATTTGCATATCTCTTGAAGAATATTTTTAATGAACTTTTGAAAATCAGGAAAGCGATCCATGCACTTGGACATTCCAAGTATGTTGGAATGTCTTGAAATTGTACTCAGTCATAGTCAACGACGCCCTGAACAAGAATCCGTTGAAAATATTTGCATATCGTTTAAGGAATATTTTTAAAGAATTTCTGAAAATCAGGAAAGCGATCCATGCACTTAGGCAGTGACTAAACTTTTTTGTCAAAAAAGACCCCAAAAGTATCTTGGAATGTCTTGAAATTGTACACAGTCATAGTCAAGCATGCCCTGAACAAGAATATGTTGAATATATTTGCATATCTCTTGAAGAATATTTTTAATTAATTTTTGAAAATCCGAAAAGCGATCCATGCACTTGGACATTCCAAGTATGTTGGAATGTCTTGAAATTGTACTCAGTCATAGTCAACGACGCCCTGAACAAGAATCAATTGAAAATATTTGCATATCTCTTAAGGAATATTTTTAATGAATTTTTGAAAATGATGAAAGTCTGTGCACTTAGGCAGTGACTTAACTTTTTATTCAAAAAAGACCCCAAAGGTATCTTGGAATGTCTTGAAATTGTACACAGTCATAGTCAAGCATGCCCTGAACAAGAATCCGTTGAATATATTTGCATATCTCTTGAAGAATATTTTTAATGAACTTTTGAAAATCAGGAAAGCGATCCATGCACTTGGACATTCCAAGTATGTTGGAATGTCTTGAAATTGTACTCAGTCATAGTCAACGACGCCCTGAACAAGAATCCGTTGAAAATATTTGCATATCGTTTAAGGAATATTTTTAAAGAATTTCTGAAAATCAGGAAAGCGATCCATGCACTTAGGCAGTGACTTAACTTTTTCGTCAAAAAAGACCCCAAAAGTATCTTGGAATGTCTTGAAATTGTACACAGTCATAGTCAAGAATGCCCTGAACAAGAATCCGTTGAATATATTTGCATATCTCTTGAAGAATATTTTTAATGAATTTTTGAAAATCCGGAAAGCGATCCATGCCCTTGGACATTCCAAGTATGTTGGAATATCTTGAAATTGTACTCGGTCATAGTCAACGACGCCCTGAACAAGAATCCATGGAAAATATTTGCATATCTCTTAAGGAATATTTTTAATGAATTTTTGAAAATGATGAAAGTCTGTGCACTTAGGCAGTGACTTAACTTTTTATTCAAAAAAGACCCCAAAGGTATCTTGGAATGTCTTGAAATTGTACACAGTCATAGTCAAGCATGCCCTGAACAAGAATCCGTTGAATATATTTGCATATCTCTTGAAGAATATTTTTAATGAACTTTTGAAAATCAGGAAAGCGATCCATGCACTTGGACATTCCAAGTATGTTGGAATGTCTTGAAATTGTACTCAGTCATAGTCAACGACGCCCTGAACAAGAATCCGTTGAAAATATTTGCATATCGCTTAAGGAATATTTCTAATGAATTTTTGAAAATCAGGAAAGCGATCCATGTACTTAGGCAGTGACTTAACTTTTTATTCAAAAAAGACCCCAAAAGTATCTTGGAATGTCTTGAAATTGTACACAGTCATAGTCAAGCATGCCCTGAACAAGAATCCGTTGAATATATTTGCATATCTCTTGAAGAATATTTTTAATGAATTTTTGAAAATCCGAAAAGCGATCCATGCACTTGGACATTCCAAGTATGTTGGAATGTCTTGAAATTTTACTCAGTCATAGTCAACGACGCCCTGAACAAGAATCAATTGAAAATATTTGCATATCTCTTAAGGAATATTTTTAATGAATTTTTGAAAATGAGGAAAGTCTGTGCACTTAGGCAGTGACTTAACTTTTTATTCAAAAAAGACCCCAAAAGTATCTTGGAATGTCTTGAAATTGTACACAGTCATAGTCAAGCATGCCCTGAACAAGAATCCGTTGAATATATTTGCATATCTCTTGAAGAATATTTTTAATGAACTTTTGAAAATCAGGAAAGCGATCCATGCACTTGGACATTCCAAGTATGTTGGAATGTCTTGAAATTGTACTCAGTCATAGTCAACGACGCCCTGAACAAGAATCCGTTGAAAATATTTGCATATCGTTTAAGGAATATTTTTAAAGAATTTCTGAAAATCAGGAAAGCGATCCATGCACTTAGGCAGTGACTTAACTTTTTCGTCAAAAAAGACCCCAAAAGTATCTTGGAATGTCTTGAAATTGTACACAGTCATAGTCAAGCATGCCCTGAACAAGAATCCGTTGAATATATTTGCATATCTCTTGAAGAATATTTTTAATGAACTTTTGAAAATCAGGAAAGCGATCCATGCACTTGGACATTCCAAGTATGTTGGAATGTCTTGAAATTGTACTCAGTCATAGTCAACGACGCCCTGAACAAGAATCCGTTGAAAATATTTGCATATCGTTTAAGGAATATTTTTAAAGAATTTCTGAAAATCAGGAAAGCGATCCATGCACTTAGGCAGTGACTAAACTTTTTTGTCAAAAAAGACCCCAAAAGTATCTTGGAATGTCTTGAATTTGTACACAGTCATAGTCAAGCATGCCCTGAACAAGAATCCGTTGAATATATTTGCATATCTCTTGAAGAATATTTTTAATGAACTTTTGAAAATCAGGAAAGCGATCCATGCACTTGGACATTCCAAGTATGTTGGAATGTCTTGAAATTGTACTCAGTCATAGTCAACGACGCCCTGAACAAGAATCCGTTGAAAATATTTGCATATCGTTTAAGGAATATTTTTAAAGAATTTCTGAAAATCAGGAAAGCGATCCATGCACTTAGGCAGTGACTTAACTTTTTCGTCAAAAAAGACCCCAAAAGTATCTTGGAATGTCTTGAAATTGTACACAGTCATAGTCAAGCATGCCCTGAACAAGAATCCGTTGAATATATTTGCATATCTCTTGAAGAATATTTTAAATGAACTTTTGAAAATCAGGAAAGCGATCCATGCACTTGGACATTCCAAGTATGTTGGAATGTCTTGAAATTGTACTCAGTCATAGTCAACGACGCCCTGAACAAGAATCCGTTGAAAATATTTGCATATCGTTTAAGGAATATTTTTAAAGAATTTCTGAAAATCAGGAAAGCGATCCATGCACTTAGGCAGTGACTAAACTTTTTTGTCAAAAAAGACCCCAAAAGTATCTTGGAATGTCTTGAAATTGTACACAGTCATAGTCAAGCATGCCCTGAACAAGAATATGTTGAATATATTTGCATATCTCTTGAAGAATATTTTTAATTAATTTTTGAAAATCCGAAAAGCGATCCATGCACTTGGACATTCCAAGTATGTTGGAATGTCTTGAAATTGTACTCAGTCATAGTCAACGACGCCCTGAACAAGAATCAATTGAAAATATTTGCATATCTCTTAAGGAATATTTTTAATGAATTTTTGAAAATGATGAAAGTCTGTGCACTTAGGCAGTGACTTAACTTTTTATTCAAAAAAGACCCCAAAAGTATCTTGGAATGTCTTGAAATTGTACACAGTCATAGTCAAGCATGCCCTGAACAAGAATCCGTTGAATATATTTGCATATCTCTTGAAGAATATTTTTAATGAACTTTTGAAAATCAGGAAAGCGATCCATGCACTTGGACATTCCAAGTATGTTGGAATGTCTTGAAATTGTACTCAGTCATAGTCAACGACGCCCTGAACAAGAATCCGTTGAAAATATTTGCATTTCGTTTAAGGAATATTTTTAAAGAATTTCTGAAAATCAGGAAAGCGATCCATGCACTTAGGCAGTGACTTAACTTTTTCGTCAAAAAAGACCCCAAAGGTATCTTGGAATGTCTTGAAATTGTACACAGTCATAGTCAAGCATGCCCTGAACAAGAATCCGTTGAATATATTTGCATATCTCTTGAAGAATATTTTTAATGAACTTTTGAAAATCAGGAAAGCGATCCATGCACTTGGACATTCCAAGTATGTTGGAATGTCTTGAAATTGTACTCAGTCATAGCCAACGACGCCCTGAACAAGAATCCGTTGAAAATATTTGCATATCGTTTAAGGAATATTTTTAAAGAATTTCTGAAAATCAGGAAAGCGATCCATGCACTTAGGCAGTGACTTAACTTTTTCTTCAAAAAAGACCCCAAAAGTATCTTGGAATGTCTTGAAATTGTACACAGTCATAGTCAAGAATGCCCTGAACAAGAATCCGTTGAATATATTTGCATATCTCTTGAAGAATATTTTTAATGAATTTTTGAAAATCCGGAAAGCGATCCATGCACTTGGACATTCCAAGTATGTTGGAATGTCTTGAAATTGTACTCGGTCATAGTCAACGACGCCCTGAACAAGAATCCATTGAAAATATTTGCATATCTCTTAAGGAATATTTTTAATGAATTTTTGAAAATGATGAAAGTCTGTGCACTTAGGCAGTGACTTAACTTTTTATTCAAAAAAGACCCCAGGTATCTTGGAATGTCTTGAAATTGTACACAGTCATAGTCAAGCATGCCCTGAACAAGAATCCGTTGAATATATTTGCATATCTCTTGAAGAATATTTTTAATGAACTTTTGAAAATCAGGAAAGCGATCCATGCACTTGGACATTCCAAGTATGTTGGAATGTCTTGAAATTGTACTCAGTCATAGTCAACGACGCCCTGAACAAGAATCCGTTGAAAGTATTTGCATATCGCTTAAGGAATATTTCTAATGAATTTTTGAAAATCAGGAAAGCGATCCATGCACTTAGGCAGTGACTTAACTTTTTTGTCAAAAAAGACCCCAAAAGTATCTTGGAATGTCTTGAAATTGTACACAGTCATAGTCAAGCATGCCCTGAACAAGAATCCGTTGAATATATTTGCATATCTCTTGAAGAATATTTTTAATGAATTTTTGAAAATCCGAAAAGCGATCCATGCACTTGGACATTCCAAGTATGTTGGAATGTCTTGAAATTGTACTCAGTCATAGTCAACGACGCCCTGAACAAGAATCAATTGAAAATATTTGCATATCTCTTAAGGAATATTTTTAATGAATTTTTGAAAATGAGGAAAGTCTGTGCACTTAGGCAGTGACTTAACTTTTTATTCAAAAAAGACCCCAAAAGTATCTTGGAATGTCTTGAAATTGTACACAGTCATAGTCAAGCATGCCCTGAACAAGAATCCGTTGAATATATTTGCATATCTCTTGAAGAATATTTTTAATGAACTTTTGAAAATCAGGAAAGCGATCCATGCACTTGGACATTCCAAGTATGTTGGAATGTCTTGAAATTGTACTCAGTCATAGTCAACGACGCCCTGAACAAGAATCCGTTGAAAATATTTGCATATCGTTTAAGGAATATTTTTAAAGAATTTCTGAAAATCAGGAAAGCGATCCATGCACTTAGGCAGTGACTTAACTTTTTCGTCAAAAAAGACCCCAAAAGTATCTTGGAATGTCTTGAAATTGTACACAGTCATAGTCAAGCATGCCCTGAACAAGAATCCGTTGAATATATTTGCATATCTCTTGAAGAATATTTTTAATGAATTTTTGAAAATCCGAAAAGCGATCCATGCACTTGGACATTCCGAGTATGTTGGAATGTCTTGAAATTGTACTCAGTCATAGTCAACGACGCCCTGAACAAGAATCAATTGAAAATATTTGCATATCTCTTAAGGAAAATTTTAATGAATTTTTGAAAATGAGGAAAGTCTGTGCACTTAGGCAGTGACTTAACTTTTTATTCAAAAAAGACCCTAAAAGTATCTTGGAATGTCTTGAAATTGTACACAGTCATAGTCAAGCATGCCCTGAACAAGAATATGTTGAATATATTTGCATATCTCTTGAAGAATATTTTTAATTAATTTTTGAAAATCCGAAAAGCGATCCATGCACTTGGACATTCCAAGTATGTTGGAATGTCTTGAAATTGTACTCAGTCATAGTCAACGACGCCCTGAACAAGAATCAATTGAAAATATTTGCATATCTCTTAAGGAATATTTTTAATGAATTTTTGAAAATGATGAAAGTCTGTGCACTTAGGCAGTGACTTAACTTTTTATTCAAAAAAGACCCCAAAAGTATCTTGGAATGTCTTGAAATTGTACACAGTCATAGTCAACGACGCCCTGAACAAGAATCCATTGAAAATATTTGCATATCTCTTAAGGAATATTTTTAATGAATTTTTGAAAATGATGAAAGTCTGTGCACTTAGGCAGTGACTTAACTTTTTATTCAAAAAAGACCCCAGGTATCTTGGAATGTCTTGAAATTGTACACAGTCATAGTCAAGCATGCCCTGAACAAGAATCCGTTGAATATATTTGCATATCTCTTGAAGAATATTTTTAATGAACTTTTGAAAATCAGGAAAGCGATCCATGCACTTGGACATTCCAAGTATGTTGGAATGTCTTGAAATTGTACTCAGTCATAGTCAACGACGCCCTGAACAAGAATCCGTTGAAAGTATTTGCATATCGCTTAAGGAATATTTCTAATGAATTTTTGAAAATCAGGAAAGCGATCCATGCACTTAGGCAGTGACTTAACTTTTTTGTCAAAAAAGACCCCAAAAGTATCTTGGAATGTCTTGAAATTGTACACAGTCATAGTCAAGCATGCCCTGAACAAGAATCCGTTGAATATATTTGCATATCTCTTGAAGAATATTTTTAATGAATTTTTGAAAATCCGAAAAGCGATCCATGCACTTGGACATTCCAAGTATGTTGGAATGTCTTGAAATTGTACTCAGTCATAGTCAACGACGCCCTGAACAAGAATCAATTGAAAATATTTGCATATCTCTTAAGGAATATTTTTAATGAATTTTTGAAAATGAGGAAAGTCTGTGCACTTAGGCAGTGACTTAACTTTTTATTCAAAAAAGACCCCAAAAGTATCTTGGAATGTCTTGAAATTGTACACAGTCATAGTCAAGCATGCCCTGAACAAGAATCCGTTGAATATATTTGCATATCTCTTGAAGAATATTTTTAATGAACTTTTGAAAATCAGGAAAGCGATCCATGCACTTGGACATTCCAAGTATGTTGGAATGTCTTGAAATTGTACTCAGTCATAGTCAACGACGCCCTGAACAAGAATCCGTTGAAAATATTTGCATATCGTTTAAGGAATATTTTTAAAGAATTTCTGAAAATCAGGAAAGCGATCCATGCACTTAGGCAGTGACTTAACTTTTTCGTCAAAAAAGACCCCAAAAGTATCTTGGAATGTCTTGAAATTGTACACAGTCATAGTCAAGCATGCCCTGAACAAGAATCCGTTGAATATATTTGCATATCTCTTGAAGAATATTTTTAATGAATTTTTGAAAATCCGAAAAGCGATCCATGCACTTGGACATTCCGAGTATGTTGGAATGTCTTGAAATTGTACTCAGTCATAGTCAACGACGCCCTGAACAAGAATCAATTGAAAATATTTGCATATCTCTTAAGGAAAATTTTAATGAATTTTTGAAAATGAGGAAAGTCTGTGCACTTAGGCAGTGACTTAACTTTTTATTCAAAAAAGACCCCAAAAGTATCTTGGAATGTCTTGAAATTGTACACAGTCATAGTCAAGCATGCCCTGAACAAGAATCCGTTGAATATATTTGCATATCTCTTGAAGAATATTTTTAATGAACTTTTGAAAATCAGGAAAGCGATCCATGCACTTGGACATTCCAAGTATGTTGGAATGTCTTGAAATTGTACTCAGTCATAGTCAACGACGCTCCTGAACAAGAATCCGTTGAAAATATTTGCATATCGTTTAAGGAATATTTTTAAAGAATTTCTGAAAATCAGGAAAGCGATCCATGCACTTAGGCAGTGACTTAACTTTTTCGTCAAAAAAGACCCCAAAAGTATCTTGGAATGTCTTGAAATTGTACACAGTCATAGTCAAGCATGCCCTGAACAAGAATCCGTTGAATATATTTGCATATCTCTTGAAGAATATTTTTAATGAATTTTTGAAAATCCGGAAAGCGATCCATGCACTTGGACATTCCAAGTATGTTGGAATGTCTTGAAATTGTACTCAGTCATAGCCAACGACGCCCTGAACAAGAATCCGTTGAAAATATTTGCATATCGTTTAAGGAATATTTTTAAAGAATTTCTGAAAATCAGGAAAGCGATCCATGCACTTAGGCAGTGACTTAACTTTTTCTTCAAAAAAGACCCCAAAAGTATCTTGGAATGTCTTGAAATTGTACACAGTCATAGTCAAGAATGCCCTGAACAAGAATCCGTTGAATATATTTGCATATCTCTTGAAGAATATTTTTAATGAATTTTTGAAAATCCGGAAAGCGATCCATGCACTTGGACATTCCAAGTATGTTGGAATGTCTTGAAATTGTACTCGGTCATAGTCAACGACGCCCTGAACAAGAATCCATTGAAAATATTTGCATATCTCTTAAGGAATATTTTTAATGAATTTTTGAAAATGATGAAAGTCTGTGCACTTAGGCAGTGACTTAACTTTTTATCCAAAAAAGACCCCAAAGGTATCTTGGAATGTCTTGAAATTGTACACAGTCATAGTCAAGCATGCCCTGAACAAGAATCCGTTGAATATATTTGCATATCTCTTGAAGAATATTTTTAATGAACTTTTGAAAATCAGGAAAGCGATCCATGCACTTGGACATTCCAAGTATGTTGGAATGTCTTGAAATTGTACTCAGTCATAGTCAACGACGCCCTGAACAAGAATCCGTTGAAAATATTTGCATATCGCTTAAGGAATATTTTTAATGAATTTTTGAAAATCAGGAAAGCGATCCATGCACTTAGGCAGTGACTTAACTTTTTTGTCAAAAAAGACCCCAAAAGTATCTTGGAATGTCTTGAAATTGTACACAGTCATAGTCAAGCATGCCCTGAACAAGAATCCGTTGAATATATTTGCATATCTCTTGAAGAATATTTTTAATGAATTTTTGAAAATCCGAAAAGCGATCCATGCACTTGGACATTCCAAGTATGTTGGAATGTCTTTAAATTGTACTCAGTCATAGTCAACGACGCCCTGAACAAGAATCCGTTGAAAGTATTTGCATATCGCTTAAGGAATATTTCTAATGAATTTTTGAAAATCAGGAAAGCGATCCATGCACTTAGGCAGTGACTTAACTTTTTTGTCAAAAAAGACCCCAAAAGTATCTTGGAATGTCTTGAAATTGTACACAGTCATAGTCAAGCATGCCCTGAACAAGAATCCGTTGAATATATTTGCAAATCTCTTGAAGAATATTTTTAATGAATTTTTGAAAATCCGAAAAGCGATCCATGCACTTGGACATTCCAAGTATGTTGGGATGTCTTGAAATTGTACTCAGTCATAGTCAACGACGCCCTGAACAAGAATCAATTGAAAATATTTGCATATCTCTTAAGGAATATTTTTAATGAATTTTTGAAAATCAGGAAAGTCTGTGCACTTAGGCAGTGACTTAACTTTTTATTCAAAAAAGACCCCAAAAGTATCTTGGAATGTCTTGAAATTGTACACAGTCATAGTCAAGCATGCCCTGAACAAGAATCCGTTGAATATATTTGCATATCTCTTGAAGAATATTTTTAATGAACTTTTGAAAATCAGGAAAGCGATCCATGCACTTGGACATTCCAAGTATGTTGGAATGTCTTGAAATTGTACTCAGTCATAGTCAACGACGCCCTGAACAAGAATCCGTTGAAAATATTTGCATATCGTTTAAGGAATATTTTTAAAGAATTTCTGAAAATCAGGAAAGCGATCCATGCACTTAGGCAGTGACTTAACTTTTTCGTCAAAAAAGACCCCAAAAGTATCTTGGAATGTCTTGAAATTGTACACAGTCATAGTCAAGCATGCCCTGAACAAGAATCCGTTGAATATATTTGCATATCTCTTGAAGAATATTTTTAATGAATTTTTGAAAATCCGAAAAGCGATCCATGCACTTGGACATTCCAAGTATGTTGGAATGTCTTGAAATTGTACTCAGTCATAGTCAACGACGCCCTGAACAAGAATCCGTTGAAAATATTTGCATATCGTTTAAGGAATATTTTTAAAGAATTTCTGAAAATCAGGAAAGCGATCCATGCACTTAGGCAGTGACTTAACTTTTTCGTCAAAAAAGACCCCAAAAGTATCTTGGAATGTCTTGAAATTGTACACAGTCATAGTCAAGCATGCCCTGAACAAGAATCCGTTGAATATATTTGCATATCTCTTGAAGAATATTTTTAATGAATTTTTGAAAATCCGGGAAGCGATCCATGCACTTGGACATTCCAAGTATGTTGGAATGTCTTGAAATTGTACTCGGTCATAGTCAACGACGCCCTGAACAAGAATCCGTTGAAAATATTTGCATATCTCTTAAGGAATATTTTTAATGAATTTTTGAAAATGATGAAAGTCTGTGCACTTAGGCAGTGACTTAACTTTTTATCCAAAAAAGACCCCAAAGGTATCTTGGAATGTCTTGAAATTGTACACAGTCATAGTCAAGCATGCCCTGAACAAGAATCCGTTGAATATATTTGCATATCTCTTGAAGAATATTTTTAATGAACTTTTGAAAATCAGGAAAGCGATCCATGCACTTGGACATTCCAAGTATGTTGGAATGTCTTGAAATTGTACTCAGTCATAGTCAACGACGCCCTGAACAAGAATCCGTTGAAAATATTTGCATATCGCTTAAGGAATATTTTTAATGAATTTTTGAAAATCAGGAAAGCGATCCATGCACTTAGGCAGTGACTTAACTTTTTATTCAAAAAAGACCCCAAAAGTATCTTGGAATGTCTTGAAATTGTACACAGTCATAGTCAAGCATGCCCTGAACAAGAATCCGTTGAATATATTTGCATATCTCTTGAAGAATATTTTTAATGAACTTTTGAAAATCAGGAAAGCGATCCATGCACTTGGACATTCCAAGTATGTTGGAATGTTTTGAAATTGTACTCAGTCATAGTCAACGACGCCCTGAACAAGAATCCGTTGAAAATATTTGCATATCGCTTAAGGAATATTTTTAATGAATTTTTGAAAATCAGGAAAGCGATCCATGCACTTAGGCAGTGACTTAACTTTTTATTCAAAAAAGACCCCAAAAGTATCTTGGAATGTCTTGAAATTGTACACAGTCATAGTCAAGCATGCCCTGAACAAGAATCCGTTGAATATATTTGCATATCTCTTGAAGAATATTTTTAATGAACTTTTGAAAATCAGGAAAGCGATCCATGTACTTGGACATTCAAAGTATGTTGGAATGTCTTGAAATTGTACTCGGTCATAGTCAACGACGCCCTGAACAAGAATCCGTTGAAAATATTTGCATATCGCTTAAGGAATATTTTTAATGAATTTTTGAAAATCAGGAAAGCGATCCATGCACTTAGGCAGTGACTTAACTTTTTTGTCAAAAAAGACCCCAAAAGTATCTTGGAATGTCTTGAAATTGTACACAGTCATAGTCAAGCATGCCCTGAACAAGAAACCGTTGAATATATTTGCATATCTCTTGAAGAATATTTTTAATGAATTTTTGAAAATCCGAAAAGCGATCCATGCACTTGGACATTCCAAGTATGTTGGAATGTTTTGAAATTGTACACAGTCATAGTCAAGCATGCCCTGAACAAGAATCCGTTGAATATATTTGCATATCGCTTAAGGAATATTTTTAATGAATTTTTGAAAATCAGGAAAGCAATCCATGCACTTTGGCAGTGACTTAACTTTTTTGTCAAAAAAGACCCCAAAAGTATCTTGGAATGTCTTGAAATTGTACACAGTCATAGTCAAGCATGCCCTGAACAAGAAACCGTTGAATATATTTGCATATCTCTTGAAGAATATTTTTAATGAATTTTTGAAAATCCGAAAAGCGATCCATGCACTTGGACATTCCAAGTATGTTGGAATGTCTTGAAATTGTACTCAGTCATAGTCAACGACGCCCTGAACAAGAATCAATTGAAAATATTTGCATATCTCTTAAGGAATATTTTTAATGAATTTTTGAAAATGAGGAAAGTCTGTGCACTTAGGCAGTGACTTAACTTTTTATTCAAAAAAGACCCCAAAAGTATCTTGGAATGTCTTGAAATTGTACACAGTCATAGTCAAGCATGCCCTGAACAAGAATCCGTTGAATATATTTGCATATCTCTTGAAGAATATTTTTAATGAACTTTTGAAAATCAGGAAAGCGATCCATGCACTTGGACATTCCAAGTATGTTGGAATGTCTTGAAATTGTACTCAGTCATAGTCAACGACGCCCTGAACAAGAATCCGTTGAAAATATTTGCATATCGTTTAAGGAATATTTTTAAAGAATTTCTGAAAATCAGGAAAGCGATCCATGCACTTAGGCAGTGACTTAACTTTTTCGTCAAAAAAGACCCCAAAAGTATCTTGGAATGTCTTGAAATTGTACACAGTCATAGTCAAGCATGCCCTGAACAAGAATCCGTTGAATATATTTGCATATCTCTTGAAGAATATTTTTAATGAACTTTTGAAAATCAGGAAAGCGATCCATGCACTTGGACATTCAAAGTATGTTGGAATGTCTTGAAATTGTACTCAGTCATAGTCAACGACGCCCTGAACAAGAATCCGTTGAAAATATTTGCATATCGCTTAAGGAATATTTTTAATGAATTTTTGAAAATCAGGAAAGCGATCCATGCACTTAGGCAGTGACTTAACTTTTTCGTCAAAAAAGACCCCAAAAGTATCTTGGAATGTCTTGAAATTGTACACAGTCATAGTCAAGCATGCCCTGAACAAGAATCCGTTGAATATATTTGCATATCTCTTGAAGAATATTTTTAATGAATTTTTGAAAATCCGGAAAGCTATCCATGCACTTGGACATTCCAAGTAAGTTGGAATGTCTTGAAATTGTACTCAGTCATAGTCAACGACGCCCTGAACAAGAATCTATTGAAAATATTTGCATATCTCTTAAGGAATATTTTTAATGAATTTTTGAAAATGAGGAATTTCTGTGCACTTAGGCAGTGACTTAACTTTTTATTCAAAAAAGACCCCAAAAGTATCTTGGAATGTCTTGAAATTGTACACAGTCATAGTCAAGCATGCCGTGAACAAGAATCCGTTGAATATATTTGCATATCTCTTGAAGAATATTTTTAATGAACTTTTGAAAATCAGGAAAGCGATCCATGTACTTGGACATTCAAAGTATGTTGGAATGTCTTGAAATTTTACTCGGTCATAGTCAACAACGCCCTGAACAAGAATCCGTTGAAAATATTTGCATATCGCTTAAGGAATATTTTTAATGAATTTTTGAAAATCAGGAAAGCGATCCATGCACTTAGGCAGTGACTTAACTTTTTCGTCAAAAAAGACCCCAAAAGTATCTTGGAATGTCTTGAAATTGTACACAGTCATAGTCAAGCATGCCCTGAACAAGAATCCGTTGAATATATTTGCATATCTCTTGAAGAATATTTTTAATGAATTTTTGAAAATCCGAAAAGCGATCCATGCACTTGGACATTCCAAGTATGTTGGAATGTCTTGAAATTGTACTCAGTCATAGTCAACGATGCTCTGAACAAGAATCAATTGAAAATATTTGCATATCTCTTAAGGAATATTTTTAATGAATTTTTGAAAATGAGGAAAGTCTGTGCACTTAGGCAGTGACTTAACTTTTTATTCAAAAAAGACCCCAAAAGTATCTTGGAATGTCTTGAAATTGTACACAGTCATAGTCAAGCATGCCCTGAACAAGAATCCGTTGAATATATTTGCATATCTCTTGAAGAATATTTTTAATGAACTTTTGAAAATCAGGAAAGCGATCCATGTACTTGGACATTCAAAGTATGTTGGAATGTCTTGAAATTGTACTCGGTCATAGTCAACGACGCCCTGAACAAGAATCCGTTGAAAATATTTGCATATCGCTTAAGGAATATTTTTAATGAATTTTTGAAAATCAGGAAAGCGATCCATGCACTTAGGCAGTGACTTAACTTTTTCGTCAAAAAAGACCCCAAAAGTATCTTGGAATGTCTTGAAATTGTACACAGTCATAGTCAAGCATGCCCTGAACAAGAATCAATTGAATATATTTGCATATCTCTTGAAGAATATTTTTAATGAATTTTTGAAAATCCGGAAAGCGATCCATGCACTTGGACATTCCAAGTATGTTGGAATGTCTTGAAATTGTACTCGGTCATAGTCAACGACGCCCTGAACAAGAATCCATTGAAAATATTTGCATATCTCTTAAGGAATATTTTTAATGAATTTTTGAAAATGAGGAAAGTCTGTGCACTTCGGCAGTGACTTAACTTTTTATTCAAAAAAGACCCCAAAAGTATCTTGGAATGTCTTGAAATTGTACACAGTCATAGTCAAGCATGCCCTGAACAAGAATCCGTTGAATATATTTGCATATCTCTTGAAGAATATTTTTAATGAACTTTTGAAAATCAGGAAAGCGATCCATGCACTTGGACATTCCAAGTATGTTGGAATGTCTTGAAATTGTACTCAGTCATAGTCAACGACGCCCTGAACAAGAATCCGTTGAAAATATTTGCATATCGTTTAAGGAATATTTTTAAAGAATTTCTGAAAATCAGGAAAGCGATCCATGCACTTAGGCAGTGACTTAACTTTTTCGTCAAAAAAGACCCCAAAAGTATCTTGGAATGTTTTGAAATTGTACACAGTCATAGTCAAGCATGCCCTGAACAAGAATCCGTTGAATATATTTGCATATCTCTTGAAGAATATTTTTAATGAATTTTTGAAAATCCGGAAAGTGATCCATGCACTTGGACATTCCAAGTATGTTGGAATGTCTTGAAATTGTACTCTGTCATAGTCAACGACGCCCTGAACAAGAATCCATTGAAAATATTTGCATATCTCTTAAGGAATATTTTTAATGAATTTTTGAAAATGATGAAAGTCTGTGCACTTAGGCAGTGACTTAACTTTTTATTCAAAAAAGACCCCAAAGGTATCTTGGAATGTCTTGAAATTGTACACAGTCATAGTCAAGCATGCCCTGAACAAGAATCCGTTGAATATATTTGCATATCTCTTGAAGAATATTTTTAATGAACTTTTGAAAATCAGGAAAGCGATCCATGCACTTGGACATTCCAAGTATGTTGGAATGTCTTGAAATTGTACTCAGTCATAGTCAACGACGCCCTGAACAAGAATCCGTTGAAAATATTTGCATATCGCTTAAGGAATATTTTTAATGAATTTTTGAAAATCAGGAAAGCGATCCATGCACTTAGGCAGTGACTTAACTTTTTTGTCAAAAAAGACCCCAAAAGTATCTTGGAATGTCTTGAAATTGTACACAGTCATAGTCAAGCATGCCCTGAACAAGAATCCGTTGAATATATTTGCATATCTCTTGAAGAATATTTTTAATGAATTTTTGAATATCCGAAAAGCGATCCATGCACTTGGACATTCCAAGTATGTTGGAATGTCTTGAAATTGTACTCAGTCATAGTCAACGGCGCCCTGAACAAGAATCAATTGAAAATATTTGCATATCTCTTAAGGAATATTTTTAATGAATTTTTGAAAATGAGGAAAGTCTGTGCACTTAGGCAGTGACTTAACTTTTTATTCAAAAAAGACCCCAAAAGTATCTTGGAATGTCTTGAAGTTGTACACAGTCATAGTCAAGCATGCCCTGAACAAGAATCCGTTGAATATATTTGCATATCTCTTGAAGAATATTTTTAATGAACTTTTGAAAATCAGGAAAGCGATCCATGCACTTGGACATTCCAAGTATGTTGGAATGTTTTGAAATTGTACTCAGTCATAGTCAACGACGCCCTGAACAAGAATCCGTTGAAAATATTTGCATATCGCTTAAGGAATATTTTAAATGAATTTTGAAAATCAGGAAAGCGATCCATGCACTTAGGCAGTGACTTAACTTTTTATTCAAAAAAGACCCCAAAAGTATCTTGGAATGTCTTGAAATTGTACACAGTCATAGTCAAGCATGCCCTGAACAAGAATCCGTTGAATATATTTGCATATCTCTTGAAGAATATTTTTAATGAATTTTTGAAAATCCGAAAAGCGATCCATGCACTTGGACATTCCAAGTATGTTGGAATGTCTTGAAATTGTACTCAGTCATAGTCAACGACGCCCTGAACAAGAATCAATTGAAAATATTTGCATATCTCTTAAGGAATATTTTTAATGAATTTTTGAAAATGAGGAAAGTCTGTGCACTTAGGCAGTGACTTAACTTTTTATTAAAAAAAGACCCCAAAAGTATCTTGGAATGTCTTGAAATTGTACACAGTCATAGTCAAGCATGCCCTGAACAAGAATCCGTTGAATATATTTGCATATCTCTTGAAGAATATTTTTAATGAACTTTTGAAAATCAGGAAAGCGATCCATGCACTTGGACATTCCAAGTATGTTGGAATGTCTTGAAATTGTACTCAGTCATAGTCAACGACGCCCTGAACAAGAATCCGTTGAAAATATTTGCATATCGTTTAAGGAATATTTTTAAAGAATTTCTGAAAATCAGGAAAGCGATCCATGCACTTCGGCAGTGACTTAACTTTTTCGTCAAAAAAGACCCCAAAAGTATCTTGGAATGTCTTGAAATTGTACACAGTCATAGTCAAGCATGCCCTGAACAAGAATCCGTTGAATATATTTGCATATCTCTTGAAGAATATTTTTAATGAATTTTTGAAAATCCGGAAAGCGATCCATGCACTTGGACATTCCAAGGATGTTGGAATGTCTTGAAATTGTACTCAGTTATAGTCAACAACGCCCTGAACAAGAATCCATTGAAAATATTTGCATATCTCTTAAGGAATATTTTTAATGAATTTTTGAAAATGAGGAAAGTCTGTGCACTTAGGCAGTGACTTAACTTTTTATTCAAAAAAGACCCCAAAAGTATCTTGGAATGTCTTGAAATTGTACACAGTCATAGTCAAGCATGCCCTGAACAAGAATCCATTGAATATATTTGCATATCTCTTGAAGAATATTTTTAATGAACTTTTGAAAATCAGGAAAGCGATCCATGCACTTGGACATTCCAAGTATGTTGGAATGTCTTGAAATTGTACTCAGTCATAGTCAACGACGCCCTGAACAAGAATCCGTTGAAAATATTTGCATATCGCTTAAGGAATATTTTTAATGAATTTTTGAAAATCAGGAAAGCGATCCATGCACTTAGGCAGTGACTTAACTTTTTATTCAAAAAGACCCCAAAAGTATCTTGGAATGTCTTGAAATTGTACACAGTCATAGTCAAGCATGCCCTGAACAAGAATCCGTTGAATATATTTGCATATCTCTTGAAGAATATTTTAAATGAATTTTTGAAAATCCGAAAAGCGATCCATGCACTTGGACATTCCAAGTATGTTGGAATGTCTTGAAATTGTACTCAGTCATAGTCAACGACGCCCTGAACAAGAATCAATTGAAAATATTTGCATATCTCTTAAGGAATATTTTTAATGAATTTTTGAAAATGAGGAAAGTCTGTGCACTTAGGCAGTGACTTAACTTTTTATTCAAAAAAGACCCCAAAAGTATCTTGGAATGTCTTGAAATTGTACACAGTCATAGTCAAGCATGCCCTGAACAAGAATCCGTTGAATATATTTGCATATCTCTTGAAGAATATTTTTAATGAACTTTTGAAAATCAGGAAAGCGATCCATGCACTTGGACATTCCAAGTATGTTGGAATGTTTTGAAATTGTACTCAGTCATAGTCAACGACGCCCTGAACAAGAATCCGTTGAAAATATTTGCATATCGCTTAAGGAATATTTTTAATGAATTTTTGAAAATCAGGAAAGCGATCCATGCACTTAGGCAGTGACTTAACTTTTTATTCAAAAAAGACCCCAAAAGTATCTTGGAATGTCTTGAAATTGTACACAGTCATAGTCAAGCATGCCCTGAACAAGAATCCGTTGAATATATTTGCATATCTCTTGAAGAATATTTTTAATGAATTTTTGAAAATCCGAAAAGCGATCCATGCACTTGGACATTCCAAGTATGTTGGAATGTCTTGAAATTGTACTCAGTCATAGTCAACGACGCCCTGAACAAGAATCAATTGAAAATATTTGCATATCTCTTAAGGAATATTTTTAATGAATTTTTGAAAATGAGGAAAGTCTGTGCACTTAGGCAGTGACTTAACTTTTTATTCAAAAAAGACCCCAAAAGTATCTTGGAATGTCTTGAAATTGTACACAGTCATAGTCAAGCATGCCCTGAACAAGAATCCGTTGAATATATTTGCATATCTCTTGAAGAATATTTTTGATGAACTTTTGAAAATCAGGAAAGCCATCCATGCACTTGGACATTCCAAGTATGTTGGAATGTCTTGAAATTGTACTCAGTCATAGTCAACGACGCCCTGAACAAGAATCCGTTGAAAATATTTGCATATCGCTTAAGGAATATTTTTAATGAATTTTTGAAAATCAGGAAAGCGATCCATGCACTTAGGCAGTGACTTAACTTTTTCGTCAAAAAAGACCCCAAAAGTATCTTGGAATGTCTTGAAATTGTACACAGTCATAGTCAAGCATGCCCTGAACAAGAATCCGTTGAATATATTTGCATATCACTTGAAGAATATTTTTAATGAATTTTTGAAAATCCGGAAAGCGATCCATGCACTTGGACATTCCAAGTATGTTGGAATGTCTTGAAATTGTACTCAGTCATAGTCAACGACGCCCTGAACAAGAATCCGTTGAAAATATTTGCATATCGCTTAAGGAATATTTTTAATGAATTTTTGAAAATCAGGAAAGCGATCCATGCACTTGGACATTCCAAGTATGTTGGAATGTCTTGAAATTGTACTCAGTCATAGTCAACGACGCCCTGAACAAGAATCCGTTGAAAATATTTGCATATCGCTTAAGGAATATTTTTAATGAATTTTTGAAAATCAGGAAAGCGATCCATGCACTTAGGCAGTGACTTAACTTTTTTGTCAAAAAAGACCCCAAAAGTATCTTGAAATGTCTTGAAATTGTACACAGTCATAGTCAAGCATGCCCTGAACAAGAATCCGTTGAATATATTTGCATATCTCTTGAAGAATATTTTTAATGAATTTTTGAAAATCCGAAAAGCGATCCATGCACTTGGACATTCCAAGTATGTTGGAATGTCTTGAAATTGTACTCAGTCATAGTCAACGACGCCCTGAACAAGAATCCGTTGAAAATATTTGCATATCGTTTAAGGAATATTTTTAAAGAATTTCTGAAAATCAGGAAAGCGATCCATGCACTTAGGCAGTGACTTAACTTTTTCGTCAAAAAAGACCCCAAAAGTATCTTGGAATGTCTTGAAATTGTACACAGTCATAGTCAAGCATGCCCTGAACAAGAATCCGTTGAATATATTTGCATATCTTTTGAAGAATATTTTTAATGAATTTTTGAAAATCCGGAAAGCGATCCATGCACTTGGACATTCCAAGTATGTTGGAATGTCTTGAAATTGTACTCAGTCATAGTCAACAACGCCCTGAACAAGAATCCATTGAAAATATTTGCATATCTCTTAAGGAATATTTTTAATGAATTTTTGAAAATGAGGAAAGTCTGTGCACTTAGGCAGTGACTTAACTTTTTATTCAAAAAAGACCCCAAAAGTATCTTGGAATGTCTTGAAATTGTACACAGTCATAGTCAAGCATGCCCTGAACAAGAATCCGTTGAATATATTTGCATATCTCTTGAAGAATATTTTTAATGAACTTTTGAAAATCAGGAAAGCGATCCATGCACTTGGACATTCCAAGTATGTTGGAATGTCTTGAAATTGTACTCAGTCATAGTCAACGACGCCCTGAACAAGAATCCGTTGAAAATATTTGCATATCGCTTAAGGAATATTTTTAATGAATTTTTGAAAATCAGGAAAGCGATCCATGCACTTAGGCAGTGACTTAACTTTTTTGTCAAAAAAGACCCCAAAAGTATCTTGAAATGTCTTGAAATTGTACACAGTCATAGTCAAGCATGCCCTGAACAAGAATCCGTTGAATATATTTGCATATCTCTTGAAGAATATTTTTAATGAATTTTTGAAAATCCGAAAAGCGATCCATGCACTTGGACATTCCAAGTATGTTGGAATGTCTTTAAATTGTACTCAGTCATAGTCAACGACGCCCTGAACAAGAATCAATTGAAAATATTTGCATATCTCTTAAGGAATATTTTTAATGAATTTTTGAAAATGAGGAAAGTCTGTGCACTTAGGCAGTGACTTAACTTTTTATTCAAAAAAGACCCCAAAAGTATCTTGGAATGTCTTGAAATTGTACACAGTCATAGTCAAGCATGCCCTGAACAAGAATCCGTTGAATATATTTGCATATCTCTTGAAGAATATTTTTAATGAACTTTTGAAAATCAGGAAAGCGATCCATGCACTTGGACATTCCAAGTATGTTGGAATGTCTTGAAATTGTACTCAGTCATAGTCAACGACGCCCTGAACAAGAATCCGTTGAAAATATTTGCATATCGTTTAAGGAATATTTTTAAAGAATTTCTGAAAATCAGGAAAGCGATCCATGCACTTAGGCAGTGACTTAACTTTTTCGTCAAAAAAGACCCCAAAAGTATCTTGGAATGTCTTGAAATTGTACACAGTCATAGTCAAGCATGCCCTGAACAAGAATCCGTTGAATATATTTGCATATCTCTTGAAGAATATTTTTAATGAATTTTTGAAAATCCGGAAAGCGATCCATGCACTTGGACATTCCAAGTATGTTGGAATGTCTTGAAATTGTACTCAGTCATAGTCAACAACGCCCTGAACAAGAATCCATTGAAAATATTTGCATATCTCTTAAGGAATATTTTTAATGAATTTTTGAAAATGAGGAAAGTCTGTGCACTTAGGCAGTGACTTAACTTTTTATTCAAAAAAGACCCCAAAAGTATCTTGGAATGTCTTGAAATTGTACACAGTCATAGTCAAACATGCCCTGAACAAGAATCCGTTGAATATATTTGCATATCTCTTGAAGAATATTTTTAATGAACTTTTGAAAATCAGGAAAGCGATCCATGCACTTGGACATTCCAAGTATGTTGGAATGTTTTGAAATTGTACTCAGTCATAGTCAACGACGCCCTGAACAAGAATCCGTTGAAAATATTTGCATATCGCTTAAGGAATATTTTTAATGAATTTTTGAAAATCAGGAAAGCGATCCATGCACTTAGGCAGTGACTTAACTTTTTATTCAAAAAAGACCCCAAAAGTATCTTGGAATGTCTTGAAATTGTACACAGTCATAGTCAAGCATGCCCTGAACAAGAATCCGTTGAATATATTTGCATATCTCTTGAAGAATATTTTTAATGAACTTTTGAAAATCAGGAAAGCGATCCATGCACTTGGACATTCCAAGTATGTTGGAATGTCTTGAAATTGTACTCAGTCATAGTCAACGACGCCCTGAACAAGAATCCGTTGAAAATATTTGCATATCGCTTAAGGAATATTTTTAATGAATTTTTGAAAATCAGGAAAGGGATCCATGCACTTAGGCAGTGACTTAACTTTTTTGTCAAAAAAGACCCCAAAAGTATCTTGGAATGTCTTGAAATTGTACACAGTCATAGTCAAGCATGCCCTGAACAAGAATCCGTTGAATATATTTGCATATCTCTTGAAGAATATTTTTAATGAATTTTTGAAAATCCAGAAAGCGATCCATGCACTTGGACATTCCAAGTATGTTGGAATGTCTTGAAATTGTACTCAGTCATAGTCAACGACGCCCTGAACAAGAATCCGTTGAAAATATTTGCATATCGCTTAAGGAATATTTTTAATGAATTTTTGAAAATCAGGAAAGCGGTCCATGCACTTAGGCAGTGACTTAACTTTTTTGTCAAAAAAGACCCCAAAAGTATCTTGGAATGTCTTGAAATTGTACACAGTCATAGTCAAGCATGCCCTGAACAAGAATCCGTTGAATATATTTGCATATCTCTTGAAGAATATTTTTAATGAATTTTTGAAAATCCAAAAAGCGATCAATGCACTTGGACATTCCAAGTATGTTGGAATGTCTTGAAATTGTACTCAGTCATAGTCAACGACGCCCTGAACAAGAATCAATTGAAAATATTTGCATATCTCTTAAGGAATATTTTTAATGAATTTTTGAAAATGAGGAAAGTCTGTGCACTTAGGCAGTGACTTAACTTTTTATTCAAAAAAGACCCCAAAAGTATCTTGGAATGTCTTGAAATTGTACACAGTCATAGTCAAGCATGCCCTGAACAAGAATCCGTTGAATATATTTGCATATCTCTTGAAGAATATTTTTAATGAACTTTTGAAAATCCGGAAAGCGATCCATGCACTTGGACATTCCAAGTATGTTGGAATGTCTTGAAATTGTACTCAGTCATAGTCAACGACGCCCTGAACAAGAATCCGTTGAAAATATTTACATATCGCTTAAGGAATATTTTTAATGAATTTTTTAAAAAATCAGGAAAGCGATCCATGCACTTAGGCAGTGACTTAACTTTTTCGTCAAAAAAGACCCCAAAAGTATCTTGGAATGTCTTGAAATTGTACACAGTCATAGTCAAGCATGCCCTGAACAAGAATCCGTTGAATATATTTGCATATCTCTTGAAGAATATTTTTAATGAATTTTTGAAAATCCGGAAAGCGATCCATGCACTTAGGCAGTGACTTAACTTTTTCGTCAAAAAAGACCCCAAAAGTATCTTGGAATGTCTTGAAATTGTACACAGTCATAGTCAAGCATGCCCTGAACAAGAAACCGTTGAATATATTTGCATATCTCTGGAAGAATATTTTTAATGAATTTTTGAAAATCCGGAAAGCGATCCATGCACTTGGACATTCCAAGTATGTTGGAATGTCTTGAAATTGTACTCAGTCATAGTCAACAACGCCCTGAACAAGAATCCATTGAAAATATTTGCATATCTCTTAAGGAACATTTTTAATGAATTTTTGAAAATGAGGAAAGTCTGTGCACTTAGGCAGTGACTTAACTTTTTATTCAAAAAAGACCCCAAAAGTATCTTGGAATGTCTTGAAATTGTACACAGTCATAGTCAAGCATGCCCTGAACAAGAATCCGTTGAATATATTTGCATATCTCTTGAAGAATATTTTTAATGAACTTTTGAAAATCAGGAAAGCGATCCATGCACTTGGACATTCCAAGTATGTTGGAATGTCTTGAAATTGTACTCAGTCATAGTCAACGACGCCTTGAACAAGAATCCGTTGAAAATATTTGCATATCGCTTAAGGAATATTTTTAATGAATTTTTGAAAATCAGGAAAGCGATCCATGCACTTAGGCAGTGACTTAACTTTTTTGTCAAAAAAGACCCCAAAAGTATCTTGGAATGTCTTGAAATTGTACACAGTCATAGTCAAGCATGCCCTGAACAAGAATCCGTTGAATATATTTGCATATCTCTTGAAGAATATTTTAAATGAATTTTTGAAAATCCAGAAAGCGATCCATGCACTTGGACATTCCAAGTATGTTGGAATGTCTTGAAATTGTACTCAGTCATAGTCAACGACGCCCTGAACAAGAATCCGTTGAAAATATTTGCATATCGCTTAAGGAATATTTTTAATGAATTTTTGAAAATCAGGAAAGCGGTCCATGCACTTAGGCAGTGACTTAACTTTTTATTCAAAAAAGACCCCAAAAGTATCTTGGAATGTCTTGAAATTGTACACAGTCATAGTCAAACATGCCCTGAACAAGAATCCGTTGAATATATTTGCATATCTCTTGAAGAATATTTTTAATGAACTTTTGAAAATCAGGAAAGCGATCCATGCACTTGGACATTCCAAGTATGTTGGAATGTTTTGAAATTGTACTCAGTCATAGTCAACGACGCCCTGAACAAGAATCCGTTGAAAATATTTGCATATCGCTTAAGGAATATTTTTAATGAATTTTTGAAAATCAGGAAAGCGATCCATGCACTTAGGCAGTGACTTAACTTTTTATTCAAAAAAGACCCCAAAAGTATCTTGGAATGTCTTGAAATTGTACACAGTCATAGTCAAGCATGCCCTGAACAAGAATCCGTTGAATATATTTGCATATCTCTTGAAGAATATTTTTAATGAACTTTTGAAAATCAGGAAAGCGATCCATGCACTTGGACATTCCAAGTATGTTGGAATGTCTTGAAATTGTACTCAGTCATAGTCAACGACGCCCTGAACAAGAATCCGTTGAAAATATTTGCATATCGCTTAAGGAATATTTTTAATGAATTTTTGAAAATCAGGAAAGGGATCCATGCACTTAGGCAGTGACTTAACTTTTTTGTCAAAAAAGACCCCAAAAGTATCTTGGAATGTCTTGAAATTGTACACAGTCATAGTCAAGCATGCCCTGAACAAGAATCCGTTGAATATATTTGCATATCTCTTGAAGAATATTTTTAATGAATTTTTGAAAATCCAGAAAGCGATCCATGCACTTGGACATTCCAAGTATGTTGGAATGTCTTGAAATTGTACTCAGTCATAGTCAACGACGCCCTGAACAAGAATCCGTTGAAAATATTTGCATATCGCTTAAGGAATATTTTTAATGAATTTTTGAAAATCAGGAAAGCGGTCCATGCACTTAGGCAGTGACTTAACTTTTTTGTCAAAAAAGACCCCAAAAGTATCTTGGAATGTCTTGAAATTGTACACAGTCATAGTCAAGCATGCCCTGAACAAGAATCCGTTGAATATATTTGCATATCTCTTGAAGAATATTTTTAATGAATTTTTGAAAATCCAAAAAGCGATCAATGCACTTGGACATTCCAAGTATGTTGGAATGTCTTGAAATTGTACTCAGTCATAGTCAACGACGCCCTGAACAAGAATCAATTGAAAATATTTGCATATCTCTTAAGGAATATTTTTAATGAATTTTTGAAAATGAGGAAAGTCTGTGCACTTAGGCAGTGACTTAACTTTTTATTCAAAAAAGACCCCAAAAGTATCTTGGAATGTCTTGAAATTGTACACAGTCATAGTCAAGCATGCCCTGAACAAGAATCCGTTGAATATATTTGCATATCTCTTGAAGAATATTTTTAATGAACTTTTGAAAATCCGGAAAGCGATCCATGCACTTGGACATTCCAAGTATGTTGGAATGTCTTGAAATTGTACTCAGTCATAGTCAACGACGCCCTGAACAAGAATCCGTTGAAAATATTTACATATCGCTTAAGGAATATTTTTAATGAATTTTTTAAAAAATCAGGAAAGCGATCCATGCACTTAGGCAGTGACTTAACTTTTTCGTCAAAAAAGACCCCAAAAGTATCTTGGAATGTCTTGAAATTGTACACAGTCATAGTCAAGCATGCCCTGAACAAGAATCCGTTGAATATATTTGCATATCTCTTGAAGAATATTTTTAATGAATTTTTGAAAATCCGGAAAGCGATCCATGCACTTAGGCAGTGACTTAACTTTTTCGTCAAAAAAGACCCCAAAAGTATCTTGGAATGTCTTGAAATTGTACACAGTCATAGTCAAGCATGCCCTGAACAAGAAACCGTTGAATATATTTGCATATCTCTGGAAGAATATTTTTAATGAATTTTTGAAAATCCGGAAAGCGATCCATGCACTTGGACATTCCAAGTATGTTGGAATGTCTTGAAATTGTACTCAGTCATAGTCAACAACGCCCTGAACAAGAATCCATTGAAAATATTTGCATATCTCTTAAGGAACATTTTTAATGAATTTTTGAAAATGAGGAAAGTCTGTGCACTTAGGCAGTGACTTAACTTTTTATTCAAAAAAGACCCCAAAAGTATCTTGGAATGTCTTGAAATTGTACACAGTCATAGTCAAGCATGCCCTGAACAAGAATCCGTTGAATATATTTGCATATCTCTTGAAGAATATTTTTAATGAACTTTTGAAAATCAGGAAAGCGATCCATGCACTTGGACATTCCAAGTATGTTGGAATGTCTTGAAATTGTACTCAGTCATAGTCAACGACGCCTTGAACAAGAATCCGTTGAAAATATTTGCATATCGCTTAAGGAATATTTTTAATGAATTTTTGAAAATCAGGAAAGCGATCCATGCACTTAGGCAGTGACTTAACTTTTTTGTCAAAAAAGACCCCAAAAGTATCTTGGAATGTCTTGAAATTGTACACAGTCATAGTCAAGCATGCCCTGAACAAGAATCCGTTGAATATATTTGCATATCTCTTGAAGAATATTTTAAATGAATTTTTGAAAATCCAGAAAGCGATCCATGCACTTGGACATTCCAAGTATGTTGGAATGTCTTGAAATTGTACTCAGTCATAGTCAACGACGCCCTGAACAAGAATCCGTTGAAAATATTTGCATATCGCTTAAGGAATATTTTTAATGAATTTTTGAAAATCAGGAAAGCGGTCCATGCACTTAGGCAGTGACTTAACTTTTTTGTCAAAAAAGACCCCAAAAGTATCTTGGAATGTCTTGAAATTGTACACAGTCATAGTCAAGCATGCCCTGAACAAGAATCTGTTGAATATATTTGCATATCTCTTGAAGAATATTTTTAATGAATTTTTGAAAATCCAAAAAGCGATCCATGCACTTGGACATTCCAAGTATGTTGGAATGTCTTGAAATTGTACTCAGTCATAGTCAACGACGCCCTGAACAAGAATCAATTGAAAATATTTGCATATCTCTTAAGGAATATTTTTAATGAATTTTTGAAAATGAGGAAAGTCTGTGCACTTAGGCAGTGACTTAACTTTTTATTCAAAAAAGACCCCAAAAGTATCTTGGAATGTCTTGAAATTGTACACAGTCATAGTCAAGCATGCCCTGAACAAGAATCCGTTTAATATATTTGCATATCTCTTGAAGAATATTTTTAATGAACTTTTGAAAATCAGGAAAGCGATCCATGCACTTGGACATTCCAAGTATGTTGGAATGTTTTGAAATTGTACTCAGTCATAGTCAACGACGCCCTGAACAAGAATCCGTTGAAAATATTTGCATATCGCTTAAGGAATATTTTTAATGAATTTTTGAAAATCAGGAAAGCGATCCATGCACTTAGGCAGTGACTTAACTTTTTATTCAAAAAAGACCCCAAAAGTATCTTGGAATGTCTTGAAATTGTACACAGTCATAGTCAAGCATGCCCTGAACAAGAATCCGTTGAATATATTTGCATATCTCTTGAAGAATATTTTTAATGAATTTTTGAAAATCCGAAAAGCGATCCATGCACTTGGACATTCCAAGTATGTTGGAATGTCTTGAAATTTTACTCAGTCATAGTCAACGACGCCCTGAACAAGAATCAATTGAAAATATTTGCATATCTCTTAAGGAATATTTTTAATGAATTTTTGAAAATGAGGAAAGTCTGTGCACTTCGGCAGTGACTTAACTTTTTATTCAAAAAAAGACCCCAAAAGTATCTTGGAATGTCTTGAAATTGTACACAGTCATAGTCAAGCATGCCCTGAACAAGAATCCGTTGAATATATTTGCATATCTCTTGAAGAATATTTTTAATGAACTTTTGAAAATCAGGAAAGCGATCCATGCACTTGGACATTCCAAGTATATTGGAATGTCTTGAAATTGTACTCAGTCATAGTCAACGACGCCCTGAACAAGAATCCGTTGAAAATATTTGCATATCGCTTCAGGAATATTTTAAATGAATTTTTGAAAATCAGGAAAGCGATCCATGCACTTGGACATTCCAAGTATGTTGGAATGTCTTGAAATTGTACTCAGTCATAGTCAACGACGCCCTGAACGAGAATCCGTTGAAAATATTTGCATATCGCTTAAGGAATATTTTTAATGAATTTTTGAAAATCAGGAAAGCGATCCATGCACTTAGGCAGTGACTCAACTTTTTCGTCAAAAAAGACCCCAAAAGTATCTTGGAATGTCTTGAAATTGTACACAGTCATAGTCAAGCATGCCCTGAACAAGAAACCGTTGAATATATTTGCATATCTCTTGAAGAATATTTTTAATGAACTTTTGAAAATCCGGAAAGCGATCCATGCACTTGGACATTCCAAGTATGTTGGAATGTCTTGAAATTGTACTCAGTCATAGTCAACGACGCCCTGAACAAGAATCCGTTGAAAATATTTGCATATCTCTTGAAGAATATTTTTAATGAATTTTTGAAAATCCGAAAAGCGATCCATGCACTTGGACATTCCAAGTATGTTGGAATGTCTTGAAATTGTACTCAGTCATAGTCAACGACGCTCCGAACAAGAATCAATTGAAAATATTTGCATATCTCTTAAGGAATATTTTTAATGAATTTTTGAAAATGAGGAAAGTCTGTGCACTTAGGCAGTGACTTAACTTTTTTGTCAAAAAAGACCCCAAAAGTATCTTGGAATGTCTTGAAATTGTACACAGTCATAGTCAAGCATGCCCTGAACAAGAATCCGTTGAATATATTTGCATATCTCTTGAAGAATATTTTTAATGAACTTTTGAAAATCAGGAAAGCGATCCATGTACTTGGACATTCCAAGTATGTTGGAATGTCTTGAAATTGTACTCGGTCATAGTCAACGACGCCCTGAACAAGAATCCGTTGAAAATATTTGCATATCGCTTAAGGAATATTTTTAATGAATTTTTGAAAATCAAGAAAGCGATCCATGCACTTAGGCAGTGACTTAACTTTTTCGTCAAAAAAGACCCCAAAAGTATCTTGGAATGTCTTGAAATTGTACACAGTCATAGTCAAGCATGCCCTAAACAAGAATCCGTTGAATATATTTGCATATCTCTTGAAGAATATTTTTAATGAATTTTTGAAAATCCGAAAAGCGATCCATGCACTTGGACATTCCAAGTATGTTGGAATGTCTTGAAATTGTACTCAGTCATAGTCAACGACGCTCTGAACAAGAATCAATTGAAAATATTTGCATATCTCTTAAGGAATATTTTTAATGAATTTTTGAAAATGATGAAAGTCTGTGCACTTAGGCAGTGACTTAACTTTTTATTCAAAAAAGACCCCAAAAGTATCTTGGAATGTCTTGAAATTGTACACAGTCATAGTCAAGCATGCCCTGAACAAGAACCTGTTGAATATATTTGCATATCTCTTGAATAATATTTTTAATGAATTTTTGAAAATCCGGAAAGCGATCCATGCACTTAGGCAGTGACTTAACTTTTTCGTCAAAAAAGACCCCAAAAGTATCTTGGAATGTCTTGAAATTGTACACAGTCATAGTCAAGCATGCCCTGAACAAGAAACCGTTGAATATATTTGCATATCTCTTGAAGAATATTTTTAATGAACTTTTGAAAATCCGAAAAGCGATCCATGCACTTGGACATTCCAAGTATCTTGGAATGTCTTGAAATTGTACACAGTCATAGTCAAGCATGCCCTGAACAAGAAACCGTTGAATATATTTGCATATCTCTTGAAGAATATTTTTAATGAACTTTTTAAAATCCGGAAAGCGATCCATGCACTTAGGCAGTGACTTAACTTTTTCGTCAAAAAAGACCCCAAAAGTATCTTGGAATGTCTTGAAATTGTACACAGTCATAGTCAAGCATGCCCTGAACAAGAATCCATTGAATATATTTGCATATCTCTTGAAGAATATTTTTAATGAATTTTTGAAAATCCGAAAAGCGATCCATGCACTTGGACATTCCAAGTATGTTGGAATGTCTTGAAATTGTACTCAGTCATAGTCAACGACGCTCTGAACAAGAATCAATTGAAAATATTTGCATATCTCTTAAGGAATATTTTGAATGAATTTTTGAAAATGAGGAAAGTCTGTGCACTTAGGCAGTGACTTAACTTTTTTGTCAAAAAAGACCCCAAAAGTATCTTGGAATGTCTTGAAATTGTACACAGTCATAGTCAAGCATGCCCTGAACAAGAATCCGTTGAATATATTTGCATATCTCTTGAAGAATATTTTTAATGAACTTTTGAAAATCAGGAAAGCGATCCATGTACTTGGACATTCAAAGTATGTTGGAATGTCTTGAAATTGTACTCGGTCATAGTCAACGACGCCCTGAACAAGAATCCGTTGAAAATATTTGCATATCGCTTAAGGAATATTTTTAATGAATTTTTGAAAATCAGGAAAGCGATCCATGCACTTAGGCAGTGACTTAACTTTTTCGTCAAAAAAGACCCCAAAAGTATCTTGGAATGTCTTGAAATTGTACACAGTCATAGTCAAGCATGCCCTGAACAAGAATCCGTTGAATATATTTGCATATCTCTTGAAGAATATTTTTAATGAACTTTTGAAAATCAGGAAAGCGATCCATGCACTTGGACATTCCAAGTATGTTGGAATGTCTTGAAATTGTACTCAGTCATAGTCAACGACGCCCTGAACAAGAATCCGTTAAAAATATTTGCATATCTCTTAAGGAATATTTTTAATGAATTTTTGAAAATCAGGAAAGCGATCCATGCACTTAGGCAGTGACTTAACTTTTTTGTCAAAAAAGACCCCAAAAGTATCTTGGAATGTCTTGAAATTGTACACAGTCATAGTCAAGCATGCCCTGAACAAGAATCCGTTGAATATATTTGCATATCTCTTGAAGAATATTTTTAAAGAATTTCTGAAAATCAGGAAAGCGATCCATGCACTTAGGCAGTGACTTAACTTTTTCGTCAAAAAAGACCCCAAAAGTATCTTGGAATGTCTTGAAATTGTACACAGTCATAGTCAAGCATGCCCTGAACAAGAATCCGTTGAATATATTTGCATATCTCTTGAAGAATATTTTTAATGAACTTTTGAAAATCAGGAAAGTGATCCATGCACTTGGACATTCCAAGTATGTTGGAATGTCTTGAAATTGTACTCAGTCATAGTCAACGACGCCCTGAACAAGAATCCGTTGAAAATATTTGCATATCGCTTAAGGAATATTTTTAATGAATTTTTGAAAATCAGGAAAGCGATCCATGCACTTAGGCAGTGACTTAACTTTTTTGTCAAAAAAGACCCCAAAAGTATCTTGGAATGTCTTGAAATTGTACACAGTCATAGTCAAGCATGCCCTGAACAAGAATCCGTTGAATATATTTGCATATCTCTTGAAGAATATTTTTAATGAACTTTTGAAAATCAGGAAAGCGATCCATGCACTTGGACATTACAAGTATGTTGGAATGTTTTGAAATTGTACTCAGTCATAGTCAACGACGCCCTGAACAAGAATCCGTTGAAAATATTTGCATATCGCTTAAGGAATATTTTTAATGAATTTTTGAAAATCAGGAAAGCGATCCATGCACTTAGGCAGTGACTTAACTTTTTATTCAAAAAAGACCCCAAAAGTATCTTGGAATGTCTTGAAATTGTACACAGTCATAGTCAAGCATGCCCTGAACAAGAATCCGTTGAATATATTTGCATATCTCTTGAAGAATATTTTTAATGAATTTTTGAAAATCAGGAAAAGCGATCCATGCACTTGGACATTCCAAGTATGTTGGAATGTCTTGAAATTGTACTCAGTCATAGTCAACGACGCCCTGAACAAGAATCAATTGAAAATATTTGTATATCTCTTAAGGAATATTTTTAATGAATTTTTGAAAATGAGGAAAGTCTGTGCACTTTGGCAGTGACTTAACTTTTTATTCAAAAAAGACCCCAAAAGTATCTTGGAATGTCTTGAAATTGTACACAGTCATAGTCAAGCATGCCCTGAACAAGAATCCGTTGAATATATTTGCATATCTCTTGAAGAATATTTTTAATGAACTTTTGAAAATCAGGAAATTGATCCATGCACTTGGACATTCCAAGTATGTTGGAATGTCTTGAAATTGTACTCAGTCATAGTCAACGACGCCCTGAACAAGAATCCGTTGAAAATATTTGCATATCGCTTAAGGAATATTTTTAATGAATTTTTGAAAATCAGGAAAGCGATCCATGCACTTAGGCAGTGACTTAACTTTTTCGTCAAAAAAGACCCCAAAAGTATCTTGGAATGTCTTGAAATTGTACACAGTCATAGTCAAGCATGCCCTGAACAAGAAGCTGTTGAATATATTTGCATATCTCTTGAAGAATATTTTTAATGAATTTTTGAAAATCCGGAAAGCTATCCATGCACTTGGACATTCCAAGTAAGTTGGAATGTCTTGAAATTGTACTAAGTCATAGTCAACGACGCCCTGAACAAGAATCTATTGAAAATATTTGCATATCTCTTAAGGAATATTTTTAATGAATTTTTGAAAATGAGGAATTTCTGTGCACTTAGGCAGTGACTTAACTTTTTATTCAAAAAAGACCCCAAAAGTATCTTGGAATGTCTTGAAATTGTAGACAGTCATAGTCAAGCATGCCCTGAACAAGAATCCGTTGAATATATTTGCATATCGCTTAAGGAATATTTTTAATGAATTTTTGAAAATCAGGAAAGCGATCCATGCACTTGGACATTCCAAGTATGTTGGAATGTCTTGAAATTGTACTCAGTCATAGTCAACGACGCCCTGAACAAGAATCCGTTGAAAATATTTGCATATCGCTTCAGGAATATTTTAAATGAATTTTTGAAAATCAGGAAAGCGATCCATGCACTTAGGTAGTGACTTAACTTTTTTGTCAAAAAAGACCCCAAAAGTATCTTGGAATGTCTTGAAATTGTACACAGTCATAGTCAAGCATGCCCTGAACAAGAATCCGTTGAATATATTTGCATATCTCTTGAAGAATATTTTTAATGAACTTTTGAAAATCAGGAAAGCGATCCATGCACTTGGACATTCCAAGTATGTTGGAATGTCTTGAAATTGTACTCAGTCATAGTCAACGACGCCCTGAACAAGAATCCGTTGAAAATATTTGCATATCGCTTAAGGAATATTTTTAATGAATTTTTGAAAATCAGGAAAGCGATCCATGCACTTAGGCAGTGACTTAACTTTTTCGTCAAAAAAGACCCCAAAAGTATCTTGGAATGTCTTGAAATTGTACACAGTCATAGTCAAGCATGCCCTGAACAAGAATCCGTTGAATATATATGCATATCTCTTGAAGAATGTTTTTAATGAATTTTTGAAAATCCGAAAAGTGATCCATGCACTTGGACATTCCAAGTATGTTGGAATGTCTTGAAATTGCACTCAGTCATAGTCAACGACGATCTGAACAAGAATCAATTGAAAATATTTGCATATCTCTTAAGGAATATTTTTAATGAATTTTTGAAAATGAGGAAAGTCTGTGCACTTAGGCAGTGACTTAACTTTTTATTCAAAAAAGACCCCAAAAGTATCTTGGAATGTCTTGAAATTGTTCACAGTCATAGTCAAGCATGCCCTGAACAAGAATCCGTTGAATATATTTGCATATCTCTTGAAGAATATTTTTAATGAACTTTTGAAAATCAGGAAAGCGATCCATGTACTTGGACATTCAAAGTATGTTGGAATGTCTTGAAATTGTACTCGGTCACAGTCAACGACGCCCTGAACAAGAATCCATTGAAAATATTTGCATATCTCTTAAGGAATATTTTTAATGAATTTTTGAAAATGATGAAAGTCTGTGCACTTAGGCAGTGACTTAACTTTTTATTCAAAAAAGACCACAAAGGTATCTTGGAATGTCTTGAAATTGTACACAGTCATAGTCAAGCATGCCCTGAACAAGAATCCGTTGAATATATTTGCATATCTCTTGAAGAATATTTTTAATGAACTTTTGAAAATCAGGAAAGCGATCCATGCACTTGGACATTCCAAGTATGTTGGAATGTCTTGAAATTGTACTCAGTCATAGTCAACGACGCCCTGAACAAGAATCCGTTGAAAATATTTGCATATCGCTTAAGGAATATTTTTAATGAATTTTTGAAAATCAGGAAAGCGATCCATGCACTTAGGCAGTGACTTAACTTTTTTGTCAAAAAAGACCCCAAAAGTATCTTGGAATGTCTTGAAATTGTACACAGTCATAGTCAAGCATGCCCTGAACAAGAATCCGTTGAATATATTTGCATATCTCTTGAAGAATATTTTTAATGAACTTTTGAAAATCAGGAAAGCGATCCATGCACTTGGACATTCCAAGTATGTTGGAATGTCTTGAAATTGTACTCAGTCATAGTCAACGACGCCCTGAACAAGAATCCGTTGAAAATATTTGCATATCGTTTAAGGAATATTTTTAAAGAATTTCTGAAAATCAGGAAAGCGATCCATGCACTTAGGCAGTGACTTAACTTTTTCGTCAAAAAAGACCCCAAAAGTATCTTGGAATGTCTTGAAATTGTACACAGTCATAGTCAAGAATGCCCTGAACAAGAATCCGTTGAATATATTTGCATATCTCTTGAAGAATATTTTTAATGAATTTTTGAAAATCCGGAAAGCGATCCATGCACTTGGACATTCCAAGTATGTTGGAATGTCTTGAAATTGTACTCGGTCATAGTCAACGACGCCCTGAACAAGAATCCATTGAAAATATTTGCATATCTCTTAAGGAATATTTTTAATGAATTTTTGAAAATGATGAAAGTCTGTGCACTTAGGCAGTGACTTAACTTTTTATTCAAAAAAGACCCCAAAGGTATCTTGGAATGTCTTGAAATTGTACACAGTCATAGTCAAGCATGCCCTGAACAAGAATCCGTTGAATATATTTGCATATCTCTTGAAGAATATTTTTAATGAACTTTTGAAAATCAGGAAAGCGATCCATGCACTTGGACATTCCAAGTATGTTGGAATGTCTTGAAATTGTACTCAGTCATAGTCAACGACGCCCTGAACAAGAATCCGTTGAAAATATTTGCATATCGCTTAAGGAATATTTTTAATGAATTTTTGAAAATCAGGAAAGCGATCCATGCACTTAGGCAGTGACTTAACTTTTTTGTCAAAAAAGACCCCAAAAGTATCTTGGAATGTCTTGAAATTGTACACAGTCATAGTCAAGCATGCCCTGAACAAGAATCCGTTGAATATATTTGCATATCTCTTGAAGAATATTTTTAATGAATTTTTGAAAATCCGAAAAGCGATCCATGCACTTGGACATTCCAAGTATGTTGGAATGTCTTGAAATTGTACTCAGTCATAGTCAACGACGCCCTGAACAAGAATCAATTGAAAATATTTGCATATCTCTTAAGGAATATTTTTAATGAATTTTTGAAAATGATGAAAGTCTGTGCACTTAGGCAGTGACTTAACTTTTTATTCAAAAAAGACCACAAAGGTATCTTGGAATGTCTTGAAATTGTACACAGTCATAGTCAAGCATGCCCTGAACAAGAATCCGTTGAATATATTTGCATATCTCTTGAAGAATATTTTTAATGAACTTTTGAAAATCAGGAAAGCGATCCATGCACTTGGACATTCCAAGTATGTTGGAATGTCTTGAAATTGTACTCAGTCATAGTCAACGACGCCCTGAACAAGAATCCGTTGAAAATATTTGCATATCGCTTAAGGAATATTTTTAATGAATTTTTGAAAATCAGGAAAGCGATCCATGCACTTAGGCAGTGACTTAACTTTTTTGTCAAAAAAGACCCCAAAAGTATCTTGGAATGTCTTGAAATTGTACACAGTCATAGTCAAGCATGCCCTGAACAAGAATCCGTTGAATATATTTGCATATCTCTTGAAGAATATTTTTAATGAACTTTTGAAAATCAGGAAAGCGATCCATGCACTTGGACATTCCAAGTATGTTGGAATGTCTTGAAATTGTACTCAGTCATAGTCAACGACGCCCTGAACAAGAATCCGTTGAAAATATTTGCATATCGTTTAAGGAATATTTTTAAAGAATTTCTGAAAATCAGGAAAGCGATCCATGCACTTAGGCAGTGACTTAACTTTTTCGTCAAAAAAGACCCCAAAAGTATCTTGGAATGTCTTGAAATTGTACACAGTCATAGTCAAGAATGCCCTGAACAAGAATCCGTTGAATATATTTGCATATCTCTTGAAGAATATTTTAAATGAATTTTTGAAAATCCGGAAAGCGATCCATGCACTTGGACATTCCAAGTATGTTGGAATGTCTTGAAATTGTACTCGGTCATAGTCAACGACGCCCTGAACAAGAATCCATTGAAAATATTTGCATATCTCTTAAGGAATATTTTTAATGAATTTTTGAAAATGATGAAAGTCTGTGCACTTAGGCAGTGACTTAACTTTTTATTCAAAAAAGACCCCAAAGGTATCTTGGAATGTCTTGAAATTGTACACAGTCATAGTCAAGCATGCCCTGAACAAGAATCCGTTGAATATATTTGCATATCTCTTGAAGAATATTTTTAATGAACTTTTGAAAATCAGGAAAGCGATCCATGCACTTGGACATTCCAAGTATGTTGGAATGTCTTGAAATTGTACTCAGTCATAGTCAACGACGCCCTGAACAAGAATCCGTTGAAAATATTTGCATATCGCTTAAGGAATATTTTTAATGAATTTTTGAAAATCAGGAAAGCGATCCATGCACTTAGGCAGTGACTTAACTTTTTTGTCAAAAAAGACCCCAAAAGTATCTTGGAATGTCTTGAAATTGTACACAGTCATAGTCAAGCATGCCCTGAACAAGAATCCGTTGAATATATTTGCATATCTCTTGAAGAATATTTTTAATGAATTTTTGAAAATCCGAAAAGCGATCCATGCACTTGGACATTCCAAGTATGTTGGAATGTCTTGAAATTGTACTCAGTCATAGTCAACGACGCCCTGAACAAGAATCAATTGAAAATATTTGCATATCTCTTAAGGAATATTTTAAATGAATTTTTGAAAATGAGGAAAGTCTGTGCACTTAGGCAGTGACTTAACTTTTTATTCAAAAAAGACCCCAAAAGTATCTTGGAATGTCTTGAAATTGTACACAGTCATAGTCAAGCATGCCCTGAACAAGAATCCGTTGAATATATTTGCATATCTCTTGAAGAATATTTTTAATGAACTTTTGAAAATCAGGAAAGCGATCCATGCACTTGGACATTCCAAGTATGTTGGAATGTCTTGAAATTGTACTCAGTCATAGTCAACGACGCCCTGAACAAGAATCCGTTGAAAATATTTGCATATCGTTTAAGGAATATTTTTAAAGAATTTCTGAAAATCAGGAAAGCGATCCATGCACTTAGGCAGTGACTTAACTTTTTCGTCAAAAAAGACCCCAAAAGTATCTTGGAATGTCTTGAAATTGTACACAGTCATAGTCAAGAATGCCCTGAACAAGAATCCGTTGAATATATTTGCATATCTCTTGAAGAATATTTTTAATGAATTTTTGAAAATCCGGAAAGCGATCCATGCACTTGGACATTCCAAGTATGTTGGAATGTCTTGAAATTGTACTCGGTCATAGTCAACGACGCCCTGAACAAGAATCCATTGAAAATATTTGCATATCTCTTAAGGAATATTTTTAATGAATTTTTGAAAATGATAAAAGTCTGTGCACTTAGGCAGTGACTTAACTTTTTATTCAAAAAAGACCCCAAAGGTATCTTGGAATGTCTTGAAATTGTACACAGTCATAGTCAAGCATGCCCTGAACAAGAATCCGTTGAATATATTTGCATATCTCTTGAAGAATATTTTTAATGAACTTTTGAAAATCAGGAAAGCGATCCATGCACTTGGACATTGCAAGTATGTTGGAATGTCTTGAAATTGTACTCAGTCATAGTCAACGACGCCCTGAACAAGAATCCGTTGAAAATATTTGCATATCGCTTAAGGAATATTTTTAATGAATTTTTGAAAATCAGGAAAGCGATCCATGCACTTAGGCAGTGACTTAACTTTTTTGTCAAAAAAGACCCCAAAAGTATCTTGGAATGTCTTGAAATTGTACACAGTCATAGTCAAGCATGCCCTGAACAAGAATCCGTTGAATATATTTGCATATCTCTTGAAGAATATTTTTAATGAATTTTTGAAAATCCGAAAAGCGATCCATGCACTTGGACATTCCAAGTATGTTGGAATGTCTTTAAATTGTACTCAGTCATAGTCAACGACGCCCTGAACAAGAATCCGTTGAAAATATTGGCATATCGCTTAAGGAATATTTTTAATGAATTTTTGAAAATCAGGAAAGCGATCCATGCACTTAGGCAGTGACTTAACTTTTTTGTCAAAAAAGACCCCAAAAGTATCTTGGAATGTCTTGAAATTGTACACAGTCATAGTCAAGCATGCCCTGAACAAGAATCCGTTGAATATATTTGCATATCTCTTGAAGAATATTTTTAATGAATTTTTGAAAATCCGAAAAGCGATCCATGCACTTGGACATTCCAAGTATGTTGGAATGTCTTTAAATTGTACTCAGTCATAGTCAACGACGCCCTGAACAAGAATCAATTGAAAATATTTGCATATCTCTTAAGGAATATTTTTAATGAATTTTTGAAAATGAGGAAAGTCTGTGCACTTAGGCAGTGACTTAACTTTTTATTCAAAAAAGACCCCAAAAGTATCTTGGAATGTCTTGAAATTGTACACAGTCATAGTCAAGCATGCCCTGAACAAGAATCCGTTGAATATATTTGCATATCTCTTGAAGAATATTTTTAATGAACTTTTGAAAATCAGGAAAGCGATCCATGCACTTGGACATTCCAAGTATGTTGGAATGTCTTGAAATTGTACTCAGTCATAGTCAACGACGCCCTGAACAAGAATCCGTTGAAAATATTTGCATATCGTTTAAGGAATATTTTTAAAGAATTTCTGAAAATCAGGAAAGCGATCCATGCACTTAGGCAGTGACTTAACTTTTTCGTCAAAAGAGACCCCAAAAGTATCTTGGAATGTCTTGAAATTGTACACAGTCATAGTCAAGAATGCCCTGAACAAGAATCCGTTGAATATATTTGCATATCTCTTGAAGAATATTTTTAATGAATTTTTGAAAATCCGGAAAGCGATCCATGCACTTGGACATTCCAAGTATGTTGGAATGTCTTGAAATTGTACTCAGTCATAGTCAACGACGCCCTGAACAAGAATCCGTTGAAAATATTTGCATATCGCTTAAGGAATATTTTTAATGAATTTTTGAAAATCAGGAAAGTGATCCATGCACTTAGGCAGTGACTTAACTTTTTCGTCAAAAAAGACCCCAAAAGTATCTTGGAATGTCTTGAAATTGTACACAGTCATAGTCAAGCATGCCCTGAACAAGAATCCGTTGAATATATTTGCATATCTCTTGAAGAATATTTTTAATGAACTTTTGAAAATCAGGAAAGCGATCCATGCACTTGGACATTCCAAGTATGTTAGAATGTCTTGAAATTGTACTCAGTCATAGTCAACAACGCCCTGAACAAGAATCCGTTGAAAATATTTGCATATCGTTTAAGGAATTTTTTTTAAGAATTTCTGAAAATCAGGAAAGCGATCCATGCACTTAGGCAGTGATTTAACTTTTTCGTCAAAAAAGACCCCAAAAGTATCTTGGAATGTCTTGAAATTGTACACAGTCATAGTCAAGCATGCCCTGAACAAGAATCCGTTGAATATATTTGCATATCTCTTGAAGAATATTTTTAATGAATTTTTGAAAATCAGGAAAGCGATCCATGCACTTGGACATTCAAAGTATGTTGGAATGTCTTGAAATTGTACTCGGTCACAGTCAACGATGCCCTGAACAAGAATCCATTGAAAATATTTGCATATCTCTTAAGGAATATTTTTAATGAATTTTTGAAAATGATGAAAGTCTGTGCACTTAGGCAGTGACTTAACTTTTTATTCAAAAAAGACCACAAAGGTATCTTGGAATGTCTTGAAATTGTACACAGTCATAGTCAAGCATGCCCTGAACAAGAATCCGTTGAATATATTTGCATATCTCTTGAAGAATATTTTTAATGAACTTTTGAAAATCAGGAAAGCGATCCATGCACTTGGACATTCCAAGTATGTTGGAATGTCTTGAAATTGTACTCAGTCATAGTCAACGACGCCCTGAACAAGAATCCGTTGAAAATATTTGCATATCGCTTAAGGAATATTTTTAATGAATTTTTGAAAATCAGGAAAGCGATCCATGCACTTAGGCAGTGACTTAACTTTTTTGTCAAAAAAGACCCCAAAAGTATCTTGGAATGTCTTGAAATTGTACACAGTCATAGTCAAGCATGCCCTGAACAAGAATCCGTTGAATATATTTGCATATCTCTTGAAGAATATTTTTAATGAACTTTTGAAAATCAGGAAAGCGATCCATGCACTTGGACATTCCAAGTATGTTGGAATGTCTTGAAATTGTACTCAGTCATAGTCAACGACGCCCTGAACAAGAATCCGTTGAAAATATTTGCATATCGTTTAAGGAATATTTTTAAAGAATTTCTGAAAATCAGGAAAGCGATCCATGCACTTAGGCAGTGACTTAACTTTTTCGTCAAAAAAGACCCCAAAAGTATCTTGGAATGTCTTGAAATTGTACACAGTCATAGTCAAGAATGCCCTGAACAAGAATCCGTTGAATATATTTGCATATCTCTTGAAGAATATTTTTAATGAATTTTTGAAAATCCGGAAAGCGATCCATGCACTTGGACATTCCAAGTATGTTGGAATGTCTTGAAATTGTACTCGGTCATAGTCAACGACGCCCTGAACAAGAATCCATTGAAAATATTTGCATATCTCTTAAGGAATATTTTTAATGAATTTTTGAAAATGATGAAAGTCTGTGCACTTAGGCAGTGACTTAACTTTTTATTCAAAAAAGACCCCAAAGGTATCTTGGAATGTCTTGAAATTGTACACAGTCATAGTCAAGCATGCCCTGAACAAGAATCCGTTGAATATATTTGCATATCTCTTGAAGAATATTTTTAATGAACTTTTGAAAATCAGGAAAGCGATCCATGCACTTGGACATTCCAAGTATGTTGGAATGTCTTGAAATTGTACTCAGTCATAGTCAACGACGCCCTGAACAAGAATCCGTTGAAAATATTTGCATATCGCTTAAGGAATATTTTTAATGAATTTTTGAAAATCAGGAAAGCGATCCATGCACTTAGGCAGTGACTTAACTTTTTTGTCAAAAAAGACCCCAAAAGTATCTTGGAATGTCTTGAAATTGTACACAGTCATAGTCAAGCATGCCCTGAACAAGAATCCGTTGAATATATTTGCATATCTCTTGAAGAATATTTTTAATGAATTTTTGAAAATCCGAAAAGCGATCCATGCACTTGGACATTCCAAGTATGTTGGAATGTCTTGAAATTGTACTCAGTCATAGTCAACGACGCCCTGAACAAGAATCAATTGAAAATATTTGCATATCTCTTAAGGAATATTTTTAATGAATTTTTGAAAATGATGAAAGTCTGTGCACTTAGGCAGTGACTTAACTTTTTATTCAAAAAAGACCACAAAGGTATCTTGGAATGTCTTGAAATTGTACACAGTCATAGTCAAGCATGCCCTGAACAAGAATCCGTTGAATATATTTGCATATCTCTTGAAGAATATTTTTAATGAACTTTTGAAAATCAGGAAAGCGATCCATGCACTTGGACATTCCAAGTATGTTGGAATGTCTTGAAATTGTACTCAGTCATAGTCAACGACGCCCTGAACAAGAATCCGTTGAAAATATTTGCATATCGCTTAAGGAATATTTTTAATGAATTTTTGAAAATCAGGAAAGCGATCCATGCACTTAGGCAGTGACTTAACTTTTTTGTCAAAAAAGACCCCAAAAGTATCTTGGAATGTCTTGAAATTGTACACAGTCATAGTCAAGCATGCCCTGAACAAGAATCCGTTGAATATATTTGCATATCTCTTGAAGAATATTTTTAATGAACTTTTGAAAATCAGGAAAGCGATCCATGCACTTGGACATTCCAAGTATGTTGGAATGTCTTGAAATTGTACTCAGTCATAGTCAACGACGCCCTGAACAAGAATCCGTTGAAAATATTTGCATATCGTTTAAGGAATATTTTTAAAGAATTTCTGAAAATCAGGAAAGCGATCCATGCACTTAGGCAGTGACTTAACTTTTTCGTCAAAAAAGACCCCAAAAGTATCTTGGAATGTCTTGAAATTGTACACAGTCATAGTCAAGAATGCCCTGAACAAGAATCCGTTGAATATATTTGCATATCTCTTGAAGAATATTTTAAATGAATTTTTGAAAATCCGGAAAGCGATCCATGCACTTGGACATTCCAAGTATGTTGGAATGTCTTGAAATTGTACTCGGTCATAGTCAACGACGCCCTGAACAAGAATCCATTGAAAATATTTGCATATCTCTTAAGGAATATTTTTAATGAATTTTTGAAAATGATGAAAGTCTGTGCACTTAGGCAGTGACTTAACTTTTTATTCAAAAAAGACCCCAAAGGTATCTTGGAATGTCTTGAAATTGTACACAGTCATGGTCAAGCATGCCCTGAACAAGAATCCGTTGAATATATTTGCATATCTCTTGAAGAATATTTTTAATGAACTTTTGAAAATCAGGAAAGCGATCCATGCACTTGGACATTCCAAGTATGTTGGAATGTCTTGAAATTGTACTCAGTCATAGTCAACGACGCCCTGAACAAGAATCCGTTGAAAATATTTGCATATCGCTTAAGGAATATTTTTAATGAATTTTTGAAAATCAGGAAAGCGATCCATGCACTTAGGCAGTGACTTAACTTTTTTGTCAAAAAAGACCCCAAAAGTATCTTGGAATGTCTTGAAATTGTACACAGTCATAGTCAAGCATGCCCTGAACAAGAATCCGTTGAATATATTTGCATATCTCTTGAAGAATATTTTTAATGAATTTTTGAAAATCCGAAAAGCGATCCATGCACTTGGACATTCCAAGTATGTTGGAATGTCTTGAAATTGTACTCAGTCATAGTCAACGACGCCCTGAACAAGAATCAATTGAAAATATTTGCATATCTCTTAAGGAATATTTTAAATGAATTTTTGAAAATGAGGAAAGTCTGTGCACTTAGGCAGTGACTTAACTTTTTATTCAAAAAAGACCCCAAAAGTATCTTGGAATGTCTTGAAATTGTACACAGTCATAGTCAAGCATGCCCTGAACAAGAATCCGTTGAATATATTTGCATATCTCTTGAAGAATATTTTTAATGAACTTTTGAAAATCAGGAAAGCGATCCATGCACTTGGACATTCCAAGTATGTTGGAATGTCTTGAAATTGTACTCAGTCATAGTCAACGACGCCCTGAACAAGAATCCGTTGAAAATATTTGCATATCGTTTAAGGAATATTTTTAAAGAATTTCTGAAAATCAGGAAAGCGATCCATGCACTTAGGCAGTGACTTAACTTTTTCGTCAAAAAAGACCCCAAAAGTATCTTGGAATGTCTTGAAATTGTACACAGTCATAGTCAAGAATGCCCTGAACAAGAATCCGTTGAATATATTTGCATATCTCTTGAAGAATATTTTTAATGAATTTTTGAAAATCCGGAAAGCGATCCATGCACTTGGACATTCCAAGTATGTTGGAATGTCTTGAAATTGTACTCGGTCATAGTCAACGACGCCCTGAACAAGAATCCATTGAAAATATTTGCATATCTCTTAAGGAATATTTTTAATGAATTTTTGAAAATGATAAAAGTCTGTGCACTTAGGCAGTGACTTAACTTTTTATTCAAAAAAGACCCCAAAGGTATCTTGGAATGTCTTGAAATTGTACACAGTCATAGTCAAGCATGCCCTGAACAAGAATCCGTTGAATATATTTGCATATCTCTTGAAGAATATTTTTAATGAACTTTTGAAAATCAGGAAAGCGATCCATGCACTTGGACATTCCAAGTATGTTGGAATGTCTTGAAATTGTACTCAGTCATAGTCAACGACGCCCTGAACAAGAATCCGTTGAAAATATTTGCATATCGCTTAAGGAATATTTTTAATGAATTTTTGAAAATCAGGAAAGCGATCCATGCACTTAGGCAGTGACTTAACTTTTTTGTCAAAAAAGACCCCAAAAGTATCTTGGAATGTCTTGAAATTGTACACAGTCATAGTCAAGCATGCCCTGAACAAGAATCCGTTGAATATATTTGCATATCTCTTGAAGAATATTTTTAATGAATTTTTGAAAATCCGAAAAGCGATCCATGCACTTGGACATTCCAAGTATGTTGGAATGTCTTTAAATTGTACTCAGTCATAGTCAACGACGCCCTGAACAAGAATCCGTTGAAAATATTGGCATATCGCTTAAGGAATATTTTTAATGAATTTTTGAAAATCAGGAAAGCGATCCATGCACTTAGGCAGTGACTTAACTTTTTTGTCAAAAAAGACCCCAAAAGTATCTTGGAATGTCTTGAAATTGTACACAGTCATAGTCAAGCATGCCCTGAACAAGAATCCGTTGAATATATTTGCATATCTCTTGAAGAATATTTTTAATGAATTTTTGAAAATCCGAAAAGCGATCCATGCACTTGGACATTCCAAGTATGTTGGAATGTCTTTAAATTGTACTCAGTCATAGTCAACGACGCCCTGAACAAGAATCAATTGAAAATATTTGCATATCTCTTAAGGAATATTTTTAATGAATTTTTGAAAATGAGGAAAGTCTGTGCACTTAGGCAGTGACTTAACTTTTTATTCAAAAAAGACCCCAAAAGTATCTTGGAATGTCTTGAAATTGTACACAGTCATAGTCAAGCATGCCCTGAACAAGAATCCGTTGAATATATTTGCATATCTCTTGAAGAATATTTTTAATGAACTTTTGAAAATCAGGAAAGCGATCCATGCACTTGGACATTCCAAGTATGTTGGAATGTCTTGAAATTGTACTCAGTCATAGTCAACGACGCCCTGAACAAGAATCCGTTGAAAATATTTGCATATCGTTTAAGGAATATTTTTAAAGAATTTCTGAAAATCAGGAAAGCGATCCATGCACTTAGGCAGTGACTTAACTTTTTCGTCAAAAGAGACCCCAAAAGTATCTTGGAATGTCTTGAAATTGTACACAGTCATAGTCAAGAATGCCCTGAACAAGAATCCGTTGAATATATTTGCATATCTCTTGAAGAATATTTTTAATGAATTTTTGAAAATCCGGAAAGCGATCCATGCACTTGGACATTCCAAGTATGTTGGAATGTCTTGAAATTGTACTCAGTCATAGTCAACGACGCCCTGAACAAGAATCCGTTGAAAATATTTGCATATCGCTTAAGGAATATTTTTAATGAATTTTTGAAAATCAGGAAAGTGATCCATGCACTTAGGCAGTGACTTAACTTTTTCGTCAAAAAAGACCCCAAAAGTATCTTGGAATGTCTTGAAATTGTACACAGTCATAGTCAAGCATGCCCTGAACAAGAATCCGTTGAATATATTTGCATATCTCTTGAAGAATATTTTTAATGAACTTTTGAAAATCAGGAAAGCGATCCATGCACTTGGACATTCCAAGTATGTTAGAATGTCTTGAAATTGTACTCAGTCATAGTCAACAACGCCCTGAACAAGAATCCGTTGAAAATATTTGCATATCGTTTAAGGAATTTTTTTTAAGAATTTCTGAAAATCAGGAAAGCGATCCATGCACTTAGGCAGTGATTTAACTTTTTCGTCAAAAAAGACCCCAAAAGTATCTTGGAATGTCTTGAAATTGTACACAGTCATAGTCAAGCATGCCCTGAACAAGAATCCGTTGAATATATTTGCATATCTCTTGAAGAATATTTTTAATGAATTTTTGAAAATCAGGAAAGCGATCCATGCACTTGGACATTCAAAGTATGTTGGAATGTCTTGAAATTGTACTCGGTCACAGTCAACGACGCCCTGAACAAGAATCCATTGAAAATATTTGCATATCTCTTAAGGAATATTTTTAATGAATTTTTGAAAATGATGAAAGTCTGTGCACTTAGGCAGTGACTTAACTTTTTATTCAAAAAAGACCACAAAGGTATCTTGGAATGTCTTGAAATTGTACACAGTCATAGTCAAGCATGCCCTGAACAAGAATCCGTTGAATATATTTGCATATCTCTTGAAGAATATTTTTAATGAACTTTTGAAAATCAGGAAAGCGATCCATGCACTTGGACATTCCAAGTATGTTGGAATGTCTTGAAATTGTACTCAGTCATAGTCAACGACGCCCTGAACAAGAATCCGTTGAAAATATTTGCATATCGCTTAAGGAATATTTTTAATGAATTTTTGAAAATCAGGAAAGCGATCCATGCACTTAGGCAGTGACTTAACTTTTTTGTCAAAAAAGACCCCAAAAGTATCTTGGAATGTCTTGAAATTGTACACAGTCATAGTCAAGCATGCCCTGAACAAGAATCCGTTGAATATATTTGCATATCTCTTGAAGAATATTTTTAATGAACTTTTGAAAATCAGGAAAGCGATCCATGCACTTGGACATTCCAAGTATGTTGGAATGTCTTGAAATTGTACTCAGTCATAGTCAACGACGCCCTGAACAAGAATCCGTTGAAAATATTTGCATATCGTTTAAGGAATATTTTTAAAGAATTTCTGAAAATCAGGAAAGCGATCCATGCACTTAGGCAGTGACTTAACTTTTTCGTCAAAAAAGACCCCAAAAGTATCTTGGAATGTCTTGAAATTGTACACAGTCATAGTCAAGAATGCCCTGAACAAGAATCCGTTGAATATATTTGCATATCTCTTGAAGAATATTTTTAATGAATTTTTGAAAATCCGGAAAGCGATCCATGCACTTGGACATTCCAAGTATGTTGGAATGTCTTGAAATTGTACTCGGTCATAGTCAACGACGCCCTGAACAAGAATCCATTGAAAATATTTGCATATCTCTTAAGGAATATTTTTAATGAATTTTTGAAAATGATGAAAGTCTGTGCACTTAGGCAGTGACTTAACTTTTTATTCAAAAAAGACCCCAAAGGTATCTTGGAATGTCTTGAAATTGTACACAGTCATAGTCAAGCATGCCCTGAACAAGAATCCGTTGAATATATTTGCATATCTCTTGAAGAATATTTTTAATGAACTTTTGAAAATCAGGAAAGCGATCCATGCACTTGGACATTCCAAGTATGTTGGAATGTCTTGAAATTGTACTCAGTCATAGTCAACGACGCCCTGAACAAGAATCCGTTGAAAATATTTGCATATCGCTTAAGGAATATTTTTAATGAATTTTTGAAAATCAGGAAAGCGATCCATGCACTTAGGCAGTGACTTAACTTTTTTGTCAAAAAAGACCCCAAAAGTATCTTGGAATGTCTTGAAATTGTACACAGTCATAGTCAAGCATGCCCTGAACAAGAATCCGTTGAATATATTTGCATATCTCTTGAAGAATATTTTTAATGAATTTTTGAAAATCCGAAAAGCGATCCATGCACTTGGACATTCCAAGTATGTTGGAATGTCTTGAAATTGTACTCAGTCATAGTCAACGACGCCCTGAACAAGAATCAATTGAAAATATTTGCATATCTCTTAAGGAATATTTTTAATGAATTTTTGAAAATGATGAAAGTCTGTGCACTTAGGCAGTGACTTAACTTTTTATTCAAAAAAGACCACAAAGGTATCTTGGAATGTCTTGAAATTGTACACAGTCATAGTCAAGCATGCCCTGAACAAGAATCCGTTGAATATATTTGCATATCTCTTGAAGAATATTTTTAATGAACTTTTGAAAATCAGGAAAGCGATCCATGCACTTGGACATTCCAAGTATGTTGGAATGTCTTGAAATTGTACTCAGTCATAGTCAACGACGCCCTGAACAAGAATCCGTTGAAAATATTTGCATATCGCTTAAGGAATATTTTTAATGAATTTTTGAAAATCAGGAAAGCGATCCATGCACTTAGGCAGTGACTTAACTTTTTTGTCAAAAAAGACCCCAAAAGTATCTTGGAATGTCTTGAAATTGTACACAGTCATAGTCAAGCATGCCCTGAACAAGAATCCGTTGAATATATTTGCATATCTCTTGAAGAATATTTTTAATGAACTTTTGAAAATCAGGAAAGCGATCCATGCACTTGGACATTCCAAGTATGTTGGAATGTCTTGAAATTGTACTCAGTCATAGTCAACGACGCCCTGAACAAGAATCCGTTGAAAATATTTGCATATCGTTTAAGGAATATTTTTAAAGAATTTCTGAAAATCAGGAAAGCGATCCATGCACTTAGGCAGTGACTTAACTTTTTCGTCAAAAAAGACCCCAAAAGTATCTTGGAATGTCTTGAAATTGTACACAGTCATAGTCAAGAATGCCCTGAACAAGAATCCGTTGAATATATTTGCATATCTCTTGAAGAATATTTTAAATGAATTTTTGAAAATCCGGAAAGCGATCCATGCACTTGGACATTCCAAGTATGTTGGAATGTCTTGAAATTGTACTCGGTCATAGTCAACGACGCCCTGAACAAGAATCCATTGAAAATATTTGCATATCTCTTAAGGAATATTTTTAATGAATTTTTGAAAATGATGAAAGTCTGTGCACTTAGGCAGTGACTTAACTTTTTATTCAAAAAAGACCCCAAAGGTATCTTGGAATGTCTTGAAATTGTACACAGTCATAGTCAAGCATGCCCTGAACAAGAATCCGTTGAATATATTTGCATATCTCTTGAAGAATATTTTTAATGAACTTTTGAAAATCAGGAAAGCGATCCATGCACTTGGACATTCCAAGTATGTTGGAATGTCTTGAAATTGTACTCAGTCATAGTCAACGACGCCCTGAACAAGAATCCGTTGAAAATATTTGCATATCGCTTAAGGAATATTTTTAATGAATTTTTGAAAATCAGGAAAGCGATCCATGCACTTAGGCAGTGACTTAACTTTTTTGTCAAAAAAGACCCCAAAAGTATCTTGGAATGTCTTGAAATTGTACACAGTCATAGTCAAGCATGCCCTGAACAAGAATCCGTTGAATATATTTGCATATCTCTTGAAGAATATTTTTAATGAATTTTTGAAAATCCGAAAAGCGATCCATGCACTTGGACATTCCAAGTATGTTGGAATGTCTTGAAATTGTACTCAGTCATAGTCAACGACGCCCTGAACAAGAATCAATTGAAAATATTTGCATATCTCTTAAGGAATATTTTAAATGAATTTTTGAAAATGAGGAAAGTCTGTGCACTTAGGCAGTGACTTAACTTTTTATTCAAAAAAGACCCCAAAAGTATCTTGGAATGTCTTGAAATTGTACACAGTCATAGTCAAGCATGCCCTGAACAAGAATCCGTTGAATATATTTGCATATCTCTTGAAGAATATTTTTAATGAACTTTTGAAAATCAGGAAAGCGATCCATGCACTTGGACATTCCAAGTATGTTGGAATGTCTTGAAATTGTACTCAGTCATAGTCAACGACGCCCTGAACAAGAATCCGTTGAAAATATTTGCATATCGTTTAAGGAATATTTTTAAAGAATTTCTGAAAATCAGGAAAGCGATCCATGCACTTAGGCAGTGACTTAACTTTTTCGTCAAAAAAGACCCCAAAAGTATCTTGGAATGTCTTGAAATTGTACACAGTCATAGTCAAGAATGCCCTGAACAAGAATCCGTTGAATATATTTGCATATCTCTTGAAGAATATTTTTAATGAATTTTTGAAAATCCGGAAAGCGATCCATGCACTTGGACATTCCAAGTATGTTGGAATGTCTTGAAATTGTACTCGGTCATAGTCAACGACGCCCTGAACAAGAATCCATTGAAAATATTTGCATATCTCTTAAGGAATATTTTTAATGAATTTTTGAAAATGATAAAAGTCTGTGCACTTAGGCAGTGACTTAACTTTTTATTCAAAAAAGACCCCAAAGGTATCTTGGAATGTCTTGAAATTGTACACAGTCATAGTCAAGCATGCCCTGAACAAGAATCCGTTGAATATATTTGCATATCTCTTGAAGAATATTTTTAATGAACTTTTGAAAATCAGGAAAGCGATCCATGCACTTGGACATTCCAAGTATGTTGGAATGTCTTGAAATTGTACTCAGTCATAGTCAACGACGCCCTGAACAAGAATCCGTTGAAAATATTTGCATATCGCTTAAGGAATATTTTTAATGAATTTTTGAAAATCAGGAAAGCGATCCATGCACTTAGGCAGTGACTTAACTTTTTTGTCAAAAAAGACCCCAAAAGTATCTTGGAATGTCTTGAAATTGTACACAGTCATAGTCAAGCATGCCCTGAACAAGAATCCGTTGAATATATTTGCATATCTCTTGAAGAATATTTTTAATGAATTTTTGAAAATCCGAAAAGCGATCCATGCACTTGGACATTCCAAGTATGTTGGAATGTCTTTAAATTGTACTCAGTCATAGTCAACGACGCCCTGAACAAGAATCCGTTGAAAATATTGGCATATCGCTTAAGGAATATTTTTAATGAATTTTTGAAAATCAGGAAAGCGATCCATGCACTTAGGCAGTGACTTAACTTTTTTGTCAAAAAAGACCCCAAAAGTATCTTGGAATGTCTTGAAATTGTACACAGTCATAGTCAAGCATGCCCTGAACAAGAATCCGTTGAATATATTTGCATATCTCTTGAAGAATATTTTTAATGAATTTTTGAAAATCCGAAAAGCGATCCATGCACTTGGACATTCCAAGTATGTTGGAATGTCTTTAAATTGTACTCAGTCATAGTCAACGACGCCCTGAACAAGAATCAATTGAAAATATTTGCATATCTCTTAAGGAATATTTTTAATGAATTTTTGAAAATGAGGAAAGTCTGTGCACTTAGGCAGTGACTTAACTTTTTATTCAAAAAAGACCCCAAAAGTATCTTGGAATGTCTTGAAATTGTACACAGTCATAGTCAAGCATGCCCTGAACAAGAATCCGTTGAATATATTTGCATATCTCTTGAAGAATATTTTTAATGAACTTTTGAAAATCAGGAAAGCGATCCATGCACTTGGACATTCCAAGTATGTTGGAATGTCTTGAAATTGTACTCAGTCATAGTCAACGACGCCCTGAACAAGAATCCGTTGAAAATATTTGCATATCGTTTAAGGAATATTTTTAAAGAATTTCTGAAAATCAGGAAAGCGATCCATGCACTTAGGCAGTGACTTAACTTTTTCGTCAAAAGAGACCCCAAAAGTATCTTGGAATGTCTTGAAATTGTACACAGTCATAGTCAAGAATGCCCTGAACAAGAATCCGTTGAATATATTTGCATATCTCTTGAAGAATATTTTTAATGAATTTTTGAAAATCCGGAAAGCGATCCATGCACTTGGACATTCCAAGTATGTTGGAATGTCTTGAAATTGTACTCAGTCATAGTCAACGACGCCCTGAACAAGAATCCGTTGAAAATATTTGCATATCGCTTAAGGAATATTTTTAATGAATTTTTGAAAATCAGGAAAGTGATCCATGCACTTAGGCAGTGACTTAACTTTTTCGTCAAAAAAGACCCCAAAAGTATCTTGGAATGTCTTGAAATTGTACACAGTCATAGTCAAGCATGCCCTGAACAAGAATCCGTTGAATATATTTGCATATCTCTTGAAGAATATTTTTAATGAACTTTTGAAAATCAGGAAAGCGATCCATGCACTTGGACATTCCAAGTATGTTAGAATGTCTTGAAATTGTACTCAGTCATAGTCAACAACGCCCTGAACAAGAATCCGTTGAAAATATTTGCATATCGTTTAAGGAATTTTTTTTAAGAATTTCTGAAAATCAGGAAAGCGATCCATGCACTTAGGCAGTGATTTAACTTTTTCGTCAAAAAAGACCCCAAAAGTATCTTGGAATGTCTTGAAATTGTACACAGTCATAGTCAAGCATGCCCTGAACAAGAATCCGTTGAATATATTTGCATATCTCTTGAAGAATATTTTTAATGAATTTTTGAAAATCAGGAAAGCGATCCATGCACTTGGACATTCCAAGTATGTTGGAATGTCTTGAAATTGTACTCAGTCATAGTCAACGACGCCCTGAACAAGAATCCGTTGAAAATATTTGCATATCGCTTAAGGAATATTTTTAATGAATTTTTGAAAATCAGGAAAGCGATCCATGCATTTAGGCAGTGACTTAACTTTTTATTCAAAAAAGACCCCAAAAGTATCTTGGAATGTCTTGAAATTGTACACAGTCATAGTCAAGCATGCCCTGAACAAGAATCCGTTGAATATATTTGCATATCTCTTGAAGAATATTTTGAATGAACTTTTGAAAATCAGGAAATTGATCCATGCATTTGGACATTCCAAGTATGTTGGAATGTCTTGAAATTGTACTCGGTCATAGTCAACGACGCCCTGAACAAGAATCCATTGAAAATATTTGCATATCGCTTAAGGAATATTTTTAATGAATTTTTGAAAATGATGAAAGTCTGTGCACTTAGGCAGTGACTTAACTTTTTATTCAAAAAAGACCCCAAAAGTATCTTGGAATGTCTTGAAATTGTACACAGTCATAGTCAAGCATGCCCTGAACAAGAATCCGTTGAATATATTTGCATATCTCTTGAAGAATATTTTTAATGAACTTTTGAAAATCAGGAAAGCGATCCATGCACTTGGACATTCCAAGTATGTTGGAATGTCTTGAAATTGTACTCAGTCATAGTCAACGATGCCCTGAACAAGAATCCGTTGAAAAAATTTGCATATCGTTTAAGGAATATTTTTAAAGAATTTCTGAAAATCAGGAAAGCGATCCATGCACTTAGGCAGTGACTTAACTTTTTCGTCAAAAAAGACCCCAAAAGTATCTTTGAATGTCTTGAAATTGTACTCAGTCATAGTCAACAACGCCCTGAACAAGAATCCATTGAAAATATTTGCATATCTCTTAAGGAATATTTTTAATGAATTTTTGAAAATGAGGAAAGTCTGTGCACTTAGGCAGTGACTTAACTTTTTATTCAAAAAAGACCCCAAAAGTATCTTGGAATGTCTTGAAATTGTACACAGTCATAGTCAAGCATGCCCTGAACAAGAATCTGTTGAATATATTTGCATATCTCTTGAAGAATATTTTTAATGAACTTTTGAAAATCAGGAAAGCGATCCATGCACTTGGACATTCCAAGTATGTTGGAATGTTTTGAAATTGTACTCAGTCATAGTCAAGGATGGCCTGAACAAGAATCCGTTGAAAATATTTGCATATTGCTTAAGGAATATTTTTAATGAATTTTTGAAAATCAGGAAAGCGATCCATGCACTTAGGCAGTGACTTAACTTTTTATTCAAAAAAGACCCCAAAAGTATCTTGGAATGTCTTGAAATTGTACACAGTCATAGTCAAGCATGCCCTGAACAAGAATCCGTTGAATATATTTGCATATCTCTTGAAGAATATTTTTAATGAATTTTTGAAAATCAGAAAAGCGATCCATGCACTTGGACATTCCAAGTATGTTGGAATGTCTTGAAATTGTACTCAGTCATAGTCAACGACGCCCTGAACAAGAATCAATTGAAAATATTTGCATATCTCTTAAGGAATATTTTTAATGAATTTTTGAAAATGAGGAAAGTCTGTGCACTTCGGCAGTGACTTAACTTTTTATTCAAAAAAGACCCCAAAAGTATCTTGCAATGTCTTGAAATTGTACACAGTCATAGTCAAGCATGCCCTGAACAAGAATCCGTTGAATATATTTGCATATCTCTTGAAGAATATTTTTAATGAACTTTTGAAAATCAGGAAAGCGATCCATGCACTTGGACATTCCAAGTATGTTGGAATGTCTTGAAATTGTACTCAGTCATAGTCAACGACGCCCTGAACAAGAATCCATTGAAAATATTTGCATATTGTTTAAGGAATATTTTTAAAGAATTTCTGAAAATCAGGAAAGCGATCCATGCACTTAGGCAGTGACTTAACTTTTTATTCAAAAAAGACCCCAAAAGTATCTTGGAATGTCTTGAAATTGTACACAGTCATAGTCAAGCATGCCCTGAACAAGAATCCGTTGAATATATTTGCATATCTCTTGAAGAATATTTTTAATGAACTTTTGAAAATCAGGAAATTGATCCATGCACTTGGACATTCCAAGTATGTTGGAATGTCTTGAAATTGTACTCAGTCATAGTCAACGACGCCCTGAACAAGAATCCGTTGAAAATATTTGCATATCGCTTAAGGAATATTTTTAATGAATTTTTGAAAATGAGGAATTTCTGTGCACTTAGGCAGTGACTTAACTTTTTATTCAAAAAAGACCCCAAAAGTATCTTGGAATGTCTTGAAATTGTACTCAGTCATAGTCAACGACGCCCTGAACAAGAATCCGTTGAAAATATTTGCATATCGCTTCAGGGATATTTTAAATGAATTTTTGAAAATCAGGAAAGCGATCCATGCACTGAGGCAGTGACTTAACTTTTTCGTCAAAAAAGACCCCAAAAGTATCTTGGAATGTCTTGAAATTGTACACAGTCATAGTCAACGACGATCTGAACAAGAATCAATTGAAAATATTTGCATATCTCTTAAGGAATATTTTTAATGAATTTTTGAAAATGAGGAAAGCGATCCATGCACTTGGACATTCCAAGTATGTTGGAATGTCTTGAAATTGTACTCAGTCATAGTCAACGACGCCCTGAACAAGAATCCATTGAAAATATTTGCATATCTCTTAAGGAATATTTTTAATGAATTTTTGAAAATGAGGAAAGTCTGTGCACTTAGGCAGTGACTTAACTTTTTATTCAAAAAAGACCCCAAAAGTATCTTTGAATGTCTTGAAATTGTACACAGTCATAGTCAAGCATGCCCTGAACAAGAATCCGTTGAATATATTTGCATATCTCTTAAGGAATATTTTTAATGAATTTCTGAAAATGAGGAAAGTCTGTGCACTTAGGCAGTGACTTAACTTTTTATTCAAAAAAGACCCCAAAAGTATCTTGGAATGTCTTGAAATTGTACACAGTCATAGTCAAGCATGCCCTGAACAAGAATCCGTTGAATATATTTGCATATCTCTTGAAGAATATTTTTATAGAATTTTTGAAAATCCGGAAAGTGATCCATGCACTTGGACATTCCAAGTATGTTGGAATGTCTTGAAATTGTACTCGGTCATAGTCAACGACGCCCTGAACAAGAATCCATTAAAAATATTTGCAAATCTCTTAAGGAATATTTTTAATGAATTTTTGAAAAGGAGGAAAGTCTGTGCACTTAGGCAGTGACTTAACTTTTTATTCAAAAAAGACCCCAAAAGTATCTTGGAATGTCTTGAAATTGTACACAGTCATAGTCAAGCATGTCCTGAACAAGAATCCGTTGAATATATTTGCATATCTCTTGAAGAATATTTTTATAGAACTTTTGAAAATCAGGAAAGCGATCCATGCATTTGGACATTCCAAGTATGTTGGAATGTCTTGAAATTGTACTCAGTCATAGTCAACGACGCCCTGAACAAGAATCCGTTGTAAATATTTGCATATCGCTTAAGGAATATTTTTAATGAATTTTTGAAAATCAGGAAAGCGATCGATGCACTTAGGCAGTGACTTAACTTTTTTGTCAAAAAAGACCCCAAAAGCATCTTGGAATGTCTTGAAATTGTACACAGTCATAGTCAAGCATGCCCTGAACAAGAATCCGTTGAATATATTTGCACATCTCTTGAAGAATATTTTTAATGAATTTTTGAAAATCCGGAAAGCGATCCATGCACTTGGACATTCCAAGTATGTTGGAATGTCTTGAAATTGTACTCAGTCATAGTCAACGACACCCTGAACAAGAATCCGTTGAAAATATTTGCATATCTCTTAAGGAATATTTTTAATGAATTTTTGAAAATCCGGAAAGCGATCCATGCACTTGGACATTCCAAGTATGTTGGAATGTCTTGAAATTGTACTCAGTCATAGTCAACGACACCCTGAACAAGAATCCGTTGAAAATATTTGCATATCTCTTAAGGAATATTTTTAATTAATTTTTGAAAATCCGGAAAGCGATCCATGCACTTGGACATTCCAAGTATGTTGGAATGTCTTGAAATTGTACTCAGTCATAGTCAACGACACCCTGAACAAGAATCCGTTGAAAATATTTGCATATCGCCTAACCAATATTTTAAATGAATTTTTGAAAATCAGGAAAGCGAACCATGCACTTACGCAGTGACTTAACTTTTTTGTCAAAAAAGACCCCAAAAGTATCTTGGAATGTCTTGAAATTGTACACAGTCATAGTCAAGCATGCCCTGAACAAGAATCCGTTGAATATATTTGCATATCTCTTGAAGAATATTTTTAATGAACTTTTGAACATGACATAGTTTGGCATGGGTTAACCCATGTCATGACAAACATGACATGTTTGTCCACTAGAGGGCAGTTTGAAGAACCAAGCAGCCATGAATCAGATTTGACCTTACTTGTAATGTCAAACTTGTCCACTAGAGGGCAGTTGAAATAATTAAGTATCCATACATTAAATTTGAGCTTACATGTAATGACACCTTTATCCACTAAAGGGCAGTTCCAAGAATTTAGCATGCCATAAATCAGATTTGAGCTTACATGTAATGACACATTTGTCCACCAGAGGGCAGTCTGACCAATCCAGCAGCCATAAATCAGATTTGACCTTACTTGCAATGTCAAACTTGTCCACTAGAGGGCAGTTGAAATAATTAGGTATCCATACATCAAATTTGAGCTTACATGCAATGACACCTTTATCCACTAGAGAGCAGTCTGAAGAATTTAGCATGCCATAAATCAGATTTGAGCTTACATGTAATGACACCTTTATCCACTAGAGAGCAGTCTGAAGAATTTAGCATGCCATAAATCAGATTTGAGCTTACATGTAGTGACACATTTGTCCACCAGAGGGCAGTCTGACCAATCCAGCAGCCATAAATCAGATTTGACCTTACTTGTAATGTCAAACTTGTCCACTAGATGGCAGTTGAAATAATAAAGCAGCTATAAATCAGATTTGACATAACATATAATGACATGTTTGTCCACCAGAGGGCAGTTGAAATAATTTAGTATCCATAAATCAAATTTGAGCGTGCATGTAATGACATGTTTATCCACCAGAGGGCAGTCTGAAGAATCCAGCAGCCAAAAGTCAAATTTGACCTTACATGTAATGACACCTTTATCCACTAGAGGGCAGTCTGAAGAATTTAACAGCCATAAATCAGATTTGAGCTTACATGTAATGACACATTTGTCCACCAGAGGGCAGTCTGACCAATCCAGCAGCCATAAATCAGATTTGACCTTACTTGTGATGTCAAACTTGTCCACTAGAGGGCAGTTGAAATAATTAAGCAGCTATAAATCAAATTTGAGCGTGCATGTAATGACATGTTTATCCACCAGAGGGCAGTCTGAAGAATCCAGCAGCCAAAAGTCAAATTTGACCTTACATGTAATGACACCTTTATCCACTAGAGGGCAGTCTGAAGAATTTAACAGCCATAAATCAGATTTGAGCTTACATGTAATGACACATTTGTCCACCAGAGGGCAGTCTGACCAATCCAGCAGCCATAAATCAGATTTGACCTTACTTGTAATGTCAAACTTGTCCACTAGAGGGCAGTTGAAATAATTTATCAGCTATAAATCAAATTTGAGCGTGCATGTAATGACATGTTTATCCACCAGAGGGCAGTCTGAAGAATCCAGCAGCCAAAAGTCAAATTTGACCTTACATGTAATGACATCTTTTTCCACTAGAGGGCAGTCTGAAGAATTTAGCAGCCATAAATCAGATTTGACCTTACATGTAATAACACATTTGTCCACCAGAGGGCAGTCTGACCAATCCAGCACCCATAAATCAGATTTGAACTTACTTGTAATGTCAAACTTGTCCACTAGAGGGCAGTTGAAATAATTAAGTATCCATACATCAAATTTGAGCTTACATGTAACGACATGTTTGTCCACTAGAGGGCAGTTTGAAGAACCCAGCAGCCATGAATCAGATTTGAACTTACTTGTAATGTCAAACTTGTCCACTAGAGGGCAGTTGAAATAATTAAGTATCCATACATCAAATTTGAGCTTACATGTAATGACACCTTTATCCACTAGAGGGCAATTTGAAGAACCCAGCAGCCATGAATCAGATTTGACCTTACTTGTAATGTCAAACTTGTCCAATAGAGGGCAGTCTGAATAATTCAGCAGCCATAAATCAAATGTGACCCTCCTTGTAAAAACACATTGGTTCACCAGGAAGCTGTTACACCATGTGAACCAATCCATTACCCATAATGCTTTGTTAAAACTTAAAAGTGAAGAAAACAGTGTCAGCCAATCGGCTTTTTCAGCCAATCAGCTGACGATCACAGAGAATACACATGGCTAATTATACGGAGAGAGAGTGTGTCGAATGTCCAGCGTATGTGTGCAGTGTGTGTGTGTGCAGTGCGAAATTAAAGCGTGAATATCATCAAAGCAGTCATCATCAAAGCTTTGTTTGACAAAGGAAGACAAAGAGAAAAGGACAATAAGTCTGTGGCTGAGCAGCTTCTTCACGGACAAGGACAGCGAACGTACAGAGACTGCTGTGTGTGGACTGTTAGCATTTTAAGCTAGCGATCTTTATGCTAACGTGTTAGCAGACTTCATCGTCACAAAAACAACAAACAGATGATTATTCCGCGGCTGAAAGAGAGCAGGACACACACGGTAGTTGTCTGAGATGATGACATGACGCCAGCACCGCTCTATCTCCTATCGAATTGGACTTTTGGAGGCGAACAGACGTAAAACTGCAACGAAAAGGAAGCAAGCACGGACCTCTTATGATCAGAGGAACTCATGTTCTTATGGGGTGAGTTTTCCTTAACGTTGTTAATCGATGTTATGTTAGTGTTCATTCAAAGTCACATACAGACGCACATAGGGAAGCTGTCTTTTAATAATCCACTGTGCGTTTCATAACGCCGTTTGGCTACATTGTTATTAGCCATGCTTGCTTAGCTCGCTAGCTTAGCTCGCTAGCTCGGTACTGTATTATTACAATGAGAATGATGCGCACATCGAAACTTTTGTTCGGTCAGATGAGCGTATTATAAGCCGTAAGAGGAGCATGTCACGGCCCTCTTTGAGATTTTGTACACCCGCAGGTTCAGTTTGATAATTCAAATGCTTTGAGACGAAACTCCCGTGTTCGAAACCTAACATTGCATTGAATGATGTGTGAATGCCACACCTTTGCATGCATGAATCACACATGATTAACACAATGTGTGATGAACGTGTTAATTACACGTGCAATTCATGCACATAAAGGTGTGGCATTCACACATAATTCAAGCAATACTACTGATCAATCTATACTGATTCAGTGATTAAATGCCTTTTAACATGAACCATGATCTGAAATAAGTATTTTTTAATTTTTTTTCAGAATCCTGGGCATAAGGATTGGCATGTGAAGTTGCTGCCAACCCATGTGTCCAAGGCCTCAGTGTGGCGTCAATACATGAGGTCGGCTAAGGCTCTTGGTATGTGTATAAATTGATTTCTATACAATAGCCAAATGCTTATATAGACTGCAATATGTAATGTGTAAAATGTGATTTTTTTGGAAAAATAAAATCATTATTTTCATTGTGGTTCTTGCTGTCAACAGGTAGTGGAACACAGCTCTGCTGAAAGTCGCCTCAATATTCCGCAGCTTGTTGGAACGGCAGATGGCAGAGTGATAGTAAAGACCATCGACTGGCAGACACATCTGAGTCCCTACTTTCAAAAGCTCCCACAGATCAAGAGTTATCAGAACTTTAGGTATTTATATTCAAAATTCTGCATTTTATGAATAAAAAAATCACGAATGAACATAATAGTGTTCCATGTGAACAGTGAGCCATGTTTTAAATATCCTGTTGTGTGCTTCTATTCTGTCACAGCTTTGATGCCAACAGACCAGGTGTGGTGCTTGCTCAAACTCACAGTGATGCAGAGCCTATCGAGTTTCAGCTACTGCGCAACCCAGGAGTTCTGCCCCCTGTTGACAGTCTCCCCGTCCTGGCCCCACCTGGACTGACCATGGACAGGCAGACGTATCTTTTTGAAAAAATCCGGCCTTTCTGTTCTGATGAGGCAAAATTCTTCACATGCCCAGCACCAAAGGTTACAGCACAGAAGAGGGTGCGTTTGTGATGTCATCATTTAGTCCGCATATCAACTGTGATGGACAGAGTGGGTACAGCCACATTGTGGGGGAGGAACTGGTATTGAAGATGATAATATAGTCCATGGTCTGGAAAATATTCCTTCACACACTTAGATATATTTTATTTCTTTATTTTAGTTCTATGCACCATATATCTGGAACAAACTCCCAGAAAACTGTAGGTCTGCTGAAACTCTCACCTCTTTTAAATCAAGAGTGAAGACTTTTCTGTTTGCCGCTGCATTTCAGTCATTTCCAATACTGCACTGTAACCTTTATTCCTTATATATACTCTTGATTTTATTTGTTATCTTTTTATTTTATTTGTATCTATTTTATTTTTTAATCTTAATCTTTAAATTTTACCTGCTTGTTTTTATTTTGATGTTATATCTGATTTTATAAATGTCTCTTTTCTATGCTTTTTAATGCTTTATGTAAAGCACTTTGAATTACCTTGTTGTTGAAATGTGCTATACAAATAAACTTGCCTTGCCTTACATTGACATGAACTACATTCATTCCTTTTTTTTTCCAAACTGCTACACTGTTACTGTCCTGTGGGCTAACAGACATCAGATGTCACTGACAGCTAGACTGGGTGGGGGGTTGTGACCATGTTAATGTCATGCAAATGAGCAGCTATTGGCCTGGCTCCTCAAGAGGGTCGAAATCTTTCAGGCTGAATTTCTCCCTAAAGCAGTTTGAGGAGTGTCTACATTCAAATGACCACATCTTCTTCAAAAATGATCAGATGGACATGGGTTTGACATTGTTGGAAAGCTTAGCACTTTCGGAATCTGTAAATAACTCCAAATGTCCCGAAGTAGACATGTGAACCCTTTTGCCATGGCTGGACACAAATTTTCTGTTCCAGAATCGAGACCCGACATGGACCTTGTGATGGAACGGTCACGCCTGGTGTATGTCCAGGACAACATTGACGAACTCTGAACACCAGCTGTCAGAAGAGGATGAGTATTGTAAGTTGTTGTGTTTGCTGCGTTTGTCTCTGTTAATTTGTTTGTTGTTCCTAATCTGTTCCAGAATGGAGACCCAACATGGTCGACCTCGAGGCGGTGCTTGGTGGACGTTCTGGACAACTTCGACGAACTCTGAACACAGATTGTCGGAAGAGGAGGAGAATGGTGATATTTATTTTTCTTTGCGTCATTGTTGTTGACTCAACTCAACTCAACTCAACTTTATTTATAGAGCGCTTTAGGCAGCTAAAGCTGGTACAAAGTGCTTAACAGTACAATAAATAAAACATGGCACATAAAACATAGGAGACAAAATAAAAACAATAAAACTATAAAACAGTAACAATGTTTAAATAATAAAAAAAACTATAAAACAATAAAAATGTTTAAACAATAAAACACTAAAACAAGAGCAGAGTCTCATGCTGAGTTGAACGCAGAAGAATAAAAATGTGTTTTAAGATGAGTTTTAAAAATGGAAAGTGAGGGGGCCTGTCTAATATGAAGCGGGAGGGCGTTCCAAAGTTTGGGACCGGCAATGGAGAAAGCTCTTTCCCCTCTGAGCTTCCGTTTAGACCTCGGTACCTCCAGGAGCAGCTGGTCAGCTGACCTGAGGCACCGAGCAGGAGTGTAAGGATGGAGAAGCTCAGAGAGGTAAGGCGGGGCAAGACCATTTAAAGATTTAAAAACAAATAAAAGAATCTTAAAATGGACTCTAAAATGCACAGGCAGCCAGTGAAGGGAGGCCAAAATGGGAGTAATGTGCTCCCTCTTACGTGCTCCAGTTAAGAGGCGAGCAGCAGCGTTCTGGACCAACTGGAGACGTGAGAGGGAGGACTGGCTGACTCCAAGATAAAGAGCGTTACAGTAATCCAGCCGAGATGTAACAAAGGCATGGATTACTGTTTCAAAGTGCTTTTGTGAGAGAAAGGGCCTCACCTTTGCCAGCTGCCTGAGGTGAAAAAAGCTGGACTTTACTGTTGCCCCAATTTGCCGGTCCAATTTAAAATCACTGTCCATAATAAAACCTAAGTTTGTCACTAAAGGCTTCACATACGATGCCAAAGGGCCCAAATCAGCAGGGGGGGGTTCACTAGAGCCGCTAGGACCAAACATTATGACTTCCGTCTTCTTTTCATTAAATTTTAAAAAGTTCAGTGACATCCATGCTTTTATGTCATCAAGACATAATAGAAGTGGTTGCAGACAGGCATTTTTCTTACTCAGTGGGACATAAATCTGACTGTCGTCTGCATAAAAATGAAATGAGATGCCATGTTTTCTCAAGATGGAGCCCAGGGGAAGCAGATACAGGGAGAAGAGCAGGGGCCCTAAAATTGAGCCCTGTGGAACCCCATATGACAGTGGAGCAGAGCGGGACTCAGAGCCACCGAGGCGTACACACATAGATCTTCCCTCAAGATACGATCTAAACCAATTAAGGGCGCTACCACTAATGCCCACTAGGTGCTGCAAGCGTGCCACTAAAATATTGTGGTCCACAGTGTCAAACGCTGCAGTTAGGTCCAGCAGGACAAGGATCACAGAGTCTCCAGAATCAACCGTCAGGAGGATGTCATTGAACACTCTTAATAAAGCTGACTCTGTACTATGCCTTGTTTTAAAGCCAGACTGGAAAATCTCCAGAATATCATGCTCGTCCAGGAACGACTGCAACTGGGCGTGGACAACTTTTTCCAGGATCTTTGAAATAAAAGGCAGCTTGGAGATAGGTCTTTAATTGGCTAGCATAACACGATCAAGGCCAGGTTTCTTAAGCAGGGGTTGTACAACAGCATGTTTAAAACATTGGGGGACAACACCAGAAGACAGACTGCTGTTAATAATGGCCAGGACTGACTGCCCTATACAAGGAAATACCTCTTTAAAAAAGTGAGGCGGGACAGTGTCACAGGGAGAGCCTGATGGCTTCATCTGGGCAACCACTTTTTCTAAGGCAATCAGAGACACGGGCTCAAACGAATCAAGCACAGCTGAGAAAAGCACACTGTCAGAGGGGTCAGACACAGGTGTGGTGATTAGAGCCCTTGTGGTAGCAACCTTATCAATGAAGAACTGCAGGAAGCTATTGCACATTTCAGGGGATTCCTCTGTGCACACAGGCTGAGGTGAGCCAAGAACAGACTCTATGGTTTTAAATAACACACGTGGGTTGTGAGAGTTTGATTCAATAATATTTGACAGGTGCTCTCTTCTGGACTCTTTGACAGTGCTCTGGTAGCAGCGCCAGCTGTCTTTTAGGATTTGGCGAGAAACCTGCAGCTTGTCCTTTTTCCACCTGCGTTCAGCTTTGCGGCAATCCTGTCTGGCTGCGCGAGTTCTCGCATTGAACCAGGGCTCAGGTTTAGCTTTGGGCTGCACGGTTTTAAATGGAGCCACAGAGTCCAATATGGTTCGGCAGGAGGAGTGAAACGAAGAACTGAGCACCTCCGTGTTTGGTAATAATTCAGAGGGGACACAGAGCTGGTTAAAGGCAGCAGAAAACTGGCCGGAAAACTGACCTCTACTTTTGTCTACAGTCGCCTCTTCCCTGATCTCATCGGTGACTCCCACTGCACAAGAAGAACCTACAGTGGTGAGTATATCAGATTCCTTTGAACATCAATGAAAGTTTGATGCTGCTTTTCAGTTTCGTTTTTCCTAATCTGTTTCAGAATGGAGACCCAAGGCTTGGTGGATTTCTGACGTCCAGGACAACTTTGAACATCTGAACACCAACTGTCAGAAGAAGATGAGTATTGTTGTTTTCTGCTGCTCTCGTCCCTTTTCATTATTTAGTTTTTTCCATTATTTTTTAAGTGTACAAAAATCACTATAGTCACAAAGCACTGAATACGATTCAAACACAGGTTGTTTTTTGATATATAAACAGACTCAGGGTTCAAGTTTGTTTCATTTTTGAAATGAAATGTTTGGTGTGGTTTAAGGAATATTTGGTTGTTATTAGACCCTGAGATGGGTCAGTGACTAGGAGAAACATTGATTTTGATGCATTATTACTTTTTTGTAGTAGCAGATCCAATGTAATCTTATTTTGTGATATATGATGGATTTTGAATCGGTCTCCGACTACAAGTAAAACATTTTTTTCCTACTAACCCAATTATAACCTGGTTTTGTTTTAAGATGAATAAACATACAATAATAGTTTGAACCTGAAAAACATTTATTTTGCAAAGGACACTGAATGATGAACACTTAAATATGAACATTGAATATGAAACATGGGGCAGTTTGGTGTGTTGTTGGCGATGGGGAGAAGGGAAAAGATGGAGATGGTGAGTGAGTTCATCATGTGTGAATGTGAGAGTTCAGCTCAGGTGGAGCAGAGACTCCAAATTTCGCTCGTTCACTCGCAGTCACGCTCGCTCACTCTCGCTCGCTCACTCACTCACTCACAGTCACTCACTCACTCTCGCTCGCTCGCTCACTCGCTCCCTCACTCCCTCACTCCCTCACTCAGTCACACATGATGCACTCACTCACCATCTCTCTTCCTTTCTCCCCATCTCCAACAACACACCCAACTGCCCCATGTTTCATATTCAATGTTTATATTTCAGTCTTCATCATTCAGGGTCGTCTTTGCAAAATAAATATTTGTTCAGGTTGAACCTATTCTTGTTTATTTATCTTAAAACAAAACAGGGTAATAATTATTTAGTAGGAAAAAAAAGTTTGCTTATATAAGGAGACGATTCAAAATCCATCATATCACAAGATTATTAAATTGCATCTGCCACTACAGAAACTAACAATGCATCAAAATCAATGTTTCTTCCAATCACTGACCATCTCAGGGCCTGATAATAATAAATAGTCCTTGAAAGGTATTTTATGATTGATTGGAAAGGATTGTAGTTTTTTTGTTGATTTAAAGAGTTGCATAAACATTATAGCCTTTAAAGGGTTAGAATTTTTAAAAATATAATTTGATGAGTATATCTCAGTCTGAAGTAGCGTTAAAAGAGTGACAATTTAAAGTTGAAAAAAATATGAACAATATTTTTGTAGGAGACTGTTTTTAGAAAAATCTGACATTGCAAAAAATAAGAATGCATCAGAATCAAAAGTTATTGTAGTTGCATAAACAATATGGCCTTTAAAAGGTTAACATTTTAAAAAATATTAATATTTGATATGCATATTGACTGAACACAGACTGTCGGAAGAGGAGGAGTATGGTGATATTTCTTATTTGTGTTTGCTTCATCGTTGTTGACCTCTACTTTCGTCTACAGTCGCCTCTTCCCTGATCTCATCGGTGACTCCTACAACACAAGAACCTCCAGTTGTGAGTATATCAGATTCCTTTGGGCATCAGTGACAGTTTGATACTGCTTTTCAGTTTTGTTTTTCCTAATCTGTTTCAGAATGGAGACCCTACGCTTGGTGGACTTCCTACGTTCTGGACAACTTTGAAGAACTCTGAACCCCAGCGGTCGGAAGAGGATGAGTATTGTTAATTGTTTGCTGCTGCTTTTGTCTCTGTTAATTTGTTTGTTTTTCCTAATCTGTTCCAGAAGGGTGACCCAACATGGTCGACCTCGAGGTGGTGCTTGGTGGACGTTCTACCCTACAGTCGCGTCTTCCCTGATCTGGTCGGTGACTCCTACTGCACAAGAAGAATCTGCAGTGGTGAGTATATCAGATTCCTTTGGACATCAGTGACTGTTTGATGCTGCTTTTTAGTTTTGTTTTTCCTAATCTGTTTCAGAATGGAGACCCTACGCTTGGTGGACTTCCTATGTCCTGGACAACTTTGAAGAACTCTGAACCCCAGCTGTCGGAAGAGGATGAGTATTGTTAATTGTTGTTTTTGCTGCTGCTTTTGTCACTTTTATCTGTTTGTTTTTCCTAATCTGTTCCAGAAGGGAGACCCAACATGATCGACCTCGAGGTGGTGCTTGGTGGACGTTCTACACTACAGTCGCCTCTTCCCTGATCTGGTCGGTGACTCCCACTGCACAAGAAGAACCTGCAGTGGTGAGTATATCAGATTCCTTTGGACATCAGTGACTGTTTGATGCTGCTTTTCAGTTTCGTTTTTCCTAATCTGTTTCAGAATGGAGACCCTACGCTTGGTGGACTTCCTACGTTCTGGACAACTTTGAAGAACTCTGAACCCCAGCGGTCGGAAGAGGATGAGTATTGTTAATTGTTTGCTGCTGCTTTTGTCTCTGTTAATTTGTTTGTTTTTCCTAATCTGTTCCAGAAGGGTGACCCAACATGGTCGACCTCGAGGTGGTGCTTGGTGGACATTCTACCCTACAGTCGCGTCTTCCCTGATCTCATCGGTGACTCCTACTGCACAAGAAGAATCTGCAGTGGTGAGTATATCAGATTCCTTTGGACATCAGTGACTGTTTGATGCTGCTTTTTAGTTTCGTTTTTCCTAATCTGTTCCAGGATGGAGACCCAAGGCTTGGTGGATTTCTGACGTCCAGCACAACTTTGAACATCTGAACACCAACTGTCAGAAGAAGATGAGTATTGTTACTTGTTTGCTGCTGCTCTCGTCCCTTTTCATTATTTAGTTTTTCCATTATTTTTGAAGTGTACAAAAATCCCTTTAGTCACAAAGCACTGAATACGATTCAAACACAGGTTGTTATTTGATATATAAACAGACTCAGGGTTCAAGTTTATTTCATTTTTGAAATGAAATGTTTGGTGTGGTTTAAGGAATATTTGGTTGTTATTAGACCCTGAGATGGGTCAGTGACTAGGAGAAACATTGATTTTGATGCATTAGTTGTTTGTAGTAGCAGATCCAATGTAATCTTATTTTGTGATATATGATGGATTTTGAATCGGTCTCCGACTACAAGTAAAACATTTTTTTCCTACTAACCCAATTATAGCCTGGTTTTGTTTTAAGATGAATAAACATACAATAATAGTTTGAACCTGAAAAACATTTATTTTGCAAAGGACACTGAATGATGAACACTTAAATATGAACATTGAATATGAAACATGGGGCAGTTTGGTGTGTTGTTGGCGATGGGGAGAAGGGAAAAGATGGAGATGGTGAGTGAGTTCATCATGTGTGAATGTGAGAGTTCAGCTCAGGTGGAGCAGAGACTCCAAATCTCGCTCGTTCACTCGCAGTCACGCTCGCTCGCTCACTCTCGCTCGCTCACTCACTCACAGTCACTCACTCACTCTCGCTCGCTCGCTCACTCGCTCCCTCACTCCCTCACTCCCTCACTCAGTCACACATGATGCACTCACTCACCATCTCTCTTCCTTTCTCCCCATCTCCAACAACACACCCAACTGCCCCATGTTTCATATTCAATGTTTATATTTCAGTCTTCATCATTCAGGGTCATCTTTGCAAAATAAATATTTGTTCAGGTTGAACCTATTCTTGTTTATTTATCTTTAAACAAAACAGGGTAATAATTATTTAGTTGGAAAAAAGTTTGCTTATATAAGGAGACGATTCAAAATCCATCATATCACAAGATTATTAAATTGCATCTGCCACTACAGAAACTAACAATGCATCAAAATCAATGTTTCTTCCAATCACTGACCATCTCAGGGCCTGATAATAATAAATAGTCCTTGAAAGGTATTTTATGATTGATTGGAAAGGATTGTAGTTTTTCTGTTGATTTAAAGAGTTGCATAAACATTATGGCCTTTAAAGGGTTAGAATTTTAAAAATATAATTTGATGAGTATATCTCAGTCTGAAGTAGCGTTAAAAGAGTGACAATTTAAAGTTGAAAAAAATATGAACAATATTTTTGTAGGAGACAGTTTTTAGAAAAATCTGACATTGCAAAAAATAAGAATGCATCAGAATCAAAAGTTATTGTAGTTTTTTTTTCCCAATAAAAACAGTGTAGTTGCGTAAACAATATGGCCTTTAAAAGGTTCACCTTTTAAAAATATTAATATTTGATATGCATATTTCAGGATGAAGTAGCTTCAAAAGACTGACTCATTTAAAGTGGAAATAAATATTAAGATATTTTTACAGCAGTTTTTGGCAAGGGGCCGTTTTCTGCAACAAGGAACAAATGAGGGGGTTAGGGTTAGCTAACCTTAGTTAGTTATCCCCAAAACACCTGGTTCAGGTGCACAGGTTATCAGAGTTCTGCAGAGCTCGTTAACCACTTCCACTACACAAGAACCTACAGTGGTGAGTATATTAGACTCCTTTTGACATCAATGACACTTTGCTACTGCTTTTCAGTTTTGTTTTTCCTAATCTGTTCCAGAATTGAGACCCTAACACTTGGTGGACTTCTTACGTCCTGGACAACTTAGACGAACTCTGAACACCGGCTGTCAAAACAAGATGAGTGTTTTTTTGTTTGTGTCAATATGCACTTCTACTTTGGTCTGTCGTTTCATCTTCCTGTGTTGTCGTTGTTACACAAATGTGTACACTTAGCAAAACTTAGTTGACAGTAAACGGGTGCAGGTGTCGGAGGATTGATAACTCTGATTGGACGGAACTCTCCATACGTGACAGCAAAACAAAAATCTGCTCACAAGGATGGACAAACTGGAATCATGGCTTGGAAATGCAAAAGTAACTTTCTGGACAACTTTGTCAACACGATGATGGAGCAAATGGAGGAATTCATTCACCTCAGTGAATCTACTCTTGGAAAATGGATGGATCTGCATGATGATCTTTGAGGAAATGGGATCAGTGGATTCAAAACCTGGAGGAACGGAACACAAGAATCTGAAAAAAACCCAACATGAACTGCACAAAATGGCCTCCTTGTGGTCGTCCAACCAAAACCACTGACTAACAAAAGTTACCACCTCTTGTCCTTTCTGTTCCCCTCCCATTCCCCCCAACCGGTCGAGGCAGACGGCCGCACACTTTGAGTCTGGTTCTGCCAGAGATTTCTTCCTGTTAAAAGGGAGTTTTTTCTCTCCACTGTTGCCACGATTGCTTGCTCATTGTGTGAATTGTTGGGTTTCTCTTCTCTCTAATATTATGAATGATTTTTAAAAAAAAAAAAAAAAAAAAAGGAGTGCAAGTCCGACTGTCACCTCCACGTGGTGCACTCTGGGTAACGCTAACGACGGCGGCAAACGATAAGTTTACCCGGACATTTGTGACTTATTTGAAAAGTTGATCTTTTTGAGTAAATGTTAATGTGTAGAATGTGTTTGAATGTTTGTCATTGTTGTGACGATAGTCAAGTTAATTTTCACTTCATGTGTTTTCATGTGTCCAGAAACGGCAGCAAAACATGGACTGGATTTCACCGACTGGACTTGATGTGGTTTCCCTGTGAGTCGACAAACTCATTTATTTCCTTGCTGTCCTTTTATTGCTTTCCTTTTCTCTTTCCTTCCATTCTTTTTCATGTCTTTCAGCCCTTTCTTTTTGCCATTTCCTCCATCCCTGTGTTCTCTCCTTCTCTAATGGACTTTATTGCTTCCTTCCTTTTTCTGATTAAATGAGGTTTTAGTCCAACCAGCAGGGGGCGTCACAGCCACTTCAGCCTCAGTGGGTGAAGCTGAGTCTTTTTTCTTTTCCATTTCTAATTCACAGTGTAAGTGGGGTTTAAAGCCAACAGGGTTTATGAAGAATAAGTTCTTGTTTTTATTGTTATTTAAAGCTAACTGTATTTTCTTCTCTGTATTGTTTTATTGCGTTGAAGAAAAGAGCCTGTGATTGTTTGACTTTAATTTCTACTTAACCTTTATATGTTTCTTTGATGCCGTTTTGTTTCTTTTCTGCTTTGTGTTGATGTTTTTTCCATCTTGAATCTTTTGTGTTAAATAAATAAATAAGTCACTTATTTGAAGTCTCTCGCTCTTTCACTCACACTCACTCTGCTGAACTGGCTGAACAAATGTGTGCCACATTCTGGCCCTCGGTGAAACTCTGTATGGCCTGAACCCTGAATGTTTTCTCAAGTTATTTATGGGCTGGCAGTGACTTGAATTCAGCAGCTTTGAATACATTTTTCATCTACACGTAATGTCACCTTTGTCCACTGGAGGTCAGGTTTTTGCAGTTCTGTTTTATGATGAATTATTTATGGCCTGGCAGGGTCTTAAACATAAAAAAACTGTTTCCCTCACAAAAGTTACTATTTATTTCACCAGTTTAGCAGCTCTAAATCTCATGTGACCTTACATGTAATGTCAAACGTGTCCACCAGAGGGCAGTTTCAACATGTAAACACATTTCAAGATCCTCTTCACCACCTACAAATCCTTCTTACCTTCAGACCTCCTCCATCGCCCCATTCACTCACACCGAACACGCTACACCGTCAAACATCTGTGTAGCCCCAGTTAAGCCCCTCAAGCATTTTATTTTAGATTTTATAAAATATATAATATAGATATATGTTTTTTTGAAGTTTAACATTTAAAAAGTTCAAGTAGCCATTCTGTTCCAATCCAATCCCTGTGTGTGTGAGTAAGAATGGAATAGGTGAGGGCGGGTCGCTACGGTAACTGTGGAGCTTCGGGCGCTGTCCGTGGTGCTGAAAGGCTGCTTTGTTGGATGAGTGTGTGACTTTGTTTTCTTTTTTTTCCCTCTACATGTAAAGTGACTTTTGTGATAGAGGAGGGAAGTGTGATGGAGCCTTGAGGGATTCTGGACTCATCACCAGGCTCGCTTCTCCTCGGCCTCAAATCTCCACGGACCTGAAACACAAGGAAAAGCAGCTGAAGCCACTTTCACTCATGACAATCCATCATTATTGAGTCACTGTGATGAAAGGAAGAAACTGTAGGGATGTTTTTAAGGTAGAACATTAGCTGAAAGGATGTTGTCGATGAATTCGTTCTTCATTGATGAAGCAGAGCATGAGAGAGAATAGATCAAAGCAGGAGAAACATCTTCTACATACGTAGAGTAAGATTAGAAGTAAGAGGAAGATTCTATTGAATAATATCTCAAATATCCAATGCCTTACCTGAACATTACTGGGCTCAGAGATGGAGAAGCTGGTCTCTTGAAAGTTGCTGCCATCTGCTGGTTTACCAGACAACGCCAGATCGGTCCTGCTGGATCTCAGTGCAGCATTTGATACGATAGATCATGAGATCCTGCTACATAGACTAGAACAAGATGTTGTGATTAGAGGATCTGCACTTGTCTGGTTCAAGTCCTATTTATGGGACAGATTTCAGTTTGTTAGTGTTAACGAGGACTACTCCATATTCACTAAGGTCAACTACGGAGTTCCTCAGGGTTCCGTGCTCGGACCTATTCTTTTTACCCTGTACATGCTGCCATTAGGCAACATTATCAGGAAACACAACATAGATTTCCATTGTTATGCAGACGACACCCAGCTATATGTATCTGTACGACCGGATGACCCAAACCCATCTATAAAACTCCAGGATTGTCTCATAGACATACAGACGTGGATGACTCTGAACTTTCTGATGCTTAACACAGAAAAAACTGAGGTCATGGTCCTTGGGCCAAAAGATATAAGAGCAGCACTTTTAAGTGGAGCTCTAAACCGAGGCAGTAACACTTCAGTCCCTTGCACTACAGTAAGGAACCTAGGAGTCCTGTTTGACCAGGATTTATCACTGGATGAACATATTAAGCATATATGTAGAACAGCCTTCTTCCACCTTCGCAACATTAAGACAATTAGAAATATTATATCACGACAAGACTCTGAGAAACTTATCCACGCCTTTATAACCTCTAGGCTGGATTACTGTAACTCCTTACTGTCTGGATGTCCTAGTAAGTCCTTGAGAAGCCTTCAACTTGTCCAGAACGCAGCAGCACGGATACTGACTGGAACCAGACGACGTGATTATACAACTCCTGTCTTGGCTTCTCTTCACTGGCTCCCAGTGAAAAGTAGAATAGATTTTAAAATACTTCTACTCACATACAAGGCCCTGAATAATCAGGCACCTTCTTATATTTGTGACTTAATCACTTTATATCAACCCAATAGACCCTGAACTCAGGTCTACTGGTTATTCCTAAAATAACTAGAAGTAGAATCGGTGGTAGAACATTTATCTACCAGGCTCCTCTCCTGTGGAACCAACTTCTGCTTTCAGTCAGACAGTCTGACTCTGTCTCTGCCTTTAAGGTGAGACTGAAAACCTACCTTTTTAACATAGACTATAGTCAAAGCTAGATCAGGTATGTCCTGATTAGAATAGTCTATCTTATGCTGCCATAGGCTTAGACTGCTGGAGGAATTTCCCATCATGCACTTAGAATGAGCACACAGACTTTGCACGAGCCGCACTTTCTCTACCCCGTCCTCAATTTCTCAACCCTCACCACTTACCCGATGTCCCCCATGACATGTAGACCATAAATCCACATTTAGACCATAAATCCACATGTAGCACATAAATCCACATGTACACCATACATCCACATGTACACCATAAATCCACATTTAGACCATAAATCCACATGTAGCACATAAATCCACATGTACACCATACATCCACATGTACACCATAAATCCACATTTAGACCATAAATCCACATGTAGCACATAAATCCACATGTACACCATACATCCACATGTACACCATAAATCCACATGTACACCATAAATCCACATTTAGACCATAAATCCACATGTAGCACATAAATCCACATGTACACCATACATCCACATGTACACCATAAATCCACATTTAGACCATAAATCCACATGTAGCACATAAATCCACATGTACACCATACATCCACATGTACACCATAAATCCACATGTACACCATAAATCCACATGTAGACCATAAATCCACATGTAGCACATAAATCCACATGTAGACCATAAATTCACATGTAGACCTTCTCTAACTGATGTTTAATCTCTTACAGTTCTGCTGACACCAGTGAACGACATGAGGTCAGGACAGGAAAGAGGACTCCGTCATCTTCAAGTCTCTGACCACAACAGCCTTCACGACAGGCTGTGACAGATGATCCTGGCATTTAAAGACTTTTCACTTTTTATTCTTTGTCATTGTGTATTGTATGTTTTTGGTAACATCTACTGCACGTCTGTCCGTCCAGGGAGTGGATCCCTCAACTGTGGTTCTCCTTAAGGTTTCTACCCTTTTCCCTGTTAGAAGAGTTTTTTCGTTGGTAGTTTTTCCTTACCCTGGTCGAAGGACAGAGGATGTTACCAACCCTGTGAAGTCCCTGAGACAAACTATGTTTTGTAAACTGTGGGCTATACAAAAAATGATTGATTGATTGATTGATTTAACAGAAAAAAACCAAAAGTATCTTGGAATGTCTTGAAATTGTACACAGTCATAGTCAACGACACCCTGAACAAGAATCCGTTGAAAATATTTGCATATCTCTTAAGGAATATTTTTAATGAATTTTTGAAAATTAGGAAAGCGATCCATGCACTTAGGCAGTGACTTAACTTTTGATGTTTTTGGTTTGTTTTTAAAGCATTAAAGCTGCAGGAGTTCATCCATGTCGCCCAGTCGCTGGAAACAAACGTTTTGACACCGTGGATCACACAGCAGTATATCAGGTGAGACGAAGGAAACGATCCATTTGCCCTGATGCACTTAGTGACTTGACTTTTTTTTCAAAAAAGACCCCAAAAGTATCTTGGAATGTCTTGAAATTGTACACAGTCATAGTCAAGCATGCCCTGAACAAGAATCCGTTGAATATATTTGCATATCTCTTGAGGAATATTTTTAATGAATTTTTGAAAATCAGGAAAGCGATCCATGCACTGAGGCAGTGACTTAACTTTTGATGTTTTTGGGTTGTTTTTAAAGAATTAAAGCTGCAGGAGTTCATCCATGTCGTCCAGTCGCTGGAAACAAACGTTTGGACACCGTGGATCACACAGCAGGATATCAGGTGAGACGAAGGAAACGATCCATTTGCCCTGATGCACTTAGTGACTTGACTTTTTTTCAAAAAAAAACCCAAAAGTAAATTGGAATGTCTTGAAATTGTACACAGTCATAGTCAAGCATGCCCTGAACAAGAATCCGTTGAATATATTTGCATATCTCTTGAAGAATATTTTTAATGAATTTTTGAAAATCCGGAAAGCGATCCATGCACTTGGACATTCCAAGTATGTTGGAATGTCTTGAAATTGTACTCAGTCATAGTCAACGACGCCCTGAAGAAGAATCCGTTGAAAATATTTGCATATCTCTTAAGGAATATTTTTAATGAATTTTTGAAAATCAGGAAAGCGATCCATGCACTTAGGCAGTGACTTAACTTTTTTGTCAAAAAAGACCCCAAAAGTATCTTGGAATGTCTTGAAATTGTACACAGTCATAGTCAAGCATGCCCTGAACAAGAAACCGTTGAATATATTTGCATATCTCTTGAAGAATATTTTTAATGAACTTTTGAAAATCCGGAAAGCGATCCATGCACTTGGACATTCCAAGTATGTTGGAATGTCTTGAAATTGTACTCAGTCATAGTCAACGACGCCCTGAACAAGAATCCGTTGAAAATATTTGCATATCGCTTAAGGAATATTTTTAATGAATTTTTTAAAAAATCAGGAAAGCGATCCATGCACTTAGGCAGTGACTTAACTTTTTCGTCAAAAAAGACCCCAAAAGTATCTTGGAATGTCTTGAAATTGTACACAGTCATAGTCAAGCATGCCCTGAACAAGAATCCGTTGAATATATTTGCATATCTTTTGAAGAATATTTTTAATGAATTTTTGAAAATCCGGAAAGCGATCCATGCACTTAGGCAGTGACTTAACTTTTTCGTCAAAAAAGACCCCAAAAGTATCTTGGAATGTCTTGAAATTGTACACAGTCATAGTCAAGCATGCCCTGAACAAGAATCCGTTGAATATATTTGCATATCTCTTAAGGAATATTTTTAATGAATTTTTGAAAATGAGGAATTTCTGTGCACTTAGGCAGTGACTTAACTTTTTATTCAAAAAAGACCCCAAAAGTATCTTGGAATGTCTTGAAATTGTACTCAGTCATAGTCAACGACGCCCTGAACAAGAATCCGTTGAAAATATTTGCATATCGCTTAAGGAATATTTTTAATGAATTTTTGAAAATCAGGAAAGCGATCCATGCACTTAGGCAGTGACTTAACTTTTTCGTCAAAAAAGACCCCAAAAGTATCTTGGAATGTCTTGAAATTGTACACAGTCATAGTCAAGCATGCCCTGAACAAGAATCCGTTGAATATATTTGCATATCTCTTGAGGAATATTTTTAATGAATTTTTGAAAATCAGGAAAGCGATCCATGCACTGAGGCAGTGACTTAACTTTTGATGTTTTTGGGTTGTTTTTAAAGAATTAAAGCTGCAGGAGTTCATCCATGTCGTCCAGTCGCTGGAAACAAACGTTTGGACACCGTGGATCACACAGCAGGATATCAGGTGAGACGAAGGAAACGATCCATTTGCCCTGATGCACTTAGTGACTTGACTTTTTTTTCAAAAAAAAACCCAAAAGTAAATTGGAATGTCTTGAAATTGTACACAGTCATAGTCAAGCATGCCCTGAACAAGAATCCGTTGAATATATTTGCATATCTCTTGAAGAATATTTTTAATGAATTTTTGAAAATCCGGAAAGCGATCCATGCACTTGGACATTCCAAGTATGTTGGAATGTCTTGAAATTGTACTCAGTCATAGTCAACGACGCCCTGAAGAAGAATCCGTTGAAAATATTTGCATATCTCTTAAGGAATATTTTTAATGAATTTTTGAAAATCAGGAAAGCGATCCATGCACTTAGGCAGTGACTTAACTTTTTTGTCAAAAAAGACCCCAAAAGTATCTTGGAATGTCTTGAAATTGTACACAGTCATAGTCAAGCATGCCCTGAACAAGAATCCGTTGAATATATTTGCATATCTCTTGAAGAATATTTTTAATGAACTTTTGAAAATCCGGAAAGCGATCCATGCACTTGGACATTCCAAGTATGTTGGAATGTCTTGAAATTGTACTCAGTCATAGTCAACGACGCCCTGAACAAGAATCCGTTGAAAATATTTGCATATCGCTTAAGGAATATTTTTAATGAATTTTTTAAAAAATCAGGAAAGCGATCCATGCACTTAGGCAGTGACTTAACTTTTTCGTCAAAAAAGACCCCAAAAGTATCTTGGAATGTCTTGAAATTGTACACAGTCATAGTCAAGCATGCCCTGAACAAGAATCCGTTGAATATATTTGCATATCTTTTGAAGAATATTTTTAATGAATTTTTGAAAATCCGGAAAGCGATCCATGCACTTAGGCAGTGACTTAACTTTTTCGTCAAAAAAGACCCCAAAAGTATCTTGGAATGTCTTGAAATTGTACACAGTCATAGTCAAGCATGCCCTGAACAAGAATCCGTTGAATATATTTGCATATCTCTTAAGGAATATTTTTAATGAATTTTTGAAAATGAGGAATTTCTGTGCACTTAGGCAGTGACTTAACTTTTTATTCAAAAAAGACCCCAAAAGTATCTTGGAATGTCTTGAAATTGTACTCAGTCATAGTCAACGACGCCCTGAACAAGAATCCGTTGAAAATATTTGCATATCGCTTAAGGAATATTTTTAATGAATTTTTGAAAATCAGGAAAGCGATCCATGCACTTAGGCAGTGACTTAACTTTTTCGTCAAAAAAGACCCCAAAAGTATCTTGGAATGTCTTGAAATTGTACACAGTCATAGTCAAGCATGCCCTGAACAAGAATCCGTTGAATATATTTGCATATCTCTTGAAGAATATTTTTTAATGAATTTTTGAAAATCCGGAAAGCGATCCATGCACTTGGACATTCCAAGTATGTTGGAATGTCTTGAAATTGTACTCAGTCATAGTCAACGACGCCCTGAACAAGAATCAATTGAAAATATTCGCATATCTCTTAAAGAATATTTTTAATGAATTTTTGAAAATCAGGAAAGCGATCCATGCACTTAGGTAAGTGACTTAACTTTTTTGTCAAAAAAGACCCCAAAAGTATCTTGGAATGTCTTGAAATTGTACACAGTCATAGTCAAGCATGCCCTGAACAAGAATCCATTGAATATATTTGCATATCGCTTAAGGAATATTTTTAATGAATTTTTGAAAATCAGGAAAGCGATCCATGCACTTAGGCAGTGACTTAACTTTTTCGTCAAAAAAGACCCCAAAAGTATCTTGGAATGTCTTGAAATTGTACACAGTCATAGTCAAGCATGCCCTGAACAAGAATCCGTTGAATATATTTGCATATCTCTTGAAGAATATTTTTAATGAATTTTTGAAAATCCGGAAAGCGATCCATGCACTTGGACATTCCAAGTATGTTGGAATGTCTTGAAATTGTACTCAGTCATAGTCAACGACGCCCTGAACAAGAATCAATTGAAAATATTCGCATATCTCTTAAGGAATATTTTTAATGAATTTTTGAAAATCAGGAAAGCAATCCATGCACTTAGGCAGTGACTTAACTTTTTTGTGAAAAAAGACCCCAAAGGTATCTTGGAATGTCTTGAAATTGTACACAGTCATAGTCAAGCATGCCCTGAACAAGAATCCGTTGAATATATTTGCATATCTCTTGAAGAATATTTTTAATGAACTTTTGAAAATCAGGAAAGCGATCCATGCACTTGGACATTCCAAGTATGTTGGAATGTCTTGAAATTGTACTCAGTCATAGTCAACGACGCCCTGAACAAGAATCCGTTGAAAATATATGCATATCGCTTAAGGAATATTTTTAATGAATTTTTGAAAATCAGGAAAGCGATCCATGCACTTAGGCAGTGACTTAACTTTTTTGTCAAAAAAGACCCCAAAAGTATCTTGGAATGTCTTGCAATTGTACACAGTCATAGTCAAGCATGCCCTGAACAAGAATCCATTGAATATATTTGCATATCGCTTAAGGAATATTTTTAATGAATTTTTGAAAATCAGGAAAGCGATCCATGCACTTAGGCAGTGACTTAACTTTTTCGTCAAAAAAGACCCCAAAAGTATCTTGGAATGTCTTGAAATTGTACACAGTCATAGTGAAGCATGCCCTGAACAAGAATCCGTTGAATATATTTGCATATCTCTTGAAGAATATTTTTAATGAACTTTTGAAAATCAGGAAAGCGATCCATGCACTTGGACATTCCAAGTATGTTGGAATGTCTTGAAATTGTACTCAGTCATAGTCAACGACGCCCTGAACAAGAATCCGTTGAAAATATTTGCATATCGCTTAAGGAATATTTTTAATGAATTTTTGAAAATCAGGAAAGCGATCCATGCACTTAGGCAGTGACTTAACTTTTTTGTCAAAAAAGACCCCAAAAGTTTCTTGGAATGTCTTGAAATTGTACACAGTCATAGTCAAGCATGCCCTGAACAAGAATCCGTTGAATATATTTGCATATCTCTTGAAGAATATTTTTAATGAATTTTTGAAAATCCGAAAAGCGATCCATGCACTTAGGCAGTGACTTAACTTTTGATGTTTTTGGGTTGTTTTTAAAGAATTAAAGCTGCAGGAGTTCATCCATGTCGTCCAGTCGCTGGAAACAAACGTTTGGACACCGTGGATCACACAGCAGGATATCAGGTGAGACGAAGGAAACGATCCATTTGCCCTGATGCACTTAGTGACTTGACTTTTTTTTCAAAAAAAAACCCAAAAGTAAATTGGAATGTCTTGAAATTGTACACAGTCATAGTCAAGCATGCCCTGAACAAGAATCCGTTGAATATATTTGCATATCTCTTGAAGAATATTTTTAATGAATTTTTGAAAATCCGAAAAGCGATCCATGCACTTGGACATTCCAAGTATGTTGGAATGTCTTGAAATTGTACTCAGTCATAGTCAACGACGCCCTGAACAAGAATCAATTGAAAATATTTGCATATCTCTTAAGGAATATTTTTAATGAATTTTTGAAAATGAGGAAAGTCTGTGCACTTAGGCAGTGACTTAACTTTTTATTCAAAAAAGACCCCAAAAGTATCTTGGAATGTCTTGAAATTGTACACAGTCATAGTCAAGCATGCCCTGAACAAGAATCCGTTGAATATATTTGCATATCTCTTGAAGAATATTTTTAATGAACTTTTGAAAATCAGGAAAGCGATCCATGCACTTGGACATTCCAAGTATGTTGGAATGTCTTGAAATTGTACTCAGTCATAGTCAACGACGCCCTGAACAAGAATCCGTTGAAAATATTTGCATATCGTTTAAGGAATATTTTTAAAGAATTTCTGAAAATCAGGAAAGCGATCCATGCACTTAGGCAGTGACTTAACTTTTTCGTCAAAAAAGACCCCAAAAGTATCTTGGAATGTCTTGAAATTGTACACAGTCATAGTCAAGAATGCCCTGAACAAGAATCCGTTGAATATATTTGCATATCTCTTGAAGAATATTTTTAATGAATTTTTGAAAATCCGGAAAGCGATCCATGCACTTGGACATTCCAAGTATGTTGGAATGTCTTGAAATTGTACTCGGTCATAGTCAACGACGCCCTGAACAAAAATCCATTGAAAATATTTGCATATCTCTTAAGGAATATTTTTAATGAATTTTTGAAAATGATGAAAGTCTGTGCACTTAGGCAGTGACTTAACTTTTTATTCAAAAAAGACCCCAAAGGTATCTTGGAATGTCTTGAAATTGTACACAGTCATAGTCAAGCATGCCCTGAACAAGAATCCGTTGAATATATTTGCATATCTCTTGAAGAATATTTTTAATGAACTTTTGAAAATCAGGAAAGCGATCCATGCACTTGGACATTCCAAGTATGTTGGAATGTCTTGAAATTGTACTCAGTCATAGTCAACGACGCCCTGAACAAGAATCCGTTGAAAATATTTGCATATCGCTTAAGGAATATTTTTAATGAATTTCTGAAAATGAGGAAAGCGATCCATGCACTTAGGCAGTGACTTAACTTTTTTGTCAAAAAAGACCCCAAAAGTATCTTGGAATGTCTTGAAATTGTACACAGTCATAGTCAAGCATGCCCTGAACAAGAATCCGTTGAATATATTTGCATATCTCTTGAAGAATATTTTTAATGAAATTTTGAAAATCCGAAAAGCGATCCATGCACTTGGACATTCCAAGTATGTTGGAATGTCTTGAAATTGTACTCAGTCATAGTCAACGACGCCCTGAACAAGAATCAATTGAAAATATTTGCATATCCCTTAAGGAATATTTTTAATGAATTTTTGAAAATGAGGAAAGTCTGTGCACTTAGGCAGTGACTTAACTTTTTATTCAAAAAAGACCCCAAAAGTATCTTGGAATGTCTTGAAATTGTACACAGTCATAGTCAAGCATGCCCTGAACAAGAATCCGTTGAATATATTTGCATATCTCTTGAAGAATATTTTTAATGAACTTTTGAAAATCAGGAAAGCGATCCATGCACTTGGACATTCCAAGTATGTTGGAATGTCTTGAAATTGTACTCAGTCATAGTCAACGACGCCCTGAACAAGAATCCGTTGAAAATATTTGCATATCGTTTAAGGAATATTTTTAAAGAATTTCTGAAAATCAGGAAAGCGATCCATGCACTTAGGCAGTGACTTAACTTTTTTGTCAAAAAAGACCCCAAAAGTATCTTGGAATGTCTTGAAATTGTACACAGTCATAGTCAAGAATGCCCTGAACAAGAATCCGTTGAATATATTTGCATATCTCTTGAAGAATATTTTTAATGAATTTTTGAAAATCAGGAAAGCGATCCATGCACTTGGACATTCCAAGTATGTTGGAATGTCTTGAAATTGTACTCGGTCATAGTCAACGACGCCCTGAACAAGAATCCATTGAAAATATTTGCATATCTCTTAAGGAATATTTTTAATGAATTTTTGAAAATGATGAAAGTCTGTGCACTTAGGCAGTGACTTAACTTTTTATTCAAAAAAGACCCCAAAGGTATCTTGGAATATCTTGAAATTGTACACAGTCATAGTCAAGCATGCCCTGAACAAGAATCCGTTGAATATATTTGCATATCTCTTGAAGAATATTTTTAATGAACTTTTGAAAATCAGGAAAGCGATCCATGCACTTGGACATTCCAAGTATGTTGGAATGTCTTGAAATTGTACTCAGTCATAGTCAACGACGCCCTGAACAAGAATCCGTTGAAAATATTTGCATATCGTTTAAGGAATATTTTTAAAGAATTTCTGAAAATCAGGAAAGCGATCCATGCACTTAGGCAGTGACTTAACTTTTTATTCAAAAAAGACCCCAAAAGTATCTTGGAATGTCTTGAAATTGTACACAGTCATAGTCAAGCATGCCCTGAACAAGAATCCGTTGAATATATTTGCATATCTCTTGAAGAATATTTTTAATGAACTTTTGAAAATCAGGAAAGCGATCCATGCACTTGGACATTCCAAGTATGTTGGAATGTCTTGAAATTGTACTCAGTCATAGTCAACGACGCCCTGAACAAGAATCCGTTGAAAATATTTGCATATCGTTTAAGGAATATTTTTAAAGAATTTCTGAAAATCAGGAAAGCGATCCATGCACTTAGGCAGTGACTTAACTTTTTCGTCAAAAAAGACCCCAAAAGTATCTTGGAATGTCTTGAAATTGTACACAGTCATAGTCAAGCATGCCCTGAACAAGAATCCGTTGAATATATTTGCATATCTCTTGAAGAATATTTTTAATGAATTTTTGAAAATCCGAAAAGCGATCCATGCACTTGGACATTCCAAGTATGTTGGAATGTCTTGAAATTGTACTCAGTCATAGTCAACGACGCCCTGAACAAGAATCAATTGAAAATATTTGCATATCTCTTAAGGAATATTTTTAATGAATTTTTGAAAATGAGGAAAGTCTGTGCACTTAGGCAGTGACTTAACTTTTTATTCAAAAAAGACCCCAAAAGTATCTTGGAATGTCTTGAAATTGTACACAGTCATAGTCAAGCATGCCCTGAACAAGAATCCGTTGAATATATTTGCATATCTCTTGAAGAATATTTTTAATGAACTTTTGAAAATCAGGAAAGCGATCCATGCACTTGGACATTCCAAGTATGTTGGAATGTCTTGAAATTGTACTCAGTCATAGTCAACGACGCCCTGAACAAGAATCCGTTGAAAATATTTGCATATCGTTTAAGGAATATTTTTAAAGAATTTCTGAAAATCAGGAAAGCGATCCATGCACTTAGGCAGTGACTTAACTTTTTCGTCAAAAAAGACCCCAAAAGTATCTTGGAATGTCTTGAAATTGTACACAGTCATAGTCAAGAATGCCCTGAACAAGAATCCGTTGAATATATTTGCATATCTCTTGAAGAATATTTTTAATGAATTTTTGAAAATCCGGAAAGCGATCCATGCACTTGGACATTCCAAGTATGTTGGAATGTCTTGAAATTGTACTCGGTCATAGTCAACGACGCCCTGAACAAAAATCCATTGAAAATATTTGCATATCTCTTAAGGAATATTTTTAATGAATTTTTGAAAATGATGAAAGTCTGTGCACTTAGGCAGTGACTTAACTTTTTATTCAAAAAAGACCCCAAAGGTATCTTGGAATGTCTTGAAATTGTACACAGTCATAGTCAAGCATGCCCTGAACAAGAATCCGTTGAATATATTTGCATATCTCTTGAAGAATATTTTTAATGAACTTTTGAAAATCAGGAAAGCGATCCATGCACTTGGACATTCCAAGTATGTTGGAATGTCTTGAAATTGTACTCAGTCATAGTCAACGACGCCCTGAACAAGAATCCGTTGAAAATATTTGCATATCGCTTAAGGAATATTTTTAATGAATTTCTGAAAATGAGGAAAGCGATCCATGCACTTAGGCAGTGACTTAACTTTTTTGTCTAAAAAGACCCCAAAAGTATCTTGGAATGTCTTGAAATTGTACACAGTCATAGTCAAGCATGCCCTGAACAAGAATCCGTTGAATATATTTGCATATCTCTTGAAGAATATTTTTAATGAAATTTTGAAAATCCGAAAAGCGATCCATGCACTTGGACATTCCAAGTATGTTGGAATGTCTTGAAATTGTACTCAGTCATAGTCAACGACGCCCTGAACAAGAATCAATTGAAAATATTTGCATATCTCTTAAGGAATATTTTTAATGAATTTTTGAAAATGAGGAAAGTCTGTGCACTTCGGCAGTGACTTAACTTTTTATTCAAAAAAGACCCCAAAAGTATCTTGGAATGTCTTGAAATTGTACACAGTCATAGTCAAGCATGCCCTGAACAAGAATCCGTTGAATATATTTGCATATCTCTTGAAGAATATTTTTAATGAACTTTTGAAAATCAGGAAAGCGATCCATGCACTTGGACATTCCAAGTATGTTGGAATGTCTTGAAATTGTACTCAGTCATAGTCAACGACGCCCTGAACAAGAATCCGTTGAAAATATTTGCATATCGTTTAAGGAATATTTTTAAAGAATTTCTGAAAATCAGGAAAGCGATCCATGCACTTAGGCAGTGACTTAACTTTTTCGTCAAAAAAGACCCCAAAAGTATCTTGGAATGTCTTGAAATTGTACACAGTCATAGTCAAGAATGCCCTGAACAAGAATCCGTTGAATATATTTGCATATCTCTTGAAGAATATTTTTAATGAACTTTTGAAAATCCGGAAAGCGATCCATGCACTTGGACATTCCAAGTATGTTGGAATGTCTTGAAATTGTACTCGGTCATAGTCAACGACGCCCTGAACAAGAATCCATTGAAAATATTTGCATATCTCTTAAGGAATATTTTAAATGAATTTTTGAAAATGATGAAAGTCTGTGCACTTAGGCAGTGACTTAACTTTTTATTCAAAAAAGACCCCAAAGGTATCTTGGAATATCTTGAAATTGTACACAGTCATAGTCAAGCATGCCCTGAACAAGAATCCGTTGAATATATTTGCATATCTCTTGAAGAATATTTTTAATGAACTTTTGAAAATCAGGAAAGCGATCCATGCACTTGGACATTCCAAGTATGTTGGAATGTCTTGAAATTGTACTCAGTCATAGTCAACGACGCCCTGAACAAGAATCCGTTGAAAATATTTGCATATCGCTTAAGGAATATTTTTAAAGAATTTCTGAAAATCAGGAAAGCGATCCATGCACTTAGGCAGTGACTTAACTTTTTCGTCAAAAAAGACCCCAAAAGTATCTTGGAATGTCTTGAAATTGTACACAGTCATAGTCAAGCATGCCCTGAACAAGAATCCGTTGAATATATTTGCATATCTCTTGAAGAATATTTTTAATGAATTTTTGAAAATCCGAAAAGTGATCCATGCACTTGGACATTCCAAGTATGTTGGAATGTCTTGAAATTGTACTCAGTCATAGTCAACGACGCCCTGAACAAGAATCAATTGAAAATATTTGCATATCTCTTAAGGAATATTTTTAATGAATTTTTGAAAATGATGAAAGTCTGTGCACTTAGGCAGTGACTTAACTTTTTATTCAAAAAAGACCCCAAAGGTATCTTGGAATGTCTTGAAATTGTACACAGTCATAGTCAAGCATGCCCTGAACAAGAATCCGTTGAATATATTTGCATATCTCTTGAAGAATATTTTTAATGAACTTTTGAAAATCAGGAAAGCGATCCATGCACTTGGACATTCCAAGTATGTTGGAATGTCTTGAAATTGTACTCAGTCATAGTCAACGACGCCCTGAACAAGAATCCGTTGAAAATATTTGCATATCGCTTAAGGAACATTTTTAATGAATTTTTGAAAATCAGGAAAGCGATCCATGCACTTAGGCAGTGACTTAACTTTTTTGTCAAAAAAGACCCCAAAAGTATCTTGGAATGTCTTGAAATTGTACACAGTCATAGTCAAGCATGCCCTGAACAAGAATCCGTTGAATATATTTGCATATCTCTTGAGGAATATTTTTAATGAATTTTTGAAAATCCGAAAAGCGATCCATGCACTTGGACATTCCAAGTATGTTGGAATGTCTTGAAATTGTACTCAGTCATAGTCAACGACGCCCTGAACAAGAATCAATTGAAAATATTTGCATATCTCTTAAGGAATATTTTTAATGAATTTTTGAAAATGAGGAAAGTCTGTGCACTTAGGCAGTGACTTAACTTTTTATTCAAAAAAGACCCCAAAAGTATCTTGGAATGTCTTGAAATTGTACACAGTCATAGTCAAGAATGCCCTGAACAAGAATCCGTTGAATATATTTGCATATCTCTTGAAGAATATTTTTAATGAACTTTTGAAAATCAGGAAAGCGATCCATGCACTTGGACATTCCAAGTATGTTGGAATGTCTTGAAATTGTACTCAGTCATAGTCAACGACGCCCTGAACAAGAATCCGTTGAAAATATTTGCATATCGTTTAAGGAATATTTTTAAAGAATTTCTGAAAATCAGGAAAGCGATCCATGCACATGGACATTCCAAGTATGTTGGAATGTCTTGAAATTGTACTCAGTCATAGTCAACGACGCCCTGAACAAGAATCCGTTGAAAATATTTGCATATCGCTTAAGGAACATTTTTAATGAATTTTTGAAAATCAGGAAAGCGATCCATGCACTTAGGCAGTGACTTAACTTTTTTGTCAAAAAAGACCCCAAAAGTATCTTGGAATGTCTTGAAATTGTACACAGTCATAGTCAAGCATGCCCTGAACAAGAATCCGTTGAATATATTTGCATATCTCTTGAGGAATATTTTTAATGAATTTTTGAAAATCCGAAAAGCGATCCATGCACTTGGACATTCCAAGTATGTTGGAATGTCTTGAAATTGTACTCAGTCATAGTCAACGACGCCCTGAACAAGAATCAATTGAAAATATTTGCATATCTCTTAAGGAATATTTTTAATTAATTTTTGAAAATGAGGAAAGTCTGTGCACTTAGGCAGTGACTTAACTTTTTTTATTCAAAAAAGACCCCAAAAGTATCTTGGAATGTCTTGAAATTGTACACAGTCATAGTCAAGCATGCCCTGAACAAGAATCCGTTGAATATATTTGCATATCTCTTGAAGAATATTTTTAATGAACTTTTGAAAATCAGGAAAGCGATCCATGCACTTGGACATTCCAAGTATGTTGGAATGTCTTGAAATTGTACTCAGTCATAGTCAACGACGCCCTGAACAAGAATCCGTTGAAAATATTTGCATATCGTTTAAGGAATATTTTTAAAGAATTTCTGAAAATCAGGAAAGCGATCCATGCACTTAGGCAGTGACTTAACTTTTTCGTCAAAAAAGACCCCAAAAGTATCTTGGAATGTCTTGAAATTGTACACAGTCATAGTCAAGCATGCCCTGAACAAGAATCCGTTGAATATATTTGCATATCTCCTGAAGAATATTTTTAATGAATTTTTGAAAATCCGGAAAGCGATCCATGCACTTGGACATTCCAAGTATGTTGGAATGTCTTGAAATTGTACTCGGTCAGAGTCAACGACGCCCTGAACAAGAATCCATTGAAAATATTTGCATATCTCTTAAGGAATATTTTTAATGAATTTTTGAAAATGATGAAAGTCTGTGCACTTAGGCAGTGACTTAACTTTTTATTCAAAAAAGACCCCAAAAGTATCTTGGAATGTCTTGAAATTGTACACAGTCATAGTCAAGCATGCCCTGAACAAGAATCCGTTGAATATATTTGCATATCTCTTGAAGAATATTTTTAATGAACTTTTGAAAATCAGGAAAGCGATCCATGCACTTGGACATTCCAAGTATGTTGGAATGTCTTGAAATTGTACTCAGTCATAGTCAACGACGCCCTGAACAAGAATCCGTTGAAAATATTTGCATATCGCTTAAGGAATATTTTTAATGAATTTTTGAAAATCAGGAAAGCGATCCATGCACTTAGGCAGTGACTTAACTTTTTTGTCAAAAAAGACCCCAAAAGTATCTTGGAATGTCTTGAAATTGTACACAGTCATAGTCAAGCATGCCCTGAACAAGAATCCGTTGAATATATTTGCATATCTCTTGAAGAATATTTTTAATGAATTTTTGAAAATCCGAAAAGCGATCCATGCACTTGGACATTCCAAGTATGTTGGAATGTCTTGAAATTGTACTCAGTCATAGTCAACGACGCCCTGAACAAGAATCAATTGAAAATATTTGCATATCTCTTAAGGAATATTTTTAATGAATTTTTGAAAATGAGGAAAGTCTGTGCACTTAGGCAGTGACTTAACTTTTTATTCAAAAAAGACCCCAAAAGTATCTTGGAATGTCTTGAAATTGTACACAGTCATAGTCAAGCATGCCCTGAACAAGAATCCGTTGAATATATTTGCATATCTCTTGAAGAATATTTTTAATGAACTTTTGAAAATCAGGAAAGCGATCCATGCACTTGGACATTCCAAGTATGTTGGAATGTCTTGAAATTGTACTCAGTCATAGTCAACGACGCCCTGAACAAGAATCCGTTGAAAATATTTGCATATCGCTTAAGGAATATTTTTAATGAAATTTTGAAAATCAGAAAAGCGATCCATGCACTTAGGCAGTGACTTAACTTTTTTGTCAAAAAAGACCCCAAAAGTATCTTGGAATGTCTTGAAATTGTACACAGTCATAGTCAAGCATGCCCTGAACAAGAATCCGTTGAATATATTTGCATATCTCTTGAAGAATATTTTTAATGAATTTTTGAAAATCCGAAAAGCGATCCATGCACTTGGACATTCCAAGTATGTTGGAATGTCTTGAAATTGTACTCAGTCATAGTCAACGACGCCCTGAACAAGAATCAATTGAAAATATTTGCATATCTCTTAAGGAATATTTTTAATGAATTTTTGAAAATGAGGAAAGTCTGTGCACTTAGGCAGTGACTTAACTTTTTATTCAAAAAAGACCCCAAAAGTATCCTGGAATGTCTTGAAATTGTACACAGTCATAGTCAAGCATGCCCTGAACAAGAATCCGTTGAATATATTTGCATATCTCTTGAAGAATATTTTTAATGAACTTTTGAAAATCAGGAAAGCGATCCATGCACTTGGACATTCCAAGTATGTTGGAATGTCTTGAAATTGTACTCAGTCATAGTCAACGACGCCCTGAACAAGAATCCGTTGAAAATATTTGCATATCGTTTAAGGAATATTTTTAAAGAATTTCTGAAAATCAGGAAAGCGATCCATGCACTTAGGCAGTGACTTAACTTTTTCGTCAAAAAAGACCCCAAAAGTATCTTGGAATGTCTTGAAATTGTACACAGTCATAGTCAAGCATGCCCTGAACAAGAATCCATTGAATATATTTGCATATCTCTTGAAGAATATTTTTAATGAATTTTTGAAAATCCGGAAAGCGATCCATGCACTTGGACATTCCAAGTATGTTGGAATGTCTTGAAATTGTACTCGGTCATAGTCAACGACGCCCTGAACAAGAATCCATTGAAAATATTTGCATATCTCTTAAGGAATATTTTTAATGAATTTTTGAAAATGATGAAAGTCTGTGCACTTCGGCAGTGACTTAACTTTTTATCCAAAAAAGACCCCAAAGGTATCTTGGAATGTCTTGAAATTGTACACAGTCATAGTCAAGCATGCCCTGAACAAGAATCCGTTGAATATATTTGCATATCTCTTGAAGAATATTTTTAATGAACTTTTGAAAATCAGGAAAGCGATCCATGCACTTGGACATTCCAAGTATGTTGGAATGTCTTGAAATTGTACTCAGTCATAGTCAACGACGCCCTGAACAAGAATCCGTTGAAAATATTTGCATATCGCTTAAGGAATATTTTTAATGAATTTTTGAAAATCAGGAAAGCGATCCATGCACTTAGGCAGTGACTTAACTTTTTTGTCAAAAAAGACCCCAAAAGTATCTTGGAATGTCTTGAAATTGTACACAGTCATAGTCAAGCATGCCCTGAACAAGAATCCGTTGAATATATTTGCATATCTCTTGAAGAATATTTTTAATGAATTTTTGAAAATCCGAAAAGCGATCCATGCACTTGGACATTCCAAGTATGTTGGAATGTCTTGAAATTGTACTCAGTCATAGTCAACGACGCCCTGAACAAGAATCCGTTGAATATATTTGCATATCTCTTGAGGAATATTTTTAATGAATTTTTGAAAATCAGGAAAGCGATCCATGCACTTAGGCAGTGACTTAACTTTTGATGTTTTTGGGTTGTTTTTAAAGAATTAAAGCTGCAGGAGTTCATCCATGTCGTCCAGTCGCTGGAAACAAACGTTTGGACACCGTGGATCACACAGCAGGATATCAGGTGAGACGAAGGAAACGATCCATTTGCCCTGATGCACTTAGTGACTTGACTTTTTTTTTAAAAAAAACCCCAAAAGTAAATTGGAATGTCTTGAAATTGTACACAGTCATAGTCAAGCATGCCCTGAACAAGAATCCGTTGAATATATTTGCATATCTCTTGAAGAATATTTTTAATGAATTTATGAAAATCCGAAAAGCGATCCATGCACTTGGACATTCCAAGTATGTTGGAATGTCTTGAAATTGTACACAGTCATAGTCAAGCATGCCCTGAACAAGAATCCGTTGAATATATTTGCATATCTCTTGAAGAATATTTTTAATGAACTTTTGAAAATCAGGAAAGCGATCCATGCACTTGGACATTCCAAGTATGTTGGAATGTCTTGAAATTGTACTCAGTCATAGTCAACGACGCCCTGAACAAGAATCCGTTGAATATATTTGCATATCTCTTGAGGAATATTTTTAATGAATTTTTGAAAATCCGAAAAGCGATCCATGCACTTGGACATTCCAAGTATGTTGGAATGTCTTGAAATTGTACTCAGTCATAGTCAACGACGCCCTGAACAAGAATCAATTGAAAATATTTGCATATCTCTTAAGGAATATTTTTAATGAATTTTTGAAAATGAGGAAAGTCTGTGCACTTAGGCAGTGACTTAACTTTTTATTCAAAAAAGACCCCAAAAGTATCTTGGAATGTCTTGAAATTGTACACAGTCATAGTCAAGCATGCCCTGAACAAGAATCCGTTGAATATATTTGCATATCTCTTGAAGAATATTTTTAATGAACTTTTGAAAATCAGGAAAGCGATCCATGCACTTGGACATTCCAAGTATGTTGGAATGTCTTGAAATTGTACTCAGTCATAGTCAACGACGCCCTGAACAAGAATCCGTTGAAAATATTTGCATATCGTTTAAGGAATATTTTTAATGAATTTTTGAAAATCAGGAAAGCGATCCATGCACTTAGGCAGTGACTTAACTTTTTTGTCAAAAAAGACCCCAAAAGTATCTTGGAATGTCTTGAAATTGTACACAGTCATAGTCAAGCTTGCCCTGAACAAGAATCCGTTGAATATATTTGCATATCTCTTGAAGAATATTTTTAATGAATTTTTGAAAATCCGAAAAGCGATCCATGCACTTGGACATTCCAAGTATGTTGGAATGTCTTGAAATTGTACTCAGTCATAGTCAACGACGCCCTGAACAAGAATCAATTGAAAATATTTGCATATCTCTTAAGGAATATTTTTAATGAATTTTTGAAAATGAGGAAAGTCTGTGCACTTAGGCAGTGACTTAACTTTTTATTCAAAAAAGACCCCAAAAGTATCTTGGAATGTCTTGAAATTGTACACAGTCATAGTCAAGCATGCCCTGAACAAGAATCCGTTGAATATATTTGCATATCTCTTGAAGAATATTTTTAATGAACTTTTGAAAATCAGGAAAGCGATCCATGCACTTGGACATTCCAAGTATGTTGGAATGTCTTGAAATTGTACTCAGTCATAGTCAACGACGCCCTGAACAAGAATCCGTTGAAAATATTTGCATATCGCTTAAGGAATATTTTTAATGAAATTTTGAAAATCAGAAAAGCGATCCATGCACTTAGGCAGTGACTTAACTTTTTTGTCAAAAAAGACCCCAAAAGTATCTTGGAATGTCTTGAAATTGTACACAGTCATAGTCAAGCATGCCCTGAACAAGAATCCGTTGAATATATTTGCATATCTCTTGAAGAATATTTTTAATGAATTTTTGAAAATCCGAAAAGCGATCCATGCACTTGGACATTCCAAGTATGTTGGAATGTCTTGAAATTGTACTCAGTCATAGTCAACGACGCCCTGAACAAGAATCCATTGAAAATATTTGCATATCTCTTAAGGAATATTTTTAATGAATTTTTGAAAATGATGAAAGTCTGTGCACTTAGGCAGTGACTTAACTTTTTATCCAAAAAAGACCCCAAAGGTATCTTGGAATGTCTTGAAATTGTACACAGTCATAGTCAAGCATGCCCTGAACAAGAATCCGTTGAATATATTTGCATATCTCTTGAAGAATATTTTTAATGAACTTTTGAAAATCAGGAAAGCGATCCATGCACTTGGACATTCCAAGTATGTTGGAATGTCTTGAAATTGTACTCAGTCATAGTCAACGACGCCCTGAACAAGAATCCGTTGAAAATATTTGCATATCGCTTAAGGAATATTTTTAATGAATTTTTGAAAATCAGGAAAGCGATCCATGCACTTAGGCAGTGACTTAACTTTTTTGTCAAAAAAGACCCCAAAAGTATCTTGGAATGTCTTGAAATTGTACACAGTCATAGTCAAGCATGCCCTGAACAAGAATCCGTTGAATATATTTGCATATCTCTTGAAGAATATTTTTAATGAATTTTTGAAAATCCGAAAAGCGATCCATGCACTTGGACATTCCAAGTATGTTGGAATGTTTTGAAATTGTACTCAGTCATAGTCAACGACGCCCTGAACAAGAATCCGTTGAAAATATTTGCATATCGCTTAAGGAATATTTTTAATGAATTTTTGAAAATCAGGAAAGCGATCCATGCACTTAGGCAGTGACTTAACTTTTTATTCAAAAAAGACCCCAAAAGTATCTTGGAATGTCTTGAAATTGTACACAGTCATAGTCAAGCATGCCCTGAACAAGAATCCGTTGAATATATTTGCATATCTCTTGAAGAATATTTTTAATGAACTTTTGAAAATCAGGAAAGCGATCCATGCACTTGGACATTCCAAGTATGTTGGAATGTCTTGAAATTGTACTCAGTCATAGTCAACGACGCCCTGAACAAGAATCCGTTGAAAATATTTGCATATCGTTTAAGGAATATTTTTAATGAATTTTTGAAAATCAGGAAAGCGATCCATGCACTTAGGCAGTGACTTAACTTTTTTGTCAAAAAAGACCCCAAAAGTATCTTGGAATGTCTTGAAATTGTACACAGTCATAGTCAAGCATGCCCTGAACAAGAATCCGTTGAATATATTTGCATATCTCTTGAAGAATATTTTTAATGAATTTTTGAAAATCCGAAAAGCGATCCATGCACTTGGACATTCCAAGTATGTTGGAATGTCTTGAAATTGTACTCAGTCATAGTCAACGACGCCCTGAACAAGAATCAATTGAAAATATTTGCATATCTCTTAAGGAATATTTTTAATGAATTTTTGAAAATGAGGAAAGTCTGTGCACTTAGGCAGTGACTTAACTTTTTATTCAAAAAAGACCCCAAAAGTATCTTGGAATGTCTTGAAATTGTACACAGTCATAGTCAAGCATGCCCTGAACAAGAATCCGTTGAATATATTTGCATATCTCTTGAAGAATATTTTTAATGAACTTTTGAAAATCAGGAAAGCGATCCATGCACTTGGACATTCCAAGTATGTTGGAATGTCTTGAAATTGTACTCAGTCATAGTCAACGACGCCCTGAACAAGAATCCGTTGAAAATATTTGCATATCGCTTAAGGAATATTTTTAATGAAATTTTGAAAATCAGAAAAGCGATCCATGCACTTAGGCAGTGACTTAACTTTTTTGTCAAAAAAGACCCCAAAAGTATCTTGGAATGTCTTGAAATTGTACACAGTCATAGTCAAGCATGCCCTGAACAAGAATCCGTTGAATATATTTGCATATCTCTTGAAGAATATTTTTAATGAATTTTTGAAAATCCGAAAAGCGATCCATGCACTTGGACATTCCAAGTATGTTGGAATGTCTTGAAATTGTACACAGTCATAGTCAAGCATGCCCTGAACAAGAATCCGTTGAATATATTTGCATATCTCTTGAAGAATATTTTTAATGAATTTTTGAAAATCCGAAAAGCGATCCATGCACTTGGACATTCCAAGTATGTTGGAATGTCTTGAAATTGTACTCAGTCATAGTCAACGACGCCCTGAACAAGAATCCGTTGAATATATTTGCATATCTCTTGAGGAATATTTTTAATGAATTTTTGAAAATCAGGAAAGCGATCCATGCACTTAGGCAGTGACTTAACTTTTGATGTTTTTGGGTTGTTTTTAAAGAATTAAAGCTGCAGGAGTTCATCCATGTCGTCCAGTCGCTGGAAACAAACGTTTGGACACCGTGGATCACACAGCAGGATATCAGGTGAGACGAAGGAAACGATCCATTTGCCCTGATGCACTTAGTGACTTGACTTTTTTTTTAAAAAAACCCCAAAAGTAAATTGGAATGTCTTGAAATTGTACACAGTCATAGTCAAGCATGCCCTGAACAAGAATCCGTTGAATATATTTGCATATCTCTTGAAGAATATTTTTAATGAATTTATGAAAATCCGAAAAGCGATCCATGCACTTGGACATTCCAAGTATGTTGGAATGTCTTGAAATTGTACTCAGTCATAGTCAACGACGCCCTGAACAAGAATCAATTGAAAATATTTGCATATCTCTTAAGGAATATTTTTAATGAATTTTTGAAAATGAGGAAAGTCTGTGCACTTAGGCAGTGACTTAACTTTTTATTCAAAAAAGACCCCAAAAGTATCTTGGAATGTCTTGAAATTGTACACAGTCATAGTCAAGCATGCCCTGAACAAGAATCCGTTGAATATATTTGCATATCTCTTGAAGAATATTTTTAATGAACTTTTGAAAATCAGGAAAGCGATCCATGCACTTGGACATTCCAAGTATGTTGGAATGTCTTGAAATTGTACTCAGTCATAGTCAACGACGCCCTGAACAAGAATCCGTTGAATATATTTGCATATCTCTTGAGGAATATTTTTAATGAATTTTTGAAAATCCGAAAAGCGATCCATGCACTTGGACATTCCAAGTATGTTGGAATGTCTTGAAATTGTACTCAGTCATAGTCAACGACGCCCTGAACAAGAATCAATTGAAAATATTTGCATATCTCTTAAGGAATATTTTTAATGAATTTTTGAAAATGAGGAAAGTCTGTGCACTTAGGCAGTGACTTAACTTTTTATTCAAAAAAGACCCCAAAAGTATCTTGGAATGTCTTGAAATTGTACACAGTCATAGTCAAGCATGCCCTGAACAAGAATCCGTTGAATATATTTGCATATCTCTTGAAGAATATTTTTAATGAACTTTTGAAAATCAGGAAAGCGATCCATGCACTTGGACATTCCAAGTATGTTGGAATGTCTTGAAATTGTACTCAGTCATAGTCAACGACGCCCTGAACAAGAATCCGTTGAAAATATTTGCATATCGTTTAAGGAATATTTTTAAAGAATTTCTGAAAATCAGGAAAGCGATCCATGCACTTAGGCAGTGACTTAACTTTTTCGTCAAAAAAGACCCCAAAAGTATCTTGGAATGTCTTGAAATTGTACACAGTCATAGTCAAGCATGCCCTGAACAAGAATCCGTTGAATATATTTGCATATCTCCTGAAGAATATTTTTAATGAATTTTTGAAAATCCGGAAAGCGATCCATGCACTTGGACATTCCAAGTATGTTGGAATGTCTTGAAATTGTACTCGGTCATAGTCAACGACGCCCTGAACAAGAATCCATTGAAAATATTTGCATATCTCTTAAGGAATATTTTTAATGAATTTTTGAAAATGATGAAAGTCTGTGCACTTAGGCAGTGACTTAACTTTTTATTCAAAAAAGACCCCAAAAGTATCTTGGAATGTCTTGAAATTGTACACAGTCATAGTCAAGCATGCCCTGAACAAGAATCCGTTGAATATATTTGCATATCTCTTGAAGAATATTTTTAATGAACTTTTGAAAATCAGGAAAGCGATCCATGCACTTGGACATTCCAAGTATGTTGGAATGTCTTGAAATTGTACTCAGTCATAGTCAACGACGCCCTGAACAAGAATCCGTTGAAAATATTTGCATATCGTTTAAGGAATATTTTTAATGAATTTTTGAAAATCAGGAAAGCGATCCATGCACTTAGGCAGTGACTTAACTTTTTTGTCAAAAAAGACCCCAAAAGTATCTTGGAATGTCTTGAAATTGTACACAGTCATAGTCAAGCATGCCCTGAACAAGAATCCGTTGAATATATTTGCATATCTCTTGAAGAATATTTTTAATGAATTTTTGAAAATCCGAAAAGCGATCCATGCACTTGGACATTCCAAGTATGTTGGAATGTCTTGAAATTGTACTCAGTCATAGTCAACGACGCCCTGAACAAGAATCAATTGAAAATATTTGCATATCTCTTAAGGAATATTTTTAATGAATTTTTGAAAATGAGGAAAGTCTGTGCACTTAGGCAGTGACTTAACTTTTTATTCAAAAAAGACCCCAAAAGTATCTTGGAATGTCTTGAAATTGTACACAGTCATAGTCAAGCATGCCCTGAACAAGAATCCGTTGAATATATTTGCATATCTCTTGAAGAATATTTTTAATGAACTTTTGAAAATCAGGAAAGCGATCCATGCACTTGGACATTCCAAGTATGTTGGAATGTCTTGAAATTGTACTCAGTCATAGTCAACGACGCCCTGAACAAGAATCCGTTGAAAATATTTGCATATCGCTTAAGGAATATTTTTAATGAAATTTTGAAAATCAGAAAAGCGATCCATGCACTTAGGCAGTGACTTAACTTTTTTGTCAAAAAAGACCCCAAAAGTATCTTGGAATGTCTTGAAATTGTACACAGTCATAGTCAAGCATGCCCTGAACAAGAATCCGTTGAATATATTTGCATATCTCTTGAAGAATATTTTTAATGAATTTTTGAAAATCCGAAAAGCGATCCATGCACTTGGACATTCCAAGTATGTTGGAATGTCTTGAAATTGTACTCAGTCATAGTCAACGACGCCCTGAACAAGAATCCATTGAAAATATTTGCATATCCCTTAAGGAATATTTTTAATGAATTTTTGAAAATCAGGAAAGCGATCCATGCACTTAGGCAGTGACTTAACTTTTTTGTCAAAAAAGACCCCAAAAGTATCTTGGAATGTCTTGAAATTGTACACAGTCATAGTCAAGCATGCCCTGAACAAGAATCCGTTGAATATATTTGCATATCTCTTGAAGAATATTTTTAATGAATTTTTGAAAATCCGAAAAGCGATCCATGCACTTGGACATTCCAAGTATGTTGGAATGTCTTGAAATTGTACTCAGTCATAGTCAACGACGCCCTGAACAAGAATCAATTGAAAATATTTGCATATCTCTTAAGGAATATTTTTAATGAATTTTTGAAAATGATGAAAGTCTGTGCACTTAGGCAGTGACTTAACTTTTTATTCAAAAAAGACCCCAAAAGTATCTTGGAATGTCTTGAAATTGTACACAGTCATAGTCAAGCATGCCCTGAACAAGAATCCGTTGAATATATTTGCATATCTCTTGAAGAATATTTTTAATGAACTTTTGAAAATCAGGAAAGCGATCCATGCACTTGGACATTCCAAGTATGTTGGAATGTCTTGAAATTGTACTCAGTCATAGTCGACGACGCCCTGAACAAGAATCCGTTGAAAATATTTGCATATCGCTTAAGGAATATTTTAAATGAATTTTTGAAAATCAGGAAAGCGATCCATGCACTTAGGCAGTGACTTAACTTTTTCGTCAAAAAAGACCCCAAAAGTATCTTGGAATGTCTTGAAATTGTACACAGTCATAGTCAAGCATGCCCTGAACAAGAATCCGTTGAATATATTCGCATATCTCTTGAAGAATATTTTTAATGAATTTTTGAAAATCCGAAAAGCGATCCATGCACTTGGACATTCCAAGTATGTTGGAATGTCTTGAAATTGTACTCAGTCATAGTCAACGACGCCCTGAACAAGAATCCGTTGAAAATATTTGCATATCCCTTAAGGAATATTTTTAATGAATTTTTGAAAATCAGGAAAGCGATCCATGCACTTAGGCAGTGACTTAACTTTTTTGTCAAAAAAGACCCCAAAAGTATCTTGGAATGTCTTGAAATTGTACACAGTCATAGTCAAGCATGCCCTGAACAAGAATCCGTTGAATATATTTGCATATCTCTTGAAGAATATTTTTAATGAATTTTTGAAAATCCGAAAAGCGATCCATGCACTTGGACATTCCAAGTATGTTGGAATGTCTTGAAATTGTACTCAGTCATAGTCAACGACGCCCTGAACAAGAATCAATTGAAAATATTTGCATATCTCTTAAGGAATATTTTTAATGAATTTTTGAAAATGATGAAAGTCTGTGCACTTAGGCAGTGACTTAACTTTTTATTCAAAAAAGACCCCAAAAGTATCTTGGAATGTCTTGAAATTGTACACAGTCATAGTCAAGCATGCCCTGAACAAGAATCCGTTGAATATATTTGCATATCTCTTGAAGAATATTTTTAATGAACTTTTGAAAATCGGGAAAGCGATCCATGCACTTGGACATTCCAAGTATGTTGGAATGTCTTGAAATTGTACTCAGTCATAGTCAACGACGCCCTGAACAAGAATCCGTTGAAAATATTTGCATATCGCTTAAGGAATATTTTTAATGAATTTTTGAAAATCAGGAAAGCGATCCATGCACTTAGGCAGTGACTTAACTTTTTCGTCAAAAAAGACCCCAAAAGTATCTTGGAATGTCTTGAAATTGTACACAGTCATAGTCAAGCATGCCCTGAACAAGAATCCGTTGAATATATTTGCATATCTCTTGAAGAATATTTTTAATGAATTTTTGAAAATCCGGAAAGCGATCCATGCACTTGGACATTCCAAGTATGTTGGAATGTCTTGAAATTGTACTCGGTCATAGTCAACGACGCCCTGAACAAGAATCCATTGAAAATATTTGCATATCTCTTAAGGAATATTTTTAATGAATTTTTGAAAATGATGAAAGTCTGTGCACTTAGGCAGTGACTTAACTTTTTATTCAAAAAAGACCCCAAAGGTATCTTGGAATGTCTTGAAATTGTACACAGTCATAGTCAAGCATGCCCTGAACAAGAATCCGTTGAATATATTTGCATATCTCTTGAAGAATATTTTTAATGAACTTTTGAAAATCAGGAAAGCGATCCATGCACTTGGACATTCCAAGTATGTTGGAATGTCTTGAAATTGTACTCAGTCATAGTCAACGACGCCCTGAACAAGAATCAATTGAAAATATTTGCATATCGCTTAAGGAATATTTTTAATGAATTTCTGAAAATCAGGAAAGCGATCCATGCACTTAGGCAGTGACTTAACTTTTTTGTCAAAAAAGACCCCAAAAGTATCTTGGAATGTCTTGAAATTGTACACAGTCATAGTCAAGCATGCCCTGAACAAGAATCCGTTGAATATATTTGCATATCTCTTGAAGAATATTTTTAATGAATTTTTGAAAATCCGAAAAGCGATCCATGCACTTGGACATTCCAAGTATGTTGGAATGTCTTGAAATTGTACTCAGTCATAGTCAACGACGCCCTGAACAAGAATCAATTGAAAATATTTGCATATCTCTTAAGGAATATTTTTAATGAATTTTTGAAAATGAGGAAAGTCTGTGCACTTAGGCAGTGACTTAACTTTTTATTCAAAAAAGACCCCAAAGGTATCTTGGAATGTCTTGAAATTGTACACAGTCATAGTCAAGCATGCCCTGAACAAGAATCCGTTGAATATATTTGCATATCTCTTGAAGAATATTTTTAATGAACTTTTGAAAATCAGGAAAGCGATCCATGCACTTGGACATTCCAAGTATGTTGGAATGTCTTGAAATTGTACTCAGTCATAGTCAACAACGCCCTGAACAAGAATCCGTTGAAAATATTTGCATATCGCTTAAGGAATATTTCTAATGAATTTTTGAAAATCAGGAAAGCGATCCATGCACTTAGGCAGTGACTTAACTTTTTTGTCAAAAAAGACCCCAAAAGTATCTTGGAATGTCTTGAAATTGTACACAGTCATAGTCAAGCATGCCCTGAACAAGAATCCGTTGAATATATTTGCATATCTCTTGAAGAATATTTTTAATGAACTTTTGAAAATCAGGAAAGCGATCCATGCACTTGGACATTCCAAGTATGTTGGAATGTCTTGAAATTGTACTCAGTCATAGTCAACGACGCCCTGAACAAAAATCCATTGAAAATATTTGCGTATAGTTTAAGGAATATTTTTAAAGAATTTCTGAAAATCAGGAAAGCGATCAATGCACTTAGGCAGTGACTTAACTTTTTCGTCAAAAAAGACCCCAAAAGTATCTTGGAATGTCTTGAAATTGTACACAGTCATAGTCAAGAATGCCCTGAACAAGAATCCGTTGAATATATTTGCATATCTCTTGAAGAATATTTTTAATGAATTTTTGAAAATCCGGAAAGCGATCCATGCACTTGGACATTCCAAGTATGTTGGAATGTCTTGAAATTGTACTCGGTCATAGTCAACGACGCCCTGAACAAGAATCCATTGAAAATATTTGCATATCTCTTAAGGAATATTTTTAATGAATTTTTGAAAATGATGAAAGTCTGTGCACTTAGGCAGTGACTTAACTTTTTATTCAAAAAAGACCCCAAAGGTATCTTGGAATGTCTTGAAATTGTACACAGTCATAGTCAAGCATGCCCTGAACAAGAATCCGTTGAATATATTTGCATATCTCTTGAAGAATATTTTTAATGAACTTTTGAAAATCAGGAAAGCGATCCGTGCACTTGGACATTCCAAGTATGTTGGAATGTCTTGAAATTGTACTCAGTCATAGTCAACGACGCCCTGAACAAGAATCCATTGAAAATATTTGCATATCGCTTAAGGAATATTTTTAATGAATTTTTGAAAATCAGGAAAGTGATCCATGCACTTAGGCAGTGACTTAACTTTTTTGTCAAAAAAGACCCCAAAAGTATCTTGGAATGTCTTGAAATTGTACACAGTCATAGTCAAGCATGCCCTGAACAAGAATCCGTTGAATATATTTGCATATCTCTTGAAGAATATTTTTAATGAATTTTTGAAAATCCGAAAAGCGATCCATGCACTTGGACATTCAAAGTATGTTGGAATGTCTTGAAATTGTACTCAGTCATAGTCAACGACGCCCTGAACAAGAATCAATTGAAAATATTTGCATATCTCTTAAGGAATATTTTTAATGAATTTTTGAAAATTAGGAAAGCGATCCATGCACTTAGGCAGTGACTTAACTTTTGATGTTTTTGGTTTGTTTTTAAAGCATTAAAGCTGCAGGAGTTCATCCATGTCGCCCAGTCGCTGGAAACAAACGTTTGGACACCATGGATCACACAGCAGGAAATAAGGTGAGACGGAGGAAACGATCCATTTGCCCTGATGCACTTAGTGACTTGACTTTTTTTTCAAAAAAGACCCCAAAAGTATCTTGGAATGTCTTGAAATTGTACACAGTCATAGTCAAGCATGCCCTGAACAAGAATCCATTGAATATATTTGCATATCTCTTGAGGAATATTTTTAATGAATTTTTGAAAATCAGGAAAACGATCCATGCACTTAGGCAGTGACTTAACTTTTGATGTTTTTGGGTTGTTTTTAAAGAATTAAAGCTGCAGGAGTTCATCCATGTCGTCCAGTCGCTGGAAACAAACGTTTGGACACCGTGGATCACACAGCAGGATATCAGGTGAGACGAAGGAAACGATCCATTTGCCCTGATGCACTTAGTGACTTGACTTTTTTTTCAAAAAAAACCCCAAAAGTAAATTGGAATGTCTTGAAATTGTACACAGTCATAGTCAAGCATGCCCTGAATAAGAATCCGTTGAATATATTTGCATATCTCTTGAAGAATATTTTTAATGAATTTTTGAAAATCCGGAAAGCGATCCATGCACTTGGACATTCCAAGTATGTTGGAATGTCTTGAAATTGTACTCAGTCATAGTCAACGACGCCCTGAACAAGAATCCGTTGAAAATATTTGCATATCGTTTAAGGAATATTTTTAAAGAATTTCTGAAAATCAGGAAAGCGATCCATGCACTTAGGCAGTGACTTAACTTTTTCGTCAAAAAAGACCCCAAAAGTATCTTGGAATGTCTTGAAATTGTACACAGTCATAGTCAAGCATGCCCTGAACAAGAATCCGTTGAATATATTTGCATATCTCTTGAAGAATATTTTTAATGAATTTTTGAAAATCCGAAAAGCGATCCATGCACTTGGACATTCCAAGTATGTTGGAATGTCTTGAAATTGTACTCAGTCATAGTCAACGACGCCCTGAACAAGAATCAATTGAAAATATTTGCATATCTCTTAAGGAATATTTTTAATGAATTTTTGAAAATGAGGAAAGTCTGTGCACTTAGGCAGTGACTTAACTTTTTATTCAAAAAAGACCCCAAAAGTATCTTGGAATGTCTTGAAATTGTACACAGTCATAGTCAAGCATGCCCTGAACAAGAATCCGTTGAATATATTTGCATATCTCTTGAAGAATATTTTTAATGAACTTTTGAAAATCAGGAAAGCGATCCATGCACTTGGACATTCCAAGTATGTTGGAATGTCTTGAAATTGTACTCAGTCATAGTCAACGACGCCCTGAACAAGAATCCGTTGAAAATATTTGCATATCGTTTAAGGAATATTTTTAAAGAATTTCTGAAAATCAGGAAAGCGATCCATGCACTTAGGCAGTGACTTAACTTTTTCGTCAAAAAAGACCCCAAAAGTATCTTGGAATGTCTTGAAATTGTACACAGTCATAGTCAAGCATGCCCTGAACAAGAATCCGTTGAATATATTTGCATATCTCTTGAAGAATATTTTTAATGAATTTTTGAAAATCCGGAAAGCGATCCATGCACTTGGACATTCCAAGTATGTTGGAATGTCTTGAAATTGTACTCAGTCATAGTCAACGACGCCCTGAACAAGAATCCATTGAAAATATTTGCATATCTCTTAAGGAATATTTTTAATGAATTTTTGAAAATGATGAAAGTCTGTGCACTTAGGCAGTGACTTAACTTTTTATTCAAAAAAGACCCCAAAGGTATCTTGGAATGTCTTGAAATTGTACACAGTCATAGTCAAGCATGCCCTGAACAAGAATCCGTTGAATATATTTGCATATCTCTTGAAGAATATTTTTAATGAACTTTTGAAAATCAGGAAAGCGATCCATGCACTTGGACATTCCAAGTATGTTGGAATGTCTTGAAATTGAACTCAGTCATAGTCAACGACGCCCTGAACAAGAATCCGTTGAAAATATTTGCATATCGCTTAAGGAATATTTTTAATGAATTTTTGAAAATCAGGAAAGCGATCCATGCACTTAGGCAGTGACTTAACTTTTTTGTCAAAAAAGACCCCAAAAGTATCTTGGAATGTCTTGAAATTGTACACAGTCATAGTCAAGCATGCCCTGAACAAGAATCCGTTGAATATATTTGCATATCTCTTGAAGAATATTTTTAATGAATTTTTGAAAATCCGGAAAGCGATCCATGCACTTGGACATTCCAAGTATGTTGGAATGTCTTGAAATTGTACTCGGTCATAGTCAACGACGCCCTGAACAAGAATCCATTGAAAATATTTGCATATCTCTTAAGGAATATTTTTAATGAATTTTTGAAAATGATGAAAGTCTGTGCACTTAGGCAGTGACTTAACTTTTTATTCAAAAAAGACCCCAAAGGTATCTTGGAATGTCTTGAAATTGTACACAGTCATAGTCAAGCATGCCCTGAACAAGAATCCGTTGAATATATTTGCATATCTCTTGAAGAATATTTTTAATGAACTTTTGAAAATCAGGAAAGCGATCCATGCACTTGGACATTCCAAGTATGTTGGAATGTCTTGAAATTGTACTCAGTCATAGTCAACGACGCCCTGAACAAGAATCCGTTGAAAATATTTGCATATCGTTTAAGAAATATTTTTAAAGAATTTCTGAAAATCAGGAAAGCGATCCATGCACTTAGGCAGTGACTTAACTTTTTCGTCAAAAAAGACCCCAAAAGTATCTTGGAATGTCTTGAAATTGTACACAGTCATAGTCAAGCATGCCCTGAACAAGAATCCGTTGAATATATTTGCATATCTCTTGAAGAATATTTTTAATGAATTTTTGAAAATCCGAAAAGCGATCCATGCACTTGGACATTCCAAGTATGTTGGAATGTCTTGAAATTGTACTCAGTCATAGTCAACGACGCCCTGAACAAGAATCCATTGAAAATATTTGCATATCTCTTAAGGAATATTTTTAATGAATTTTTGAAAATGATGAAAGTCTGTGCACTTAGGCAGTGACTTAACTTTTTATTCAAAAAAGACCCCAAAGGTATCTTGGAATGTCTTGAAATTGTACACAGTCATAGTCAAGCATGCCCTGAACAAGAATCCGTTGAATATATTTGCATATCTCTTGAAGAATATTTTTAATGAACTTTTGAAAATCAGGAAAGCGATCCATGCACTTGGACATTCCAAGTATGTTGGAATGTCTTGAAATTGTACTCAGTCATAGTCAACGACGCCCTGAACAAGAATCCGTTGAAAATATTTGCATATCCCTTAAGGAATATTTTTAATGAATTTTTGAAAATCAGGAAAGCGATCCATGCACTTAGGCAGTGACTTAACTTTTTTGTCAAAAAAGACCCCAAAAGTATCTTGGAATGTCTTGAAATTGTACACAGTCATAGTCAAGCATGCCCTGAACAAGAATCCGTTGAATATATTTGCATATCTCTTGAAGAATATTTTTAATGAATTTTTGAAAATCTGAAAAGCGATCCATGCACTTGGACATTCCAAGTATGTTGGAATGTCTTGAAATTGTACTCAGTCATAGTCAACGACGCCCTGAACAAGAATCAATTGAAAATATTTGCATATCTCTTAAGGAATATTTTTAATGAATTTTTGAAAATGAGGAAAGTCTGTGCACTTAGGCAGTGACTTAACTTTTTATTCAAAAAAGACCCCAAAAGTATCCTGGAATGTCTTGAAATTGTACACAGTCATAGTCAAGCATGCCCTGAACAAGAATCCGTTGAATATATTTGCATATCTCTTGAAGAATATTTTTAATGAACTTTTGAAAATCAGGAAAGCGATCCATGCACTTGGACATTCCAAGTATGTTGGAATGTCTTGAAATTGTACTCAGTCATAGTCAACGACGCCCTGAACAAGAATCCGTTGAAAATATTTGCATATCGTTTAAGGAATATTTTTAAAGAATTTCTGAAAATCAGGAAAGCGATCCATGCACTGAGGCAGTGACTTAACTTTTTCGTCAAAAAAGACCCCAAAAGTATCTTGGAATGTCTTGAAATTGTACACAGTCATAGTCAAGCATGCCCTAAACAAGAATCCGTTGAATATATTTGCATATCTCTTGAAGAATATTTTTAATGAATTTTTGAAAATCCGAAAAGCGATCCATGCACTTGGACATTCCAAGTATGTTGGAATGTCTTGAAATTGTACTCGGTCATAGTCAACGACGCCCTGAACAAGAATCCATTGAAAATATTTGCATATCTCTTAAGGAATATTTTTAATGAAGTTTTGAAAATGATGAAAGTCTGTGCACTTAGGCAGTGACTTAACTTTTTATCCAAAAAAGACCCCAAAGGTATCTTGGAATGTCTTGAAATTGTACACAGTCATAGTCAAGCATGCCCTGAACAAGAATCCGTTGAATATATTTGCATATCTCTTGAAGAATATTTTTAATGAACTTTTGAAAATCAGGAAAGCGATCCATGCACTTGGACATTCCAAGTATGTTGGAATGTCTTGAAATTGTACTCAGTCATAGTCAACGACGCCCTGAACAAGAATCCGTTGAAAATATTTGCATATCGTTTAAGGAATATTTTTAAAGAATTTCTGAAAATCAGGAAAGCGATCCATGCACTTAGGCAGTGACTTAACTTTTTTGTCAAAAAAGACCCCAAAAGTATCTTGGAATGTCTTGAAATTGTACACAGTCATAGTCAAGCATGCCCTGAACAAGAATCCGTTGAATATATTTGCATATCTCTTGAAGAATATTTTTAATGAATTTTTGAAAATCAGGAAAGCGATCCATGCACTTGGACATTCCAAGTATGTTGGAATGTTTTGAAATTGTACTCAGTCATAGTCAACGACGCCCTGAACAAGAATCCGTTGAAAATATTTGCATATCGCTTAAGGAATATTTTTAATGAATTTTTGAAAATCAGAAAAGCGATCCATGCACTTAGGCAGTGACTTAACTTTTTTGTCAAAAAAGACCCCAAAAGTATCTTGGAATGTCTTGAAATTGTACACAGTCATAGTCAAGCATGCCCTGAACAAGAATCCGTTGAATATATTTGCATATCTCTTGAAGAATATTTTTAATGAATTTTTGAAAATCCGAAAAGCGATCCATGCACTTGGACATTCCAAGTATGTTGGAATGTCTTGAAATTGTACTCGGTCATAGTCAACGACGCCCTGAACAAGAATCAATTGAAAATATTTGCATATCTCTTAAGGAATATTTTTAATGAATTTTTGAAAATGAGGAAAGTCTGTGCACTTAGGCAGTGACTTAACTTTTTATTCAAAAAAGACCCCAAAAGTATCCTGGAATGTCTTGAAATTGTACACAGTCATAGTCAAGCATGCCCTGAACAAGAATCCGTTGAATATATTTGCATATCTCTTGAAGAATATTTTTAATGAACTTTTGAAAATCAGGAAAGCGATCCATGCACTTGGAAATTCCAAGTATGTTGGAATGTCTTGAAATTGTACTCAGTCATAGTCAACGACGCCCTGAACAAGAATCCGTTGAAAATATTTGCATATCGTTTAAGAAATATTTTTAAAGAATTTCTGAAAATCAGGAAAGCGATCCATGCACTTAGGCAGTGACTTAACTTTTTCGTCAAAAAAGACCGCAAAAGTATCTTGGAATGTCTTGAAATTGTACACAGTCATAGTCAAGCATGCCCTGAACAAGAATCCGTTGAATATATTTGCATATCTCTTGAAGAATATTTTTAATGAATTTTTGAAAATCCGAAAAGCGATCCATGCACTTGGACATTCCAAGTATGTTGGAATGTCTTGAAATTGTACTCGGTCATAGTCAACGACGCCCTGAACAAGAATCCATTGAAAATATTTGCATATCTCTTAAGGAATATTTTTAATGAATTTTTGAAAATGAGGAAAGTCTGTGCACTTAGGCAGTGACTTAACTTTTTATTCAAAAAAGACCCCAAAAGTATCTTGGAATGTCTTGAAATTGTACACAGTCATAGTCAAGCATGCCCTGAACAAGAATCCGTTGAATATATTTGCATATCTCTTGAAGAATATTTTTAATGAACTTTTGAAAATCAGGAAAGCGATCCATGCACTTGGACATTCCAAGTATGTTGGAATGTCTTGAAATTGTACTCAGTCATAGTCAACGACGCCCTGAACAAGAATCCGTTGCAAATATTTGCATATCTTTTAAGGAATATTTTTAAAGAATTTCTGAAAATCAGGAAAGCGATCCATGCACTTAGGCAGTGACTTAACTTTTTCGTCAAAAAAGACCCCAAAAGTATCTTGGAATGTCTTGAAATTGTACACAGTCATAGTCAAGCATGCCCTGAACAAGAATCCGTTGAATATATTTGCATATCTCTTGAAGAATATTTTTAATGAATTTTTGAAAATCAGGAAAGCGATCCATGCACTTGGACATTCCAAGTATGTTGGAATGTTTTGAAATTGTACTCAGTCATAGTCAACGACGCCCTGAACAAGAATCCGTTGAAAATATTTGCATATCGCTTAAGGAATATTTTTAATGAATTTTTGAAAATCAGAAAAGCGATCCATGCACTTAGGCAGTGACTTAACTTTTTTGTCAAAAAAGACCCCAAAAGTATCTTGGAATGTCTTGAAATTGTACACAGTCATAGTCAAGCATGCCCTGAACAAGAATCCGTTGAATATATTTGCATATCTCTTGAAGAATATTTTTAATGAATTTTTGAAAATCCGAAAAGCGATCCATGCACTTGGACATTCCAAGTATGTTGGAATGTCTTGAAATTGTACTCAGTCATAGTCAACGACGCCCTGAACAAGAATCAATTGAAAATATTTGCATATCTCTTAAGGAATATTTTTAATGAATTTTTGAAAATGAGGAAAGTCTTAGCACTTAGGCAGTGACTTAACTTTTTATTCAAAAAAGACCCCAAAAGTATCCTGGAATGTCTTGAAATTGTACACAGTCATAGTCAAGCATGCCCTGAACAAGAATCCGTTGAATATATTTGCATATCTCTTGAAGAATATTTTTAATGAACTTTTGAAAATCAGGAAAGCGATCCATGCACTTGGAAATTCCAAGTATGTTGGAATGTCTTGAAATTGTACTCAGTCATAGTCAACGACGCCCTGAACAAGAATCCGTTGAAAATATTTGCATATCGTTTAAGGAATATTTTTAAAGAATTTCTGAAAATCAGGAAAGCGATCCATGCACTTAGGCAGTGACTTAACTTTTTCGTCAAAAAAGACCCCAAAAGTATCTTGGAATGTCTTGAAATTGTACACAGTCATAGTCAAGCATGCCCTGAACAAGAATCCGTTGAATATATTTGCATATCTCCTGAAGAATATTTTTAATGAATTTTTGAAAATCCGAAAAGCGATCCATGCACTTGGACATTCCAAGTATGTTGGAATGTCTTGAAATTGTACTCGGTCATAGTCAACGACGCCCTGAACAAGAATCCATTGAAAATATTTGCATATCTCTTAAGGAATATTTTTAATGAATTTTTGAAAATGATGAAAGTCTGTGCACTTAGGCAGTGACTTAACTTTTTATCCAAAAAAGACCCCAAAGGTATCTTGGAATGTCTTGAAATTGTACACAGTCATAGTCAAGCATGCCCTGAACAAGAATCCGTTGAATATATTTGCATATCTCTTGAAGAATATTTTTAATGAACTTTTGAAAATCAGGAAAGCGATCCATGCACTTGGACATTCCAAGTATGTTGGAATGTCTTGAAATTGTACTCAGTCATAGTCAACGACGCCCTGAACAAGAATCCCTTGAAAATATTTGCATATCGCTTAAGGAATATTTTTAATGAATTTTTGAAAATCAGGAAAGCGATCCATGCACTTAGGCAGTGACTTAACTTTTTTGTCAAAAAAGACCCCAAAAGTATCTTGGAATGTCTTGAAATTGTACACAGTCATAGTCAAGCATGCCCTGAACAAGAATCCGTTGAATATATTTGCATATCTCTTGAAGAATATTTTTAATGAATTTTTGAAAATCCGAAAAGCGATCCATGCACTTGGACATTCCAAGTATGTTGGAATGTCTTGAAATTGTACTCAGTCATAGTCAACGACGCCCTGAACAAGAATCAATTGAAAATATTTGCATATCTCTTAAGGAATATTTTTAATGAATTTTTGAAAATGAGGAAAGTCTGTGCACTTAGGCAGTGACTTAACTTTTTATTCAAAAAAGACCCCAAAAGTATCTTGGAATGTCTTGAAATTGTACACAGTCATAGTCAAGCATGCCCTGAACAAGAATCCGTTGAATATATTTGCATATCTCTTGAAGAATATTTTTAATGAACTTTTGAAAATCAGGAAAGCGATCCATGCACTTGGACATTCCAAGTATGTTGGAATGTCTTGAAATTGTACTCAGTCATAGTCAACGACGCCCTGAACAAGAATCCGTTGCAAATATTTGCATATCGTTTAAGGAATATTTTTAAAGAATTTCTGAAAATCAGGAAAGCGATCCATGCACTTAGGCAGTGACTTAACTTTTTCGTCAAAAAAGACCCCAAAAGTATCTTGGAATGTCTTGAAATTGTACACAGTCATAGTCAAGCATGCCCTGAACAAGAATCCGTTGAATATATTTGCATATCTCTTGAAGAATATTTTTAATGAATTTTTGAAAATCCGAAAAGCGATCCATGCACTTGGACATTCCAAGTATGTTGGAATGTCTTGAAATTGTACTCAGTCATAGTCAACGACGCCCTGAACAAGAATCAATTGAAAATATTTGCATATCTCTTAAGGAATATTTTTAATGAATTTTTGAAAATGAGGAAAGTCTGTGCACTTAGGCAGTGACTTAACTTTTTATTCAAAAAAGACCCCAAAAGTATCTTGGAATGTCTTGAAATTGTACACAGTCATAGTCAAGCATGCCCTGAACAAGAATCCGTTGAATATATTTGCATATCTCTTGAAGAATATTTTTAATGAACTTTTGAAAATCAGGAAAGCGATCCATGCACTTGGACATTCCAAGTATGTTGGAATGTCTTGAAATTGTACTCAGTCATAGTCAACGACGCCCTGAACAAGAATCCGTTGAAAATATTTGCATATCGTTTAAGGAATATTTTTAAAGAATTTCTGAAAATCAGGAAAGCGATCCATGCACTTAGGCAGTGACTTAACTTTTTCGTCAAAAAAGACCCCAAAAGTATCTTGGAATGTCTTGAAATTGTACACAGTCATAGTCAAGCATGCCCTGAACAAGAATCCGTTGAATATATTTGCATATCTCTTGAAGAATATTTTTAATGAATTTTTAAAAATCAGGAAAGCGATCCATGCACTTGGACATTCCAAGTATGTTGGAATGTTTTGAAATTGTACTCAGTCATAGTCAACGACGCCCTGAACAAGAATCCGTTGAAAATATTTGCATATCGCTTAAGGAATATTTTTAATGAATTTTTGAAAATCAGAAAAGCGATCCATGCACTTAGGCAGTGACTTAACTTTTTTGTCAAAAAAGACCCCAAAAGTATCTTGGAATGTCTTGAAATTGTACACAGTCATAGTCAAGCATGCCCTGAACAAGAATCCGTTGAATATATTTGCATATCTCTTGAAGAATATTTTTAATGAATTTTTGAAAATCCGAAAAGCGATCCATGCACTTGGACATTCCAAGTATGTTGGAATGTCTTGAAATTGTACTCAGTCATAGTCAACGACGCCCTGAACAAGAATCAATTGAAAATATTTGCATATCTCTTAAGGAATATTTTTAATGAATTTTTGAAAATGAGGAAAGTCTGTGCACTTAGGCAGTGACTTAACTTTTTATTCAAAAAAGACCCCAAAAGTATCCTGGAATGTCTTGAAATTGTACACAGTCATAGTCAAGCATGCCCTGAACAAGAATCCGTTGAATATATTTGCATATCTCTTGAAGAATATTTTTAATGAACTTTTGAAAATCAGGAAAGCGATCCATGCACTTGGAAATTCCAAGTATGTTGGAATGTCTTGAAATTGTACTCAGTCATAGTCAACGACGCCCTGAACAAGAATCCGTTGAAAATATTTGCATATCGTTTAAGGAATATTTTTAAAGAATTTCTGAAAATCAGGAAAGCGATCCATGCACTTAGGCAGTGACTTAACTTTTTCGTCAAAAAAGACCCCAAAAGTATCTTGGAATGTCTTGAAATTGTACACAGTCATAGTCAAGCATGCCCTGAACAAGAATCCGTTGAATATATTTGCATATCTCTTGAAGAATATTTTTAATGAATTTTTGAAAATCCGAAAAGCGATCCATGCACTTGGACATTCCAAGTATGTTGGAATGTCTTGAAATTGTACTCGGTCATAGTCAACGACGCCCTGAACAAGAATCCATTGAAAATATTTGCATATCTCTTAAGGAATATTTTTAATGAATTTTTGAAAATGATGAAAGTCTGTGCACTTAGGCAGTGACTTAACTTTTTATCCAAAAAAGACCCCAAAGGTATCTTGGAATGTCTTGAAATTGTACACAGTCATAGTCAAGCATGCCCTGAACAAGAATCCGTTGAATATATTTGCATATCTCTTGAAGAATATTTTTAATGAACTTTTGAAAATCAGGAAAGCGATCCATGCACTTGGACATTCCAAGTATGTTGGAATGTCTTGAAATTGTACTCAGTCATAGTCAACGACGCCCTGAACAAGAATCCCTTGAAAATATTTGCATATCGCTTAAGGAATATTTTTAATGAATTTTTGAAAATCAGGAAAGCGATCCATGCACTTAGGCAGTGACTTAACTTTTTTGTCAAAAAAGACCCCAAAAGTATCTTGGAATGTCTTGAAATTGTACACAGTCATAGTCAAGCATGCCCTGAACAAGAATCCGTTGAATATATTTGCATATCTCTTGAAGAATATTTTTAATGAATTTTTGAAAATCCGAAAAGCGATCCATGCACTTGGACATTCCAAGTATGTTGGAATGTCTTGAAATTGTACTCAGTCATAGTCAACGACGCCCTGAACAAGAATCAATTGAAAATATTTGCATATCTCTTAAGGAATATTTTTAATGAATTTTTGAAAATGAGGAAAGTCTGTGCACTTAGGCAGTGACTTAACTTTTTATTCAAAAAAGACCCCAAAAGTATCTTGGAATGTCTTGAAATTGTACACAGTCATAGTCAAGCATGCCCTGAACAAGAATCCGTTGAATATATTTGCATATCTCTTGAAGAATATTTTTAATGAACTTTTGAAAATCAGGAAAGCGATCCATGCACTTGGACATTCCAAGTATGTTGGAATGTCTTGAAATTGTACTCAGTCATAGTCAACGACGCCCTGAACAAGAATCCGTTGAAAATATTTGCATATCGCTTAAGGAATATTTTTAATGAATTTTTGAAAATCAGGAAAGCGATCCATGCACTTAGGCAGTGACTTAACTTTTTCGTCAAAAAAGACCCCAAAAGTATCTTGGAATGTCTTGAAATTGTACACAGTCATAGTCAAGCATGCCCTGAACAAGAATCCGTTGAATATATTTGCATATCTCTTGAAGAATATTTTTAATGAATTTTTGAAAATCCGAAAAGCGATCCATGCACTTGGACATTCCAAGTATGTTGGAATGTCTTGAAATTGTACTCAGTCATAGTCAACGACGCCCTGAACAAGAATCCGTTGAAAATATTTGCATATCGCTTAAGGAATATTTTTAATGAATTTTTGAAAATCAGGAAAGCGATCCATGCACTTAGGCAGTGACTTAACTTTTTTGTCAAAAAAGACCCCAAAAGTATCTTGGAATGTCTTGAAATTGTACACAGTCATAGTCAAGCATGCCCTGAACAAGAATCCGTTGAATATATTTGCATATCTCTTGAAGAATATTTTTAATGAATTTTTGAAAATCCGAAAAGCGATCCATGCACTTGGACATTCCAAGTATGTTGGAATGTCTTGAAATTGTACTCAGTCATAGTCAACGACGCCCTGAACAAGAATCAATTGAAAATATTTGCATATCTCTTAAGGAATATTTTTAATGAATTTTTGAAAATGATGAAAGTCTGTGCACTTAGGCAGTGACTTAACTTTTTATTCAAAAAAGACCCCAAAAGTATCTTGGAATGTCTTGAAATTGTACACAGTCATAGTCAAGCATGCCCTGAACAAGAATCCGTTGAATATATTTGCATATCTCTTGAAGAATATTTTTAATGAACTTTTGAAAATCGGGAAAGCGATCCATGCACTTGGACATTCCAAGTATGTTGGAATGTCTTGAAATTGTACTCAGTCATAGTCAACGACGCCCTGAACAAGAATCCGTTGAAAATATTTGCATATCGCTTAAGGAATATTTTAAATGAATTTTTGAAAATCAGGAAAGCGATCCATGCACTTAGGCAGTGACTTAACTTTTTCGTCAAAAAAGACCCCAAAAGTATCTTGGAATGTCTTGAAATTGTACACAGTCATAGTCAAGCATGCCCTGAACAAGAATCCGTTGAATATATTTGCATATCTCTTGAAGAATATTTTTAATGAATTTTTGAAAATCCGAAAAGCGATCCATGCACTTGGACATTCCAAGTATGTTGGAATGTCTTGAAATTGTACTCAGTCATAGTCAACGACGCCCTGAACAAGAATCAATTGAAAATATTTGCATATCTCTTAAGGAATATTTTTAATGAATTTTTGAAAATGAGGAAAGTCTGTGCACTTAGGCAGTGACTTAACTTTTTATTCAAAAAAGACCCCAAAAGTATCTTGGAATGTCTTGAAATTGTACACAGTCATAGTCAAGCATGCCCTGAACAAGAATCCGTTGAATATATTTGCATATCTCTTGAAGAATATTTTTAATGAACTTTTGAAAATCAGGAAAGCGATCCATGCACTTGGACATTCCAAGTATGTTGGAATGTCTTGAAATTGTACTCAGTCATAGTCAACGACGCCCTGAACAAGAATCCGTTGAAAATATTTGCATATCGTTTAAGGAATATTTTTAAAGAATTTCTGAAAATCAGGAAAGCGATCCATGCACTTAGGCAGTGACTTAACTTTTTCGTCAAAAAAGACCCCAAAAGTATCTTGGAATGTCTTGAAATTGTACACAGTCATAGTCAAGCATGCCCTGAACAAGAATCCGTTGAATATATTTGCATATCTCTTGAAGAATATTTTTAATGAATTTTTGAAAATCCGGAAAGCGATCCATGCACTTGGACATTCCAAGTATGTTGGAATTTCTTGAAATTGTACTCGACAATAGTCAACGACGCCCTGAACAAGAATCCATTGAAAATATTTGCATATCTCTTAAGGAATATTTTTAATGAATTTTTGAAAATGATGAAAGTCTGTGCACTTAGGCAGTGACTTAACTTTTTATTCAAAAAAGACCCCAAAGGTATCTTGGAATGTCTTGAAATTGTACACAGTCATAGTCAAGCATGCCCTGAACAAGAATCCGTTGAATATATTTGCATATCTCTTGAAGAATATTTTTAATGAACTTTTGAAAATCAGGAAAGCGATCCATGCACTTGGACATTCCAAGTATGTTGGAATGTCTTGAAATTGTACTCAGTCATAGTCAACGACGCCCTGAACAAGAATCCGTTGAAAATATTTGCATATCGCTTAAGGAATATTTTTAATGAATTTTTGAAAATCAGGAAAGCGATCCATGCACTTAGGCAGTGACTTAACTTTTTTGTCAAAAAAGACCCCAAAAGTATCTTGGAATGTCTTGAAATTGTACACAGTCATAGTCAAGCATGCCCTGAACAAGAATCCGTTGAATATATTTGCATATCTCTTGAAGAATATTTTTAATGAATTTTTGAAAATCCGAAAAGCGATCCATGCACTTGGACATTCCAAGTATGTTGGAATGTCTTGAAATTGTACTCAGTCATAGTCAACGACGCCCTGAACAAGAATCAATTGAAAATATTTGCATATCTCTTAAGGAATATTTTTAATGAATTTTTGAAAATGAGGAAAGTCTGTGCACTTAGGCAGTGACTTAACTTTTTATTCAAAAAAGACCCCAAAAGTATCTTGGAATGTCTTGAAATTGTACACAGTCATAGTCAAGCATGCCCTGAACAAGAATCCGTTGAATATATTTGCATATCTCTTGAAGAATATTTTTAATGAACTTTTGAAAATCAGGAAAGCGATCCATGCACTTGGACATTCCAAGTATGTTGGAATGTCTTGAAATTGTACTCAGTCATAGTCAACGACGCCCTGAACAAGAATCCGTTGAAAATATTTGCATATCGTTTAAGGAATATTTTTAAAGAATTTCTGAAAATCAGGAAAGCGATCCATGCACTTAGGCAGTGACTTAACTTTTTCGTCAAAAAAGACCCCAAAAGTATCTTGGAATGTCTTGAAATTGTACACAGTCATAGTCAAGCATGCCCTGAACAAGAATCCGTTGAATATATTTGCATATCTCTTGAAGAATATTTTTAATGAATTTTTGAAAATCCGGAAAGCGATCCATGCACTTGGACATTCCAAGTATGTTGGAATGTCTTGAAATTGTACTCAGTCATAGTCAACGACGCCCTGAACAAGAATCCGTTGAAAATATTTGCATATCGCTTAAGGAATATTTTTAATGAATTTTTGAAAATCAGGAAAGCGATCCATGCACTTAGGCAGTGACTTAACTTTTTTGTCAAAAAAGACCCCAAAAGTATCTTGGAATGTCTTGAAATTGTACACAGTCATAGTCAAGCATGCCCTGAACAAGAATCCGTTGAATATATTTGCATATCTCTTGAAGAATATTTTTAATGAATTTTTGAAAATCCGAAAAGCGATCCATGCACTTGGACATTCCAAGTATGTTGGAATGTCTTGAAATTGTACTCAGTCATAGTCAACGACGCCCTGAACAAGAATCAATTGAAAATATTTGCATATCTCTTAAGGAATATTTTTAATGAATTTTTGAAAATGAGGAAAGTCTGTGCACTTAGGCAGTGACTTAACTTTTTATTCAAAAAAGACCCCAAAAGTATCTTGGAATGTCTTGAAATTGTACACAGTCATAGTCAAGCATGCCCTGAACAAGAATCCGTTGAATATATTTGCATATCTCTTGAAGAATATTTTTAATGAACTTTTGAAAATCAGGAAAGCGATCCATGCACTTGGACATTCCAAGTATGTTGGAATGTCTTGAAATTGTACTCAGTCATAGTCAACGACGCCCTGAACAAGAATCCGTTGAAAATATTTGCATATCGTTTAAGGAATATTTTTAAAGAATTTCTGAAAATCAGGAAAGCGATCCATGCACTTAGGCAGTGACTTAACTTTTTCGTCAAAAAAGACCCCAAAAGTATCTTGGAATGTCTTGAAATTGTACACAGTCATAGTCAAGCATGCCCTGAACAAGAATCCGTTGAATATATTTGCATATCTCTTGAAGAATATTTTTAATGAATTTTTGAAAATCCGAAAAGCGATCCATGCACTTGGACATTCCAAGTATGTTGGAATGTCTTGAAATTGTACTCAGTCATAGTCAACGACGCCCTGAACAAGAATCAATTGAAAATATTTGCATATCTCTTAAGGAATATTTTTAATGAATTTTTGAAAATGAGGAAAGTCTGTGCACTTAGGCAGTGACTTAACTTTTTATTCAAAAAAGACCCCAAAAGTATCTTGGAATGTCTTGAAATTGTACACAGTCATAGTCAAGCATGCCCTGAACAAGAATCCGTTGAATATATTTGCATATCTCTTGAAGAATATTTTTAATGAACTTTTGAAAATCAGGAAAGCGATCCATGCACTTGGACATTCCAAGTATGTTGGAATGTCTTGAAATTGTACTCAGTCATAGTCAACGACGCCCTGAACAAGAATCCGTTGAAAATATTTGCATATCGTTTAAGGAATATTTTTAAAGAATTTCTGAAAATCAGGAAAGCGATCCATGCACTTAGGCAGTGACTTAACTTTTTCGTCAAAAAAGACCCCAAAAGTATCTTGGAATGTCTTGAAATTGTACACAGTCATAGTCAAGAATGCCCTGAACAAGAATCCGTTGAATATATTTGCATATCTCTTGAAGAATATTTTTAATGAATTTTTGAAAATCCGGAAAGCGATCCATGCACTTGGACATTCCAAGTATGTTGGAATGTCTTGAAATTGTACTCGGTCATAGTCAACGACGCCCTGAACAAGAATCCATTGAAAATATTTGCATATCTCTTAAGGAATATTTTTAATGAATTTTTGAAAATGATGAAAGTCTGTGCACTTAGGCAGTGACTTAACTTTTTATTCAAAAAAGACCCCAAAGGTATCTTGGAATGTCTTGAAATTGTACACAGTCATAGTCAAGCATGCCCTGAACAAGAATCCGTTGAATATATTTGCATATCTCTTGAAGAATATTTTTAATGAACTTTTGAATATCAGGAAAGCGATCCATGCACTTGGACATTCCAAGTATGTTGGAATGTCTTGAAATTGTACTCAGTCATAGTCAACGACGCCCTGAACAAGAATCCGTTGAAAATATTTGCATATCGCTTAAGGAATATTTTTAATGAATTTCTGAAAATGAGGAAAGCGATCCATGCACTTAGGCAGTGACTTAACTTTTTTGTCAAAAAAGACCCCAAAAGTATCTTGGAATGTCTTGAAATTGTACACAGTCATAGTCAAGCATGCCCTGAACAAGAATCCGTTGAATATATTTGCATATCTCTTGAAGAATATTTTTAATGAATTTTTGAAAATCCGGAAAGCGATCCATGCACTTGGACATTCCAAGTATGTTGGAATGTCTTGAAATTGTACTCGGTCATAGTCAACGACGCCCTGAACAAGAATCCATTGAAAATATTTGCATATCTCTTAAGGAATATTTTTAATGAATTTTTGAAAATGATGAAAGTCTGTGCACTTAGGCAGTGACTTAACTTTTTATTCAAAAAAGACCCCAAAGGTATCTTGGAATGTCTTGAAATTGTACACAGTCATAGTCAAGCATGCCCTGAACAAGAATCCGTTGAATATATTTGCATATCTCTTGAAGAATATTTTTAATGAATTTTTGAAAATCAGGAAAGCGATCCATGCACTTGGACATTCCAAGTTTGTTGGAATGTCTTGAAATTGTACTCAGTCATAGTCAACGACGCCCTGAACAAGAATCCGTTGAAAATATTTGCATATCGCTTAAGGACTATTTTTAAAGAATTTCTGAAAATCAGGAAAGCGATCCATGCACTTAGGCAGTGACTTAACTTTTTTGTCAAAAAAGACCCCAAAAGTATCTTGGAATGTCTTGAAATTGTACACAGTCATAGTCAAGCCTGCCCTGAACAAGAATCCGTTGAATATATTTGCATATCTCTTGAAGAATATTTTTAATGAATTTTTGAAAATCCGAAAAGCGATCCATGCACTTGGACATTCCAAGTATGTTGGAATGTCTTGAAATTGTACTCAGTCATAGTCAACGACGCCCTGAACAAGAATCAATTGAAAATATTTGCATATCTCTTAAGGAATATTTTTAATGAATTTTTGAAAATGAGGAAAGTCTGTGCACTTAGGCAGTGACTTAACTTTTTATTCAAAAAAGACCCCAAAAGTATCTTGGAATGTCTTGAAATTGTACACAGTCATAGTCAAGCATGCCCTGAACAAGAATCCGTTGAATATATTTGCATATCTCTTGAAGAATATTTTTAATGAATTTTTGAAAATCCGGAAAGCGATCCATGCACTTGGACATTCCAAGTATGTTGGAATGTCTTGAAATTGTACTCGGTCATAGTCAACGACGCCCTGAACAAGAATCCATTGAAAATATTTGCATATCTCTTAAGGAATATTTTTAATGAATTTTTGAAAATGATGAAAGTCTGTGCACTTAGGCAGTGACTTAACTTTTTATTCAAAAAAGACCCCAAAGGTATCTTGGAATGTCTTGAAATTGTACACAGTCATAGTCAAGCATGCCCTGAACAAGAATCCGTTGAATATATTTGCATATCTCTTGAAGAATATTTTTAATGAATTTTTGAAAATCAGGAAAGCGATCCATGCACTTGGACATTCCAAGTTTGTTGGAATGTCTTGAAATTGTACTCAGTCATAGTCAACGACGCCCTGAACAAGAATCCGTTGAAAATATTTGCATATCGCTTAAGGAATATTTTTAAAGAATTTCTGAAAATCAGGAAAGCGATCCATGCACTTAGGCAGTGACTTAACTTTTTTGTCAAAAAAGACCCCAAAAGTATCTTGGAATGTCTTGAAATTGTACACAGTCATAGTCAAGCCTGCCCTGAACAAGAATCCGTTGAATATATTTGCATATCTCTTGAAGAATATTTTTAATGAATTTTTGAAAATCCGAAAAGCGATCCATGCACTTGGACATTCCAAGTATGTTGGAATGTCTTGAAATTGTACTCAGTCATAGTCAACGACGCCCTGAACAAGAATCAATTGAAAATATTTGCATATCTCTTAAGGAATATTTTTAATGAATTTTTGAAAATGAGGAAAGTCTGTGCACTTAGGCAGTGACTTAACTTTTTATTCAAAAAAGACCCCAAAAGTATCTTGGAATGTCTTGAAATTGTACACAGTCATAGTCAAGCATGCCCTGAACAAGAATCCGTTGAATATATTTGCATATCTCTTGAAGAATATTTTTAATGAACTTTTGAAAATCAGGAAAGCGATCCATGCACTTGGACATTCCAAGTATGTTGGAATGTCTTGAAATTGTACTCAGTCATAGTCAACGACGCCCTGAACAAGAATCCGTTGAAAATATTTGCATATCGTTTAAGGAATATTTTTAAAGAATTTCTGAAAATCAGGAAAGCGATCCATGCACTTAGGCAGTGACTTAACTTTTTATTCAAAAAAAACCCCAAAAGTATCTTGGAATGTCTTGAAATTGTACACAGTCATAGTCAAGCATGCCCTGAACAAGAATCCGTTGAATATATTTGCATATCTCTTGAAGAATATTTTTAATGAATTTTTGAAAATCCGAAAAGCGATCCATGCACTTGGACATTCCAAGTATGTTGGAATGTCTTGAAATTGTACTCAGTCATAGTCAACGACGCCCTGAACAAGAATCAATTGAAAATATTTGCATATCTCTTAAGGAATATTTTTAATGAATTTTTGAAAATTAGGAAAGCGATCCATGCACTTAGGCAGTGACTTAACTTTTGATGTTTTTGGTTTGTTTTTAAAGCATTAAAGCTGCAGGAGTTCATCCATGTCGCCCAGTCGCTGGAAACAAACGTTTGGACACCGTGGATCACACAGCAGGATATCAGGTGAGACGAAGGAAACGATCCATTTGCCCTGATGCACTTAGTGACTTGACTTTTTTTTCAAAAAAAAACCCAAAAGTAAATTGGAATGTCTTGAAATTGTACACAGTCATAGTCAAGCATGCCCTGAATAAGAATCCGTTGAATATATTTGCATATCTCTTGAAGAATATTTTTAATGAATTTTTGAAAATCCGGAAAGCGATCCATGCACTTGGACATTCCAAGTATGTTGGAATGTCTTGAAATTGTACTCAGTCATAGTCAACGACGCCCTGAACAAGAATCCGTTGAAAATATTTGCATATCGCTTAAGGAATATTTTTAATGAATTTTTGAAAATCAGGAAAGCGATCCATGCACTTAGGCAGTGACTTAACTTTTTCGTCAAAAAAGACCCCAAAAGTATCTTGGAATGTCTTGAAATTGTACACAGTCATAGTCAAGCATGCCCTGAACAAGAATCCGTTGAATATATTTGCATATCTCTTGAGGAATATTTTTAATGAATTTTTGAAAATCAGGAAAGCGATCCATGCACTTAGGCAGTGACTTAACTTTTGATGTTTTTGGGTTGTTTTTAAAGAATTAAAGCTGCAGGAGTTCATCCATGTCGTCCAGTCGCTGGAAACAAACGTTTGGACACCGTGGATCACACAGCAGGATATCAGGTGAGACGAAGGAAACGATCCATTTGCCCTGATGCACTTAGTGACTTGACTTTTTTTTCAAAAAAAACCCCAAAAGTAAATTGGAATGTCTTGAAATTGTACACAGTCATAGTCAAGCATGCCCTGAATAAGAATCCGTTGAATATATTTGCATATCTCTTGAAGAATATTTTTAATGAATTTTTGAAAATCCGGAAAGCGATCCATGCACTTGGACATTCCAAGTATGTTGGAATGTCTTGAAATTGTACTCAGTCATAGTCAACGACGCCCTGAACAAGAATCCGTTGAAAATATTTGCATATCGCTTAAGGAATATTTTTAATGAATTTTTGAAAATCAGGAAAGCGATCCATGCACTTAGGCAGTGACTTAACTTTTTCGTCAAAAAAGACCCCAAAAGTATCTTGGAATGTCTTGAAATTGTACACAGTCATAGTCAAGCATGCCCTGAACAAGAATCCGTTGAATATATTTGCATATCTCTTGAAGAATATTTTTAATGAATTTTTGAAAATCCGGAAAGCGATCCATGCACTTGGACATTCCAAGTATGTTGGAATGTCTTGAAATTGTACTCGGTCATAGTCAACGACGCCCTGAACAGAAACCATTGAAAATATTTGCATATCTCTTAAGGAATATTTTTAATGAATTTTTGGAAATGAGTAAAGTCTGTGCACTTAGGCAGTGACTTAACTTTTTATTCAAAAAAGACCCCAAAAGTATCTTGGAATGTCTTGAAATTGTACACAGTCATAGTCAAGCATGCCCTGAACAAGAATCCGTTGAATATATTTGCATATCTCTTGAAGAATATTTTTAATGAATTTTTGAAAATCCGGAAAGCGATCCATGCACTTGGACATTCCAAGTATGTTGGAATGTCTTGAAATTGTACTCAGTCATAGTCAACGACGCCCTGAACAAGAATCCGTTGAAAATATTTGCATATCGCTTAAGGAATATTTTTAATGAATTTTTGAAAATCAGGAAAGCAATCCATGCACTTAGGCAGTGACTTAACTTTTTTGTCAAAAAAGACCCCAAAAGTATCTTGGAATGTCTTGAAATTGTACACAGTCATAGTCAAGCATGCCCTGAACAAGAAACCGTTGAATATACTTGCATATCTCTTGAAGAATATTTTTAATGAATTTTTGAAAATCCGAAAAGCGATCCATGCACTTGGACATTCCAAGTATGTTGGAATGTCTTGAAATTGTACTCAGTCATAGTCAACGACGCCCTGAACAAGAATCAATTGAAAATATTTGCATATCTCTTAAGGAATATTTTTAATGAATTTTTGAAAATGAGGAAAGTCTGTGCACTTAGGCAGTGACTTAACTTTTTATTCAAAAAAGACCCCAAAAGTATCTTGGAATGTCTTGAAATTGTACACAGTCATAGTCAAGCATGCCCTGAACAAGAATCCGTTGAATATATTTGCATATCTCTTGAAGAATATTTTTAATGAACTTTTGAAAATCAGGAAAGCGATCCATGCACTTGGACATTCCAAGTATGTTGGAATGTCTTGAAATTGTACTCAGTCATAGTCAACGACGCCCTGAACAAGAATCCGTTGAAAATATTTGCATATCGTTTAAGGAATATTTTTAAAGAATTTCTGAAAATCAGGAAAGCGATCCATGCACTTAGGCAGTGACTTAACTTTTTCGTCAAAAAAGACCCCAAATGTATCTTGGAATGTCTTGAAATTGTACACAGTCATAGTCAAGCATGCCCTGAACAAGAATCCGTTGAATATATTTGCATATCTCTTGAAGAATATTTTTAATGAACTTTTGAAAATCAGGAAAGCGATCCATGCACTTGGACATTCCAAGTATGTTGGAATGTCTTGAAATTGTACTCAGTCATAGTCAACGACGCCCTGAACAAGAATCCGTTGAAAATATTTGCATATCGCTTAAGGAATATTTTTAATGAATTTTTGAAAATCAGGAAAGCGATCCATGCACTTAGGCAGTGACTTAACTTTTTCGTCAAAAAAGACCCCAAAAGTATCTTGGAATGTCTTGAAATTGTACACAGTCATAGTCAAGCATGCCCTGAACAAGAATCCGTTGAATATATTTGCATATCTCTTGAAGAATATTTTTAATGAATTTTTGAAAATCCGAAAAGCGATCCATGCACTTGGACATTCCAAGTATGTTGGAATGTCTTGAAATTGTACTCAGTCATAGTCAACGACGCTCTGAACAAGAATCAATTGAAAATATTTGCATATCTCTTAAGGAATATTTTTAATGAATTTTTGAAAATGAGGAAAGTCTGTGCACTAAGCCAGTGACTTAACTTTTCATTCAAAAAAGACCCCAAAAGTATCTTGGAATGTCTTGAAATTGTACACAGTCATAGTCAAGCATGCCCTGAACTAGAATCCGTTGAATATATTTGCATATCTCTTGAAGAATATTTTTAATGAACTTTTGAAAATCAGGAAAGCGATCCATGTACTTGGACATTCAAAGTATGTTGGAATGTCTTGAAATTGTACTCGGTCATAGTCAACGACGCCCTGAACAAGAATCCGTTGAAAATATTTGCATATCGCTTAAGGAATATTTTTAATGAATTTTTGAAAATCAGGAAAGCGATCCATGCACTTAGGCAGTGACTTAACTTTTTCGTCGAAAAAGACCCCAAAAGTATCTTGGAATGTCTTGAAATTGTACACAGTCATAGTCAAGCATGCCCTGAACAAGAATCCGTTGAATATATTTGCATATCTCTTGAAGAATATTTTTAATGAATTTTTGAAAATCCGGAAAGCGATCCATGCACTTGGACATTCCAAGTATGTTGGAATGTCTTGAAATTGTACTCGGTCATAGTCAACGACGCCCTGAACAAGAATCCATTGAAAATATTTGCATATCTCTTAAGGAATATTTTTAATGAATTTTTGAAAATGATGAAAGTCTGTGCACTTAGGCAGTGACTTAACTTTTTATTCAAAAAAGACCCCAAAGGTATCTTGGAATGTCTTGAAATTGTACACAGTCATAGTCAAGCATGCCCTGAACAAGAATCCGTTGAATATATTTGCATATCTCTTGAAGAATATTTTTAATGAACTTTTGAAAATCAGGAAAGCGATCCATGCACTTGGACATTCCAAGTATGTTGGAATGTCTTGAAATTGTACTCGGTCATAGTCAACGACGCCCTGAACAAGAATCCATTGAAAATATTTGCATATCTCTTAAGGAATATTTTTAATGAATTTTTGAAAATGATGAAAGTCTGTGCACTTAGGCAGTGACTTAACTTTTTATTCAAAAAAGACCCCAAAGGTATCTTGGAATGTCTTGAAATTGTACACAGTCATAGTCAAGCATGCCCTGAACAAGAATATGTTGAATATATTTGCATATCTCTTGAATAATATTTTTAATGAATTTTTGAAAATCCGAAAAGCGATCCATGCACTTGGACATTCCAAGTATGTTGGAATGTCTTGAAATTGTACTCAGTCATAGTCAAGCATGCCCTGAACAAGAATATGTTGAATATATTTGCATATCTCTTGAATAATATTTTTAATGAATTTTTGAAAATCCGAAAAGCGATCCATGCACTTGGACATTCCAAGTATGTTGGAATGTCTTGAAATTGTACTCAGTCATAGTCAACGACTCCCTGAACAAGAATCCGTTGAAAATATTTGCGTATAGTTTAAGGAATATTTTTAAAGAATTTCTGAAAATCAGGAAAGCGATCCATGCACTTAGGCAGTGACTTAACTTTTTCGTCAAAAAAGACCCCAAAAGTATCTTGGAATGTCTTGAAATTGTACACAGTCATAGTCAAGAATGCCCTGAACAAGAATCCGTTGAATATATTTGCATATCTCTTGAAGAATATTTTTAATGAATTTTTGAAAATCCGGAAAGCGATCCATGCACTTGGACATTCCAAGTATGTTGGAATGTCTTGAAATTGTACTCGGTCATAGTCAACGACGCCCTGAACAAGAATCCATTGAAAATATTTGCATATCTCTTAAGGAATATTTTTAATGAATTTTTGAAAATGATGAAAGTCTGTGCACTTAGGCAGTGACTTAACTTTTTATTCAAAAAAGACCCCAAAAGTATCTTGGAATGTCTTGAAATTGTACACAGTCATAGTCAAGCCTGCCCTGAACAAGAATCCGTTGAATATATTTGCATATCTCTTGAAGAATATTTTTAATGAATTTTTGAAAATCCGAAAAGCGATCCATGCACTTGGACATTCCAAGTATGTTGGAATGTCTTGAAATTGTACTCAGTCATAGTCAACGACGCCCTGAACAAGAATCAATTGAAAATATTTGCATATCTCTTAAGGAATATTTTTAATGAATTTTTGAAAATGAGGAAAGTCTGTGCACTTAGGCAGTGACTTAACTTTTTATTCAAAAAAGACCCCAAAAGTATCTTGGAATGTCTTGAAATTGTACACAGTCATAGTCAAGCATGCCCTGAACAAGAATCCGTTGAATATATTTGCATATCTCTTGAAGAATATTTTTAATGAACTTTTGAAAATCAGGAAAGCGATCCATGCACTTGGACATTCAAAGTATGTTGGAATGTCTTGAAATTGTACTCAGTCATAGTCAACGACGCCCTGAACAAGAATCCGTTGAAAATATTTGCATATCGTTTAAGGAATATTTTTAAAGAATTTCTGAAAATCAGGAAAGCGATCCATGCACTTAGGCAGTGACTTAACTTTTTCGTCAAAAAAGACCCCAAATGTATCTTGGAATGTCTTGAAATTGTACACAGTCATAGTCAAGCATGCCCTGAACAAGAATCCGTTGAATATATTTGCATATCTCTTGAAGAATATTTTTAATGAACTTTTGAAAATCAGGAAAGCGATCCATGCACTTGGACATTCAAAGTATGTTGGAATGTCTTGAAATTGTACTCAGTCATAGTCAACGACGCCCTGAACAAGAATCCGTTGAAAATATTTGCATATCGCTTAAGGAATATTTTTAATGAATTTTTGAAAATCAGGAAAGCGATCCATGCACTTAGGCAGTGACTTAACTTTTTCGTCAAAAAAGACCCCAAAAGTATCTTGGAATGTCTTGAAATTGTACACAGTCATAGTCAAGCATGCCCTGAACAAGAATCCGTTGAATATATTTGCATATCTCTTGAAGAATATTTTTAATGAATTTTTGAAAATCCGAAAAGCGATCCATGCACTTGGACATTCCAAGTATGTTGGAATGTCTTGAAATTGTACTCGGTCATAGTCAACGACGCCCTGAACAAGAATCCATTGAAAATATTTGCATATCTCTTAAGGAATATTTTTAATGAATTTTTGAAAATGATGAAAGTCTGTGCACTTAGGCAGTGACTTAACTTTTTATTCAAAAAAGACCCCAAAGGTATCTTGGAATGTCTTGAAATTGTACACAGTCATAGTCAAGCATGCCCTGAACAAGAATCCGTTGAATATATTTGCATATCTCTTGAAGAATATTTTTAATGAACTTTTGAAAATCAGGAAAGCGATCCATGCACTTGGACATTCCAAGTATGTTGGAATGTCTTGAAATTGTACTCGGTCATAGTCAACGACGCCCTGAACAAGAATCCATTGAAAATATTTGCATATCTCTTAAGGAATATTTTTAATGAATTTTTGAAAATGATGAAAGTCTGTGCACTTAGGCAGTGACTTAACTTTTTATTCAAAAAAGACCCCAAAGGTATCTTGGAATGTCTTGAAATTGTACACAGTCATAGTCAAGCATGCCCTGAACAAGAATCCGTTGAATATATTTGCATATCTCTTGAAGAATATTTTTAATGAACTTTTGAAAATCAGGAAAGCGATCCATGCACTTGGACATTGCAAGTATGTTGGAATGTCTTGAAATTGTACTCAGTCATAGTCAACGACGCCCTGAACAAGAATCCGTTGAAAATATTTGCATATCGTTTAAGGAATATTTTTAAAGAATTTCTGAAAATCAGGAAAGCGATCCATGCACTTAGGCAGTGACTAAACTTTTTTGTCAAAAAAGACCCCAAAAGTATCTTGGAATGTCTTGAAATTGTACACAGTCATAGTCAAGCATGCCCTGAACAAGAATATGTTGAATATATTTGCATATCTCTTGAATAATATTTTTAATGAATTTTTGAAAATCCGAAAAGCGATCCATGCACTTGGACATTCCAAGTATGTTGGAATGTCTTGAAATTGTACTCAGTCATAGTCAACGACTCCCTGAACAAGAATCCGTTGAAAATATTTGCGTATAGTTTAAGGAATATTTTTAAAGAATTTCTGAAAATCAGGAAAGCGATCCATGCACTTAGGCAGTGACTTAACTTTTTCGTCAAAAAAGACCCCAAAAGTATCTTGGAATGTCTTGAAATTGTACACAGTCATAGTCAAGAATGCCCTGAACAAGAATCCGTTGAATATATTTGCATATCTCTTGAAGAATATTTTTATTGAATTTTTGAAAATCCGGAAAGCGATCCATGCACTTGGACATTCCAAGTATGTTGGAATGTCTTGAAATTGTACTCGGTCATAGTCAACGACGCCCTGAACAAGAATCCATTGAAAATATTTGCATATCTCTTAAGGAATATTTTTAATGAATTTTTGAAAATGATGAAAGTCTGTGCACTTAGGCAGTGACTTAACTTTTTATTCAAAAAAGACCCCAAAGGTATCTTGGAATGTCTTGAAATTGTACACAGTCATAGTCAAGCATGCCCTGAACAAGAATCCGTTGAATATATTTGCATATCTCTTGAAGAATATTTTTAATGAACTTTTGAAAATCAGGAAAGCGATCCATGCACTTGGACATTCCAAGTATGTTGGAATGTCTTGAAATTGTACTCAGTCATAGTCAACGACGCCCTGAACAAGAATCCGTTGAAAATATTTGCATATCGCTTAAGGAATATTTTTAATTAATTTTTGAAAATCAGGAAAGTGATCCATGCACTTAGGCAGTGACTTAACTTTTTTATTCAAAAAAGACCCCAAAAGTATCTTGGAATGTCTTGAAATTGTACACAGTCATAGTCAAGCATGCCCTGAACAAGAATCCGTTGAATATATTTGCATATCTCTTGAAGAATATTTTTAATGAATTTTTGAAAATCCGAAAAGCGATCCATGCACTTGGACATTCAAAGTATGTTGGAATGTCTTGAAATTGTACTCAGTCATAGTCAACGACGCCCTGAACAAGAATCAATTGAAAATATTTGCATATCTCTTAAGGAATATTTTTAATGAATTTTTGAAAATGAGGAAAGTCTGTGCACTTAGGCAGTGACTTAACTTTTTATTCAAAAAAGACCCCAAAAGTATCTTGGAATGTCTTGAAATTGTACACAGTCATAGTCAAGCATGCCCTGAACAAGAATCCGTTGAATATATTTGCATATCTCTTGAAGAATATTTTTAATGAACTTTTGAAAATCAGGAAAGCGATCCATGCACTTGGACATTCCAAGTATGTTGGAATGTCTTGAAATTGTACTCAGTCATAGTCAACGACGCCCTGAACAAGAATCCGTTGAAAATATTTGCATATCGCTTAAGGAATATTTTTAATGAATTTTTGAAAATCAGGAAAGTGATCCATGCACTTAGGCAGTGACTTAACTTTTTTGTCAAAAAAGACCCCAAAAGTATCTTGGAATGTCTTGAAATTGTACACAGTCATAGTCAAGCATGCCCTGAACAAGAATCCGTTGAATATATTTGCATATCTCTTGAAGAATATTTTTAATGAATTTTTGAATATCCGAAAAGCGATCCATGCACTTGGACATTCAAAGTATGTTGGAATGTCTTGAAATTGTACTCAGTCATAGTCAACGACGCCCTGAACAAGAATCAATTGAAAATATTTGCATATCTCTTAAGGAATATTTTTAATGAATTTTTGAAAATGAGGAAAGTCTGTGCACTTAGGCAGTGACTTAACTTTTTATTCAAAAAAGACCCCAAAAGTATCTTGGAATGTCTTGAAATTGTACACAGTCATAGTCAAGCATGCCCTGAACAAGAATCCGTTGAATATATTTGCATATCTCTTGAAGAATATTTTTAATGAACTTTTGAAAATCAGGAAAGCGATCCATGCACTTGGACATTCCAAGTATGTTGGAATGTCTTGAAATTGTACTCAGTCATAGTCAACGACGCCCTGAACAAGAATCCGTTGAAAATATTTGCATATCGTTTAAGGAATATTTTTAAAGAATTTCTGAAAATTAGGAAAGCGATCCATGCACTTAGGCAGTGACTTAACTTTTTCGTCAAAAAAGACCCCAAAAGTATCTTGGAATGTCTTGAAATTGTACACAGTCATAGTCAAGCATGCCCTGAACAAGAATCCGTTGAATATATTTGCATATCTCTTGAAGAATATTTTTAATGAACTTTTGAAAATCAGGAAAGCGATCCATGCACTTGGACATTCCAAGTATGTTGGAATGTCTTGAAATTGTACTCAGTCATAGTCAACGACGCCCTGAACAAGAATCAATTGAAAATATTTGCATATCGTTTAAGGAATATTTTTAAAGAATTTCTGAAAATCAGGAAAGCGATCCATGCACTTAGGCAGTGACTTAACTTTTTTGTCAAAAAGACCCCAAAAGTATCTTGGAATGTCTTGAAATTGTACACAGTCATAGTCAAGCATGCCCTGAACAAGAATCCGTTGAATATATTTGCATATCTCTTGAAGAATATTTTTAATGAATTTTTGAAAATCCGAAAAGCGATCCATGCACTTGGACATTCCAAGTATGTTGGAATGTCTTGAAATTGTACTCAGTCATAGTCAACGACGCCCTGAACAAGAATCTATTGAAAATATTTGCATATCTCTTAAGGAATATTTTTAATGAATTTTTGAAAATGAGGAAAGTCTGTGCACTTAGGCAGTGACTTAACTTTTAATTAAAAAAAGACCCCAAAAGTATCTTGGAATGTCTTGAAATTGTACGCAGTCATAGTCAAGCATGCCCTGAACAAGAATCCGTTGAATATATTTGCATATCTCTTGAAGAATATTTTTAATGAACTTTTGAAAATCAGGAAAGCGATCCATGCACTTGGACATTCCAAGTATGTTGGAATGTCTTGAAATTGTACTCAGTCATAGTCAACGACGCCCTGAACAAGAATCCGTTGAAAATATTTGCATATCGTTTAAGGAATATTTTTAAAGAATTTCTGAAAATCAGGAAAGTGATCCATGCACTTAGGCAGTGACTTAACTTTTTCGTCAAAAAAGACCCCAAAAGTATCTTGGAATGTCTTGAAATTGTACACAGTCATAGTCAAGCATGCCCTGAACAAGAATCCGTTGAATATATTTGCATATCTCTTGAGGAATATTTTTAATGAATTTTTGAAAATCCGAAAAGCGATCCATGCACTTGGACATTCCAAGTATGTTGGAATGTCTTGAAATTGTACTCGGTCATAGTCAACGACGCCCTGAACAAGAATCCATTGAAAATATTTGCATATCTCTTAAGGAATATTTTTAATGAATTTTTGAAAATGAGGAAAGTCTGTGCACTTAGGCAGTGACTTAACTTTTTATTCAAAAAAGACCCCAAAAGTATCTTGGAATGTCTTGAAATTGTACACAGTCATAGTCAAGCATGCCCTGAACTAGAATCCGTTGAATATATTTGCATATCTCTTGAAGAATATTTTTAATGAACTTTTGAAAATCAGGAAAGCGATCCATGCACTTGGACATTCCAAGTATGTTGGAATGTCTTGAAATTGTACTCAGTCATAGTCAACGACGCCCTGAACAAGAATCCGTTGAAAATATTTGCATAGCGTTTAAGGAATATTTTTAAAGAATTTCTGAAAATCAGGAAAGCGATCCATGCACTTAGGCAGTGACTTAACTTTTTTGTCAAAAAAGACCCCAAAAGTATCTTGGAATGTCTTGAAATTGTACACAGTCATAGTCAAGCATGCCCTGAACAAGAATCCGTTGAATATATTTGCATATCTCTTGAAGAATATTTTTAATGAATTTTTGAAAATCCGAAAAGCGATCCATGCACTTGGACATTCCAAGTATGTTGGAATGTCTTGAAATTGTACTCAGTCATAGTCAACGACGCCCTGAACAAGAATCAATTGAAAATATTTGCATATCTCTTAAGGAATATTTTTAAAGAATTTCTGAAAATCAGGAAAGCGATCCATGCACTTAGGCAGTGACTTAACTTTTTTGTCAAAAAAGACCCCAAAAGTATCTTGGAATGTCTTGAAATTGTACACAGTCATAGTCAAGCATGCCCTGAACAAGAATCCGTTGAATATATTTGCATATCTCTTGAAGAATATTTTTAATGAATTTTTGAAAATCCGAAAAGCGATCCATGCACTTGGACATTCCAAGTATGTTGGAATGTCTTGAAATTGTACTCAGTCATAGTCAACGACGCCCTGAACAAGAATCAATTGAAAATATTTGCATATCTCTTAAGGAATATTTTTAATGAATTTTTGAAAATGAGGAAAGTCTGTGCACTTAGGCAGTGACTTAACTTTTTATTCAAAAAAGACCCCAAAAGTATCTTGGAATGTCTTGAAATTGTACGCAGTCATAGTCAAGCATGCCCTGAACAAGAATCCGTTGAATATATTTGCATATCTCTTGAAGAATATTTTTAATGAACTTTTGAAAATCAGGAAAGCGATCCATGCACTTGGACATTCCAAGTATGTTGGAATGTCTTGAAATTGTACTCAGTCATAGTCAACGACGCCCTGAACAAGAATCCGTTGAAAATATTTGCATATCGCTTAAGGAATATTTTTTATGAATTTTTGAAAATCAGGAAAGCGATCCATGCACTTAGGCAGTGACTTAACTTTTTTGTCAAAAAAGACCCCAAAAGTATCTTGGAATGTCTTGAAATTGTACACAGTCATAGTCAAGCATGCCCTGAACAAGAATCCGTTGAATATATTTGCATATCTCTTGAAGAATATTTTTAATGAATTTTTGAAAATCCGAAAAGCGATCCATGCACTTGGACATTCCAAGTATGTTGGAATGTCTTGAAATTGTACTCAGTCATAGTCAACGACGCCCTGAACAAGAATCAATTGAAAATATTTGCATATCTCTTAAGGAATATTTTTAATGAATTTTTGAAAATGAGGAAAGTCTGTGCACTTAGGCAGTGACTTAACTTTTTATTCAAAAAAGACCCCAAAAGTATCTTGGAATGTCTTGAAATTGTACACAGTCATAGTCAAGCATGCCCTGAACAAGAATCCGTTGAATATATTTGCATATCTCTTGAAGAATATTTTTAATGAACTTTTGAAAATCAGGAAAGCGATCCATGCACTTGGACATTCCAAGTATGTTGGAATGTCTTGAAATTGTACTCAGTCATAGTCAACGACGCCCTGAACAAGAATCCGTTGAAAATATTTGCATATCGTTTAAGGAATATTTTTAAAGAATTTCTGAAAATTAGGAAAGCGATCCATGCACTTAGGCAGTGACTTAACTTTTTCGTCAAAAAAGACCCCAAAAGTATCTTGGAATGTCTTGAAATTGTACACAGTCATAGTCAAGCATGCCCTGAACAAGAATCCGTTGAATATATTTGCATATCTCTTGAAGAATATTTTTAATGAACTTTTGAAAATCAGGAAAGCGATCCATGCACTTGGACATTCCAAGTATGTTGGAATGTCTTGAAATTGTACTCAGTCATAGTCAACGACGCCCTGAACAAGAATCAATTGAAAATATTTGCATATCGTTTAAGGAATATTTTTAAAGAATTTCTGAAAATCAGGAAAGCGATCCATGCACTTAGGCAGTGACTTAACTTTTTTGTCAAAAAGACCCCAAAAGTATCTTGGAATGTCTTGAAATTGTACACAGTCATAGTCAAGCATGCCCTGAACAAGAATCCGTTGAATATATTTGCATATCTCTTGAAGAATATTTTTAATGAATTTTTGAAAATCCGAAAAGCGATCCATGCACTTGGACATTCCAAGTATGTTGGAATGTCTTGAAATTGTACTCAGTCATAGTCAACGACGCCCTGAACAAGAATCTATTGAAAATATTTGCATATCTCTTAAGGAATATTTTTAATGAATTTTTGAAAATGAGGAAAGTCTGTGCACTTAGGCAGTGACTTAACTTTTATTCAAAAAAGACCCCAAAAGTATCTTGGAATGTCTTGAAATTGTACGCAGTCATAGTCAAGCATGCCCTGAACAAGAATCCGTTGAATATATTTGCATATCTCTTGAAGAATATTTTTAATGAACTTTTGAAAATCAGGAAAGCGATCCATGCACTTGGACATTCCAAGTATGTTGGAATGTCTTGAAATTGTACTCAGTCATAGTCAACGACGCCCTGAACAAGAATCCGTTGAAAATATTTGCATATCGTTTAAGGAATATTTTTAAAGAATTTCTGAAAATCAGGAAAGTGATCCATGCACTTAGGCAGTGACTTAACTTTTTCGTCAAAAAAGACCCCAAAAGTATCTTGGAATGTCTTGAAATTGTACACAGTCATAGTCAAGCATGCCCTGAACAAGAATCCGTTGAATATATTTGCATATCTCTTGAGGAATATTTTTAATGAATTTTTGAAAATCCGAAAAGCGATCCATGCACTTGGACATTCCAAGTATGTTGGAATGTCTTGAAATTGTACTCGGTCATAGTCAACGACGCCCTGAACAAGAATCCATTGAAAATATTTGCATATCTCTTAAGGAATATTTTTAATGAATTTTTGAAAATGAGGAAAGTCTGTGCACTTAGGCAGTGACTTAACTTTTTATTCAAAAAAGACCCCAAAAGTATCTTGGAATGTCTTGAAATTGTACGCAGTCATAGTCAAGCATGCCCTGAACAAGAATCCGTTGAATATATTTGCATATCTCTTGAAGAATATTTTTAATGAACTTTTGAAAATCAGGAAAGCGATCCATGCACTTGGACATTCCAAGTATGTTGGAATGTCTTGAAATTGTACTCAGTCATAGTCAACGACGCCCTGAACAAGAATCCGTTGAAAATATTTGCATATCGCTTAAGGAATATTTTTTATGAATTTTTGAAAATCAGGAAAGCGATCCATGCACTTAGGCAGTGACTTAACTTTTTTGTCAAAAAAGACCCCAAAAGTATCTTGGAATGTCTTGAAATTGTACACAGTCATAGTCAAGCATGCCCTGAACAAGAATCCGTTGAATATATTTGCATATCTCTTGAAGAATATTTTTAATGAATTTTTGAAAATCCGAAAAGCGATCCATGCACTTGGACATTCCAAGTATGTTGGAATGTCTTGAAATTGTACTCGGTCATAGTCAACGACGCCCTGAACAAGAATCAATTGAAAATATTTGCATATCTCTTAAGGAATATTTTTAATGAATTTTTGAAAATGAGGAAAGTCTGTGCACTTAGGCAGTGACTTAACTTTTTATTCAAAAAAGACCCCAAAAGTATCTTGGAATGTCTTGAAATTGTACACAGTCATAGTCAAGCATGCCCTGAACAAGAATCCGTTGAATATATTTGCATATCTCTTGAAGAATATTTTTAATGAACTTTTGAAAATCAGGAAAGCGATCCATGCACTTGGACATTCCAAGTATGTTGGAATGTCTTGAAATTGTACTCAGTCATAGTCAACGACGCCCTGAACAAGAATCCGTTGAAAATATTTGCATGTCGTTTAAGGAATATTTTTAAAGAATTTCTGAAAATCAGGAAAGCGATCCATGCACTTAGGCAGTGACTTAACTTTTTTGTCAAAAAAGACCCCAAAAGTATCTTGGAATGTCTTGAAATTGTACACAGTCATAGTCAAGCATGCCCTGAACAAGAATCCGTTGAATATATTTGCATATCTCTTGAAGAATATTTTTAATGAATTTTTGAAAATCCGAAAAGCGATCCATGCACTTGGACATTCCAAGTATGTTGGAATGTCTTGAAATTGTACTCAGTCATAGTCAACGACGCCCTGAACAAGAATCAATTGAAAATATTTGCATATCTCTTAAGGAATATTTTTAATGAATTTTTGAAAATGAGGAAAGTCTGTGCACTTAGGCAGTGACTTAACTTTTTATTCAAAAAAGACCCCAAAAGTATCTTGGAATGTCTTGAAATTGTACACAGTCATAGTCAAGCATGCCCTGAACAAGAATCCGTTGAATATATTTGCATATCTCTTGAAGAATATTTTTAATGAACTTTTGAAAATCAGGAAAGCGATCCATGCACTTGGACATTCCAAGTATGTTGGAATGTCTTGAAATTGTACTCAGTCATAGTCAACGACGCCCTGAACAAGAATCAATTGAAAATATTTGCATATCGTTTAAGGAATATTTTTAAAGAATTTCTGAAAATCAGGAAAGCGATCCATGCACTTAGGCAGTGACTTAACTTTTTCGTCAAAAAAGACCCCAAAAGTATCTTGGAATGTCTTGAAATTGTACACAGTCATAGTCAAGCATGCCCTGAACAAGAATCCGTTGAATATATTTGCATATCTCTTGAAGAATATTTTTAATGAATTTTTGAAAATCCGGAAAGCGATCCATGCACTTGGACATTCCAAGTATGTTGGAATGTCTTGAAATTGTACTCGGTCATAGTCAACGACGCCCTGAACAAGAATCCATTGAAAATATTTGCATATCTCTTAAGGAATATTTTTAATGAATTTTTGAAAATGATGAAAGTCTGTGCACTTAGGCAGTGACTTAACTTTTTATTCAAAAAAGACCCCAAAGGTATCTTGGAATGTCTTGAAATTGTACACAGTCATAGTCAAGCATGCCCTGAACAAGAATCCGTTGAATATATTTGCATATCTCTTGAAGAATATTTTTAATGAACTTTTGAAAATCAGGAAAGCGATCCATGCACTTGGACATTCCAAGTATGTTGGAATGTCTTGAAATTGTACTCAGTCATAGTCAACGACGCCCTGAACAAGAATCCGTTGAAAATATTTGCATATCGCTTAAGGAATATTTTTAATGAATGTTTGAAAATCAGGAAAGCGATCCATGCACTTAGGCAGTGACTTAACTTTTTTGTCAAAAAAGACCCCAAAAGTATCTTGGAATGTCTTGAAATTGTACACAGTCATAGTCAAGCATGCCCTGAACAAGAATCCGTTGAATATATTTGCATATCTCTTGAAGAATATTTTAAATGAACTTTTGAAAATCAGGAAAGCGATCCATGCACTTGGACATTCCAAGTATGTTGGAATGTCTTGAAATTGTACTCAGTCATAGTCAACGACGCCCTGAACAAGAATCCGTTGAAAATATTTGCATATCGTTTAAGGAATATTTTTAAAGAATTTCTGAAAATCAGGAAAGCGATCCATGCACTTAGGCAGTGACTTAACTTTTTCGTCAAAAAAGACCCCAAAAGTATCTTGGAATGTCTTGAAATTGTACACAGTCATAGTCAAGCATGCCCTGAACAAGAATCCGTTGAATATATTTGCATATCTCTTGAAGAATATTTTTAATGAATTTTTGAAAATCCGGAAAGCGATCCATGCACTTGGACATTCCAAGTATGTTGGAATGTCTTGAAATTGTACTCGGTCATAGTCAACGACGCCCTGAACAAGAATCCATTGAAAATATTTGCATATCTCTTAAGGAATATTTTTAATGAATTTTTGAAAATGATGAAAGTCTGTGCACTTAGGCAGTGACTTAACTTTTTATCCAAAAAAGACCCCAAAGGTATCTTGGAATGTCTTGAAATTGTACACAGTCATAGTCAAGCATGACCTGAACAAGAATCCGTTGAATATATTTGCATATCTCTTGAAGAATATTTTTAATGAACTTTTGAAAATCAGGAAAGCGATCCATGCACTTGGACATTCCAAGTATGTTGGAATGTCTTGAAATTGTACTCAGTCATAGTCAACGACGCCCTGAACAAGAATCCGTTGAAAATATTTGCATATCGCTTAAGGAATATTTTTAATGAATTTTTGAAAATCAGGAAAGCGATCCATGCACTTAGGCAGTGACTTAACTTTTTTGTCAAAAAAGACCCCAAAAGTATCTTGGAATTTCTTGAAATTGTACACAGTCATAGTCAAGCATGCCCTGAACAAGAATCCGTTGAATATATTTGCATATCTCTTGAAGAATATTTTTAATGAATTTTTGAAAATCCGAAAAGCGATCCATGCACTTGGACATTCCAAGTATGTTGGAATGTCTTTAAATTGTACTCAGTCATAGTCAACGACGCCCTGAACAAGAATCAATTGAAAATATTTGCATATCTCTTAAGGAATATTTTTAATGAATTTTTGAAAATGAGGAAAGTCTGTGCACTTAGGCAGTGACTTAACTTTTTATTCAAAAAAGACCCCAAAAGTATCTTGGAATGTCTTGAAATTGTACACAGTCATAGTCAAGCATGCCCTGAACAAGAATCCGTTGAATATATTTGCATATCTCTTGAAGAATATTTTTAATGAACTTTTGAAAATCAGGAAAGCGATCCATGCACTTGGACATTCCAAGTATGTTGGAATGTCTTGAAATTGTACTCAGTCATATTCAACGACGCCCTGAACAAGAATCCGTTGAAAATATTTGCATATCGCTTAAGGAATATTTTTAATGAATTTTTGAAAATCAGGAAAGCGATCCATGCACTTAGGCAGTGACTTAACTTTTTATTCAAAAAAGACCCCAAAAGTATCTTGGAATGTCTTGAAATTGTACACAGTCATAGTCAAGCATGCCCTGAACAAGAATCCGTTGAATATATTTGCATATCTCTTGAAGAATATTTTTAATGAATTTTTGAAAATCCGAAAAGCGATCCATGCACTTGGACATTCCAAGTATGTTGGAATGTCTTGAAATTGTACACAGTCATAGTCAAGCATGCCCTGAACAAGAATCCGTTGAATATATTTGCATATCTCTTGAGGAATATTTTTAATGAATTTTTGAAAATCAGGAAAGCGATCCATGCACTTAGGCAGTGACTTAACTTTTGATGTTTTTGGGTTGTTTTTAAAGAATTAAAGCTGCAGGAGTTCATCCATGTCGTCCAGTCGCTGGAAACAAACGTTTGGACACCGTGGATCACACAGCAGGATATCAGGTGAGACGAAGGAAACGATCCATTTGCCCTGATGCACTTAGTGACTTGACTTTTTTTTCAAAAAAAACCCCAAAAGTAAATTGGAATGTCTTGAAATTGTACACAGTCATAGTCAAGCATGCCCTGAACAAGAATCCGTTGAATATATTTGCATATCTCTTGAAGAATATTTTTAATGAACTTTTGAAAATCAGGAAAGCGATCCATGCACTTGGACATTCCAAGTATGTTGGAATGTCTTGAAATTGTACTCAGTCATAGTCAACAACGCCCTGAACAAGAATCCGTTGAAAATATTTGCATATCGCTTAAGGAATATTTTTAATGAATTTTTGAAAATCAGGAAAGCGATCCATGCACTTAGGCAGTGACTTAACTTTTTTGTCAAAAAAGACCCCAAAAGTATCTTGGAATGTCTTGAAATTGTACACAGTCATAGTCAAGCATGCCCTGAACAAGAATCCGTTGAATATATTTGCATATCTCTTGAAGAATATTTTTAATGAATTTTTGAAAATCCGAAAAGCGATCCATGCACTTGGACATTCCAAGTATGTTGGAATGTCTTGAAATTGTACTCAGTCATAGTCAACGACGCCCTGAACAAGAATCAATTGAAAATATTTGCATATCTCTTAAGGAATATTTTTAATGAATTTTTGAAAATGAGGAAAGTCTGTGCACTTAGGCAGTGACTTAACTTTTTATTCAAAAAAGACCCCAAAAGTATCCTGGAATGTCTTGAAATTGTACACAGTCATAGTCAAGCATGCCCTGAACAAGAATCCGTTGAATATATTTGCATATCTCTTGAAGAATATTTTTAATGAACTTTTGAAAATCAGGAAAGCGATCCATGCACTTGGACATTCCAAGTATGTTGGAATGTCTTGAAATTGTACTCAGTCATAGTCAACGACGCCCTGAACAAGAATCTGTTGAAAATATTTGCATGTCGTTTAAGGAATATTTTTAAAGAATTTCTGAAAATCAGGAAAGCGATCCATGCACTTAGGCAGTGACTTAACTTATTCGTCAAAAAAGACCTCAAAAGTATCTTGGAATGTCTTGAAATTGTACACAGTCATAGTCAAGCATGCCCTGAACAAGAATCCGTTGAATATATTTGCATATCTCTTGAAGAATATTTTTAATGAACTTTTGAAAATCAGGAAAGCGATCCATGCACTTGGACATTCCAAGTATGTTGGAATGTCTTGAAATTGTACTCAGTCATAGTCAACGACGCCCTGAACAAGAATCTGTTGAAAATATTTGCATATCGTTTAAGGAATATTTTTAAAGAATTTCTGAAAATCAGGAAAGCGATCCATGCACTTAGGCAGTGACTTAACTTATTCGTCAAAAAAGACCCCAAAAGTATCTTGGAATGTCTTGAAATTGTACACAGTCATAGTCAAGCATGCCCTGAACAAGAATCCGTTGAATATATTTGCATATCTCTTGAAGAATATTTTTAATGAATTTTTGAAAATCCGAAAAGCGATCCATGCACTTGGACATTCCAAGTATGTTGGAATGTCTTTAAATTGTACTCAGTCATAGTCAACGACGCCCTGAACAAGAATCAATTGAAAATATTTGCATATCTCTTAAGGAATATTTTTAATGAATTTTTGAAAATGAGGAAAGTCTGTGCACTTAGGCAGTGACTTAACTTTTTATTCAAAAAAGACCCCAAAAGTATCTTGGAATGTCTTGAAATTGTACACAGTCATAGTCAAGCATGCCCTGAACAAGAATCCGTTGAATATATTTGCATATCTCTTGAAGAATATTTTTAATGAACTTTTGAAAATCAGGAAAGCGATCCATGCACTTGGACATTCCAAGTATGTTGGAATGTCTTGAAATTGTACTCAGTCATAGTCAACGACGCCCTGAACAAGAATCCGTTGAAAATATTTGCATATCGCTTAAGGAATATTTTTAATGAATTTTTGAAAATCAGGAAAGCGATCCATGCACTTAGGCAGTGACTTAACTTTTTTGTCAAAAAAGACCCCAAAAGTATCTTGGAATGTCTTGAAATTGTACACAGTCATAGTCAAGCATGCCCTGAACAAGAATCCGTTGAATATATTTGCATATCTCTTGAAGAATATTTTTAATGAATTTTTGAAAATCCGAAAAGCGATCCATGCACTTGGACATTCCAAGTATGTTGGAATGTCTTGAAATTGTACTCAGTCATAGTCAACGACGCCCTGAACAAGAATCAATTGAAAATATTTGCATATCTCTTAAGGAATATTTTTAATGAATTTTTGAAAATGAGGAAAGTCTGTGCACTTAGGCAGTGACTTAACTTTTTATTCAAAAAAGACCCCAAAAGTATCCTGGAATGTCTTGAAATTGTACACAGTCATAGTCAAGCATGCCCTGAACAAGAATCCGTTGAATATATTTGCATATCTCTTGAAGAATATTTTTAATGAACTTTTGAAAATCAGGAAAGCGATCCATGCACTTGGACATTCCAAGTATGTTGGAATGTCTTGAAATTGTACTCAGTCATAGTCAACGACGCCCTGAACAAGAATCTGTTGAAAATATTTGCATGTCGTTTAAGGAATATTTTTAAAGAATTTCTGAAAATCAGGAAAGCGATCCATGCACTTAGGCAGTGACTTAACTTATTCGTCAAAAAAGACCCCAAAAGTATCTTGGAATGTCTTGAAATTGTACACAGTCATAGTCAAGCATGCCCTGAACAAGAATCCGTTGAATATATTTGCATATCTCTTGAAGAATATTTTTAATGAACTTTTGAAAATCCGAAAAGCGATCCATGCACTTGGACATTCCAAGTATGTTGGAATGTCTTGAAATTGTACTCAGTCATAGTCAACGACGCCCTGAACAAGAATCAATTGAAAATATTTGCATATCTCTTAAGGAATATTTTTAATGAATTTTTGAAAATGAGGAAAGTCTGTGCACTTAGGCAGTGACTTAACTTTTTATTCAAAAAAGACCCCAAAAGTATCCTGGAATGTCTTGAAATTGTACACAGTCATAGTCAAGCATGCCCTGAACAAGAATCCGTTGAATATATTTGCATATCTCTTGAAGAATATTTTTAATGAACTTTTGAAAATCAGGAAAGCGATCCATGCACTTGGACATTCCAAGTATGTTGGAATGTCTTGAAATTGTACTCAGTCATAGTCAACGACGCCCTGAACAAGAATCTGTTGAAAATATTTGCATATCGTTTAAGGAATATTTTTAAAGAATTTCTGAAAATCAGGAAAGCGATCCATGCACTTAGGCAGTGACTTAACTTATTCGTCAAAAAAGACCCCAAAAGTATCTTGGAATGTCTTGAAATTGTACACAGTCATAGTCAAGCATGCCCTGAACAAGAATCCGTTGAATATATTTGCATATCTCTTGAAGAATATTTTTAATGAATTTTTGAAAATCCGGAAAGCAATCCATGCACTTGGACATTCCAAGTATGTTGGAATGTCTTGAAATTGTACTCGGTCATAGTCAACGACGCCCTGAACAAGAATCCATTGAAAATATTTGCATATCTCTTAAGGAATATTTTTAATGAATTTTTGAAAATGATGAAAGTCTGTGCACTTAGGCAGTGACTTAACTTTTTATCCAAAAAAGACCCCAAAGGTATCTTGGAATGTCTTGAAATTGTACACAGTCATAGTCAAGCATGCCCTGAACAAGAATCCGTTGAATATATTTGCATATCTCTTGAAGAATATTTTTAATGAACTTTTGAAAATCAGGAAAGCGATCCATGCACTTGGACATTCCAAGTATGTTGGAATGTCTTGAAATTGTACTCAGTCATAGTCAACGACGCCCTGAACAAGAATCCGTTGAAAATATTTGCATATCGCTTAAGGAATATTTTTAATGAATTTTTGAAAATCAGGAAAGCGATCCATGCACTTAGGCAGTGACTTAACTTTTTCGTCAAAAAAGACCCCAAAAGTATCTTGGAATGTCTTGAAATTGTACACAGTCATAGTCAAGCATGCCCTGAACAAGAATCCGTTGAATATATTTGCATATCTCTTGAAGAATATTTTTAATGAATTTTTGAAAATCCGAAAAGCGATCCATGCACTTGGACATTCCAAGTATGTTGGAATGTCTTTAAATTGTACTCAGTCATAGTCAACGACGCCCTGAACAAGAATCAATTGAAAATATTTGCATATCTCTTAAGGAATATTTTTAATGAATTTTTGAAAATGAGGAAAGTCTGTGCACTTAGGCAGTGACTTAACTTTTTATTCAAAAAAGACCCCAAAAGTATCTTGGAATGTCTTGAAATTGTACACAGTCATAGTCAAGCATGCCCTGAACAAGAATCCGTTGAATATATTTGCATATCTCTTGAAGAATATTTTTAATGAACTTTTGAAAATCAGGAAAGCGATCCATGCACTTGGACATTCCAAGTATGTTGGAATGTCTTGAAATTGTACTCAGTCATAGTCAACGACGCCCTGAACAAGAATCCGTTGAAAATATTTGCATATCGCTTAAGGAATATTTTTAATGAATTTTTGAAAATCAGGAAAGCGATCCATGCACTTAGGCAGTGACTTAACTTTTTTGTCAAAAAAGACCCCAAAAGTATCTTGGAATGTCTTGAAATTGTACACAGTCATAGTCAAGCATGCCCTGAACAAGAATCCGTTGAATATGCATATCTCTTGAAGAATATTTTTAATGAATTTTTGAAAATCCGAAAAGCGATCCATGCACTTGGACATTCCAAGTATGTTGGAATGTCTTGAAATTGTACTCAGTCATAGTCAACGACGCCCTGAACAAGAATCAATTGAAAATATTTGCATATCTCTTAAGGAATATTTTTAATGAATTTTTGAAAATGAGGAAAGTCTGTGCACTTAGGCAGTGACTTAACTTTTTATTCAAAAAAGACCCCAAAAGTATCCTGGAATGTCTTGAAATTGTACACAGTCATAGTCAAGCATGCCCTGAACAAGAATCCGTTGAATATATTTGCATATCTCTTGAAGAATATTTTTAATGAACTTTTGAAAATCAGGAAAGCGATCCATGCACTTGGACATTCCAAGTATGTTGGAATGTCTTGAAATTGTACTCAGTCATAGTCAACGACGCCCTGAACAAGAATCTGTTGAAAATATTTGCATGTCGTTTAAGGAATATTTTTAAAGAATTTCTGAAAATCAGGAAAGCGATCCATGCACTTAGGCAGTGACTTAACTTATTCGTCAAAAAAGACCCCAAAAGTATCTTGGAATGTCTTGAAATTGTACACAGTCATAGTCAAGCATGCCCTGAACAAGAATCCGTTGAATATATTTGCATATCTCTTGAAGAATATTTTTAATGAACTTTTGAAAATCCGAAAAGCGATCCATGCACTTGGACATTCCAAGTATGTTGGAATGTCTTGAAATTGTACTCAGTCATAGTCAACGACGCCCTGAACAAGAATCAATTGAAAATATTTGCATATCTCTTAAGGAATATTTTTAATGAATTTTTGAAAATGAGGAAAGTCTGTGCACTTAGGCAGTGACTTAACTTTTTATTCAAAAAAGACCCCAAAAGTATCCTGGAATGTCTTGAAATTGTACACAGTCATAGTCAAGCATGCCCTGAACAAGAATCCGTTGAATATATTTGCATATCTCTTGAAGAATATTTTTAATGAACTTTTGAAAATCAGGAAAGCGATCCATGCACTTGGACATTCCAAGTATGTTGGAATGTCTTGAAATTGTACTCAGTCATAGTCAACGACGCCCTGAACAAGAATCTGTTGAAAATATTTGCATATCGTTTAAGGAATATTTTTAAAGAATTTCTGAAAATCAGGAAAGCGATCCATGCACTTAGGCAGTGACTTAACTTATTCGTCAAAAAAGACCCCAAAAGTATCTTGGAATGTCTTGAAATTGTACACAGTCATAGTCAAGCATGCCCTGAACAAGAATCCGTTGAATATATTTGCATATCTCTTGAAGAATATTTTTAATGAATTTTTGAAAATCCGGAAAGCAATCCATGCACTTGGACATTCCAAGTATGTTGGAATGTCTTGAAATTGTACTCGGTCATAGTCAACGACGCCCTGAACAAGAATCCATTGAAAATATTTGCATATCTCTTAAGGAATATTTTTAATGAATTTTTGAAAATGATGAAAGTCTGTGCACTTAGGCAGTGACTTAACTTTTTATCCAAAAAAGACCCCAAAGGTATCTTGGAATGTCTTGAAATTGTACACAGTCATAGTCAAGCATGCCCTGAACAAGAATCCGTTGAATATATTTGCATATCTCTTGAAGAATATTTTTAATGAACTTTTGAAAATCAGGAAAGCGATCCATGCACTTGGACATTCCAAGTATGTTGGAATGTCTTGAAATTGTACTCAGTCATAGTCAACGACGCCCTGAACAAGAATCCGTTGAAAATATTTGCATATCGCTTAAGGAATATTTTTAATGAATTTTTGAAAATCAGGAAAGCGATCCATGCACTTAGGCAGTGACTTAACTTTTTCGTCAAAAAAGACCCCAAAAGTATCTTGGAATGTCTTGAAATTGTACACAGTCATAGTCAAGCATGCCCTGAACAAGAATCCGTTGAATATATTTGCATATCTCTTGAAGAATATTTTTAATGAATTTTTGAAAATCCGAAAAGCGATCCATGCACTTGGACATTCCAAGTATGTTGGAATGTCTTTAAATTGTACTCAGTCATAGTCAACGACGCCCTGAACAAGAATCAATTGAAAATATTTGCATATCTCTTAAGGAATATTTTTAATGAATTTTTGAAAATGAGGAAAGTCTGTGCACTTAGGCAGTGACTTAACTTTTTATTCAAAAAAGACCCCAAAAGTATCTTGGAATGTCTTGAAATTGTACACAGTCATAGTCAAGCATGCCCTGAACAAGAATCCGTTGAATATATTTGCATATCTCTTGAAGAATATTTTTAATGAACTTTTGAAAATCAGGAAAGCGATCCATGTACCTGGACATTCAAAGTATGTTGGAATGTCTTGAAATTGTACACAGTCATAGTCAACGACGCCCTGAACAAGAATCCGTTGAAAATATTTGCATATCGCTTAAGGAATATTTTTAATGAATTTTTGAAAATCAGGAAAGCGATCCATGCACTTAGGCAGTGACTTAACTTTTTATTCAAAAAAGACCCCAAAAGTATCTTGGAATGTCTTGAAATTGTACACAGTCATAGTCAAGCATGCCCTGAACAAGAATCCGTTGAATATATTTGCATATCTCTTGAAGAATATTTTTAATGAATTTTTGAAAATCCGAAAAGCGATCCATGCACTTGGACATTCCAAGTATGTTGGAATGTCTTGAAATTGTACACAGTCATAGTCAAGCATGCCCTGAACAAGAATCCGTTGAATATATTTGCATATCTCTTGAGGAATATTTTTAATGAATTTTTGAAAATCAGGAAAGCGATCCATGCACTTAGGCAGTGACTTAACTTTTGATGTTTTTGGGTTGTTTTTAAAGAATTAAAGCTGCAGGAGTTCATCCATGTCGTCCAGTCGCTGGAAACAAACGTTTGGACACCGTGGATCACACAGCAGGATATCAGGTGAGACGAAGGAAACGATCCATTTGCCCTGATGCACTTAGTGACTTGACTTTTTTTTCAAAAAAAACCCCAAAAGTAAATTGGAATGTCTTGAAATTGTACACAGTCATAGTCAAGCATGCCCTGAATAAGAATCCGTTGAATATATTTGCATATCTCTTGAAGAATATTTTTAATGAATTTTTGAAAATCCGGAAAGCGATCCATGCACTTGGACATTCCAAGTATGTTGGAATGTCTTGAAATTGTACTCAGTCATAGTCAACGACGCCCTGAACAAGAATCCGTTGAAAATATTTGCATATCGCTTAAGGAATATTTTTAATGAATTTTTGAAAATCAGGAAAGCGATCCATGCAGTTAGGCAGTGACTTAACTTTTTCGTCAAAAAAGACCCCAAAAGTATCTTGGAATGTCTTGAAATTGTACACAGTCATAGTCAAGCATGCCCTGAACAAGAATCCGTTGAATATATTTGCATATCTCTTGAAGAATATTTTTAATGAATTTTTGAAAATCCGGAAAGCGATCCATGCACTTGGAAATTCCAAGTATGTTGGAATGTCTTGAAATTGTACTCGGTCATAGTCAACGACGCCCTGAACAAGAATCCATTGAAAATATTTGCATATCTCTTAAGGAATATTTTTAATGAATTTTTGGAAATGAGGAAAGTCTGTGCACTTAGGCAGTGACTTAACTTTTTATTCAAAAAAGACCCCAAAAGTATCTTGGAATGTCTTGAAAGCGTACACAGTCATAGTCAAGCATGCCCTGAACAAGAATCCGTTGAATATATTTGCATATCTCTTGAAGAATATTTTAAATGAATTTTTGAAAATCCGGAAAGCGATCCATGCACTTGGACATTCCAAGTATGTTGGAATGTCTTGAAATTGTACTCAGTCATAGTCAACGACGCCCTGAACAAGAATCCATTGAAAATATTTGCATATCGCTTAAGGAATATTTTTAATGAATTTTTGAAAATCAGGAAAGCAATCCATGCACTTAGGCAGTGACTTAACTTTTTTGTCAAAAAAGACCCCAAAAGTATCTTGGAATGTCTTGAAATTGTACACAGTCATAGTCAAGCATGCCCTGAACAAGAAACCGTTGAATATATTTGCATATCTCTTGAAGAATATTTTTAATGAATTTTTGAAAATCCGAAAAGCGATCCATGCACTTGGACATTCCAAGTATGTTGGAATGTCTTGAAATTGTACTCAGTCATAGTCAACGACGCCCTGAACAAGAATCAATTGAAAATATTTGCATATCTCTTAAGGAATATTTTTAATGAATTTTTGAAAATGAGGAAAGTCTGTGCACTTAGGCAGTGACTTAACTTTTTATTCAAAAAAGACCCCAAAAGTATCTTGATATGTCTTGAAATTGTACACAGTCATAGTCAAGCATGCCCTGAACAAGAATCCGTTGAATATATTTGCATATCTCTTGAAGAATATTTTTAATGAACTTTTGAAAATCAGGAAAGCGATCCATGCACTTGGACATTCCAAGTATGTTGGAATGTCTTGAAATTGTACTCAGTCATAGTCAACGACGCCCTGAACAAGAATCCGTTGAAAATATTTGCATATCGTTTAAGGAATATTTTTAAAGAATTTCTGAAAATCAGGAAAGCGATCCATGCACTTAGGCAGTGACTTAACTTTTTCGTCAAAAAAGACCCCAAAAGTATCTTGGAATGTCTTGAAATTGTACACAGTCATAGTCAAGCATGCCCTGAACAAGAATCCGTTGAATATATTTGCATATCTCTTGAAGAATATTTTGAATGAACTTTTGAAAATCAGGAAAGCGATCCATGCACTTGGACATTCCAAGTATGTTGGAATGTCTTGAAATTGTACTCAGTCATAGTCAACGACGCCCTGAACAAGAATCCGTTGAAAATATTTGCATATCGCTTAAGGAATATTTTTAATGAATTTTTGAAAATCAGGAAAGCGATCCATGCACTTAGGCAGTGACTTAACTTTTTCGTCAAAAAAGACCCCAAAAGTATCTTGGAATGTCTTGAAATTGTACACAGTCATAGTCAAGCATGCCCTGAACAAGAATCCGTTGAATATATTTGCATATCTCTTGAAGAATATTTTTAATGAATTTTTGAAAATCCGAAAAGCGATCCATGCACTTGGACATTCCAAGTATGTTGGAATGTCTTGAAATTGTACTCAGTCATAGTCAACGACGCTCTGAACAAGAATCAATTGAAAATATTTGCATATCTCTTAAGGAATATTTTTAATGAATTTTTGAAAATGAGGAATTTCTGTGCACTTAGGCAGTGACTTAACTTTTTATTCAAAAAAGACCCCAAAAGTATCTTGGAATGTCTTGAAATTGTACACAGTCATAGTCAAGCATGCCCTGAACAAGAATCCGTTGAATATATTTGCATATCTCTTGAAGAATATTTTTAATGAACTTTTGAAAATCAGGAAAGCGATCCATGTACCTGGACATTCAAAGTATGTTGGAATGTCTTGAAATTGTACACAGTCATAGTCAAGCATGCCCTGAACAAGAATCCGTTGAATATATTTGCATATCTCTTGAAGAATATTTTTAATGAATTTTTGAAAATCCGAAAAGCGATCCATGCACTTGGACATTCAAAGTATGTTGGAATGTCTTGAAATTGTACTCAGTCATAGTCAACGACGCCCTGAACAAGAATCAATTGAAAATATTTGCATATCTCTTAAGGAATATTTTTAATGAATTTTTGAAAATGAGGAAAGTCTGTGCACTTAGGCAGTGACTTAACTTTTTATTCAAAAAAGACCCCAAAAGTATCTTGGAATGTCTTGAAATTGTACACAGCCATAGTCAAGCATGCCCTGAACAAGAATCCGTTGAATATATTTGCATATCTCTTGAAGAATATTTTTAATGAACTTTTGAAAATCAGGAAAGCGATCCATGCACTTGGACATTCCAAGTATGTTGGAATGTCTTGAAATTGTACTCAGTCATAGTCAACGACGCCCTGAACAAGAATCCGTTGAAAATATTTGCATATCGTTTAAGGAATATTTTTAAAGAATTTCTGAAAATCAGGAAAGCGATCCATGCACTTAGGCAGTGACTTAACTTTTTCGTCAAAAAAGACCCCAAAAGTATCTTGGAATGTCTTGAAATTGTACACAGTCATAGTCAAGAATGCCCTGAACAAGAATCTGTTGAATATATTTGCATATCTCTTGAAGAATATTTTTAATGAATTTTTGAAAATCCGGAAAGCGATCCATGCACTTGGACATTCCAAGTATGTTGGAATGTCTTGAAATTGTACTCGGTCATAGTCAACGACGCCCTGAACAAGAATCCATTGAAAATATTTGCATATCTCTTAAGGAATATTTTTAATGAATTTTTGAAAATGAGGAAAGTCTGTGCACTTAGGCAGTGACTTAACTTTTTATTCAAAAAAGACCCCAAAAGTATCTTGGAATGTCTTGAAATTGTACACAGTCATAGTCAAGCATGCCCTGAACAAGAATCCGTTGAATATATTTGCATATCTCTTGAAGAATATTTTTAATGAACTTTTGAAAATCAGGAAAGCGATCCATGCACTTGGACATTCCAAGTATGTTGGAATGTCTTGAAATTGTACTCAGTCATAGTCAACGACGCCCTGAACAAGAATCCGTTGAAAATATTTGCATATCGTTTAAGGAATATTTTTAATGAATTTTTGAAAATGATGAAAGTCTGTGCATTTAGGCAGTGACTTAACTTTTTATTCAAAAAAGACCCCAAAGGTATCTTGGAATGTCTTGAAATTGTACACAGTCATAGTCAAGCATGCCCTGAACAAGAATCCGTTGAATATATTTGCATATCTCTTGAAGAATATTTTTAATGAACTTTTGAAAATCAGGAAAGCGATCCATGCACTTGGACATTCCAAGTATGTTGGAATGTCTTGAAATTGTACTCAGTCATAGTCAACGACGCCCTGAACAAGAATCCGTTGAAAATATTTGCATATCGCTTAAGGAATATTTCTAATGAATTTTTGAAAATCAGGAAAGCGATCCATGCACTTAGGCAGTGACTTAACTTTTTTGTCAAAAAAGACCCCAAACGTATCTTGGAATGTCTTGAAATTGTACACAGTCATAGTCAAGCATGCCCTGAACAAGAATCCGTTGAATATATTTGCATATCTCTTGAAGAATATTTTTAATGAACTTTTGAAAATCAGGAAAGCGATCCATGTACCTGGACATTCAAAGTATGTTGGAATGTCTTGAAATTGTACACAGTCATAGTCAAGCATGCCCTGAACAAGAATCCGTTGAATATATTTGCATATCTCTTGAAGAATATTTTTAATGAATTTTTGAAAATCCGAAAAGCGATCCATGCACTTGGACATTCAAAGTATGTTGGAATGTCTTGAAATTGTACTCAGTCATAGTCAACGACGCCCTGAACAAGAATCAATTGAAAATATTTGCATATCTCTTAAGGAATATTTTTAATGAATTTTTGAAAATGAGGAAAGTCTGTGCACTTAGGCAGTGACTTAACTTTTTATTCAAAAAAGACCCCAAAAGTATCTTGGAATGTCTTGAAATTGTACACAGTCATAGTCAAGCATGCCCTGAACAAGAATCCGTTGAATATATTTGCATATCTCTTGAAGAATATTTTTAATGAACTTTTGAAAATCAGGAAAGCGATCCATGCACTTGGACATTCCAAGTATGTTGGAATGTCTTGAAATTGTACTCAGTCATAGTCAACGACGCCCTGAACAAGAATCCGTTGAAAATATTTGCATATCGTTTAAGGAATATTTTTAAAGAATTTCTGAAAATCAGGAAAGCGATCCATGCACTTAGGCAGTGACTTAACTTTTTCGTCAAAAAAGACCCCAAAAGTATCTTGGAATGTCTTGAAATTGTACACAGTCATAGTCAAGCATGCCCTGAACAAGAATCCGTTGAATATATTTGCATATCTCTTGAAGAATATTTTTAATGAATTTTTGAAAATCCGGAAAGCGATCCATGCACTTGGACATTCCAAGTATGTTGGAATGTCTTGAAATTGTACTCGGTCATAGTCAACGACGCCCTGAACAAGAATCCGTTGAATATATTTGCATATCTCTTGAAGAATATTTTTAATGAACTTTTGAAAATCAGGAAAGCGATCCATGCACTTGGACATTCCAAGTATGTTGGAATGTCTTGAAATTGTACTCAGTCATAGTCAACGACGCCCTGAACAAGAATCCGTTGAAAATATTTGCATATCGTTTAAGGAATATTTTTAATGAATTTTTGAAAATGATGAAAGTCTGTGCATTTAGGCAGTGACTTAACTTTTTATTCAAAAAAGACCCCAAAGGTATCTTGGAATGTCTTGAAATTGTACACAGTCATAGTCAAGCATGCCCTGAACAAGAATCCGTTGAATATATTTGCATATCTCTTGAAGAATATTTTTAATGAACTTTTGAAAATCAGGAAAGCGATCCATGCACTTGGACATTCCAAGTATGTTGGAATGTCTTGAAATTGTACTCAGTCATAGTCAACGACGCCCTGAACAAGAATCCGTTGAAAATATTTGCATATCGCTTAAGGAATATTTCTAATGAATTTTTGAAAATCAGGAAAGCGATCCATGCACTTAGGCAGTGACTTAACTTTTTTGTCAAAAAAGACCCCAAACGTATCTTGGAATGTCTTGAAATTGTACACAGTCATAGTCAAGCATGCCCTGAACAAGAATCCGTTGAATATATTTGCATATCTCTTGAAGAATATTTTTAATGAACTTTTGAAAATCAGGAAAGCGATCCATGCACTTGGACATTCCAAGTATGTTGGAATGTCTTGAAATTGTACTCAGTCATAGTCAACGACGCCCTGAACAAGAATCCGTTGAAAATATTTGCGTATCGTTTAAGGAATATTTTTAAAGAATTTCTGAAAATCAGGAAAGCGATCCATGCACTTAGGCAGTGACTTAACTTTTTCGTCAAAAAAGACCCCAAAAGTATCTTGGAATGTCTTGAAATTGTACACAGTCATAGTCAAGAATGCCCTGAACAAGAATCCGTTGAATATATTTGCATATCTCTTGAAGAATATTTTTAATGAATTTTTGAAAATCCGGAAAGTGATCCATGCACTTGGACATTCCAAGTATGTTGGAATGTCTTGAAATTGTACTCGGTCATAGTCAACGACGCCCTGAACAAGAATCCATTGAAAATATTTGCATATCTCTTAAGGAATATTTTTAATGAATTTTTGAAAATGATGAAAGTCTGTGCACTTAGGCAGTGACTTAACTTTTTATTCAAAAAAGACCCCAAAGGTATCTTGGAATGTCTTGAAATTGTACACAGTCATAGTCAAGCATGCCCTGAACAAGAATCCGTTGAATATATTTGCATATCTCTTGAAGAATATTTTTAATGAATTTTTGAAAATCCGGAAAGCGATCCATGCACTTGGACATTCCAAGTATGTTGGAATGTCTTGAAATTGTACTCGGTCATAGTCAACGACGCCCTGAACAAGAATCCATTGAAAATATTTGCATATCTCTTAAGGAATATTTTTAATGAATTTTTGAAAGTCTGTGCACTTAGGCAGTGACTTAACTTTTTATTCAAAAAAGACCCCAAAAGTATCTTGGAATGTCTTGAAATTGTACACAGTCATAGTCAAGCATGCCCTGAACAAGAATCCGTTGAATATATTTGCATATCTCTTGAAGAATATTTTTAATGAACTTTTGAAAATCAGGAAAGCGATCCATGCACTTGGACATTCCAAGTATGTTGGAATGTCTTGAAATTGTACTCAGTCATAGTCAACGACGCCCTGAACTAGAATCCGTTGAAAATATTTGCATATCGTTTAAGGAATATTTTTAAAGAATTTCTGAAAATCAGGAAAGCGATCCATGCACTTAGGCAGTGACTTAACTTTTTCGTCAAAAAAGACCCCAAAAGTATCTTGGAATGTCTTGAAATTGTACACAGTCATAGTCAAGCATGCCCTGAACAAGAATCCGTTGAATATATTTGCATATCTCTTGAAGAATATTTTTAATGAATTTTTGAAAATCCGGAAAGCGATCCATGCACTTGGACATTCCAAGTATGTTGGAATGTCTTGAAATTGTACTCGGTCATAGTCAACGACGCCCTGAACAAGAATCCATTGAAAATATTTGCATATCTCTTAAGGAATATTTTTAATGAATTTTTGAAAATGATGAAAGTCTGTGCACTTAGGCAGTGACTTAACTTTTTATTCAAAAAAGACCCAAAAGGTATCTTGGAATGTCTCGAAATTGTACACAGTCATAGTCAAGCATGCCCTGAACAAGAATCCGTTGAATATATTTGCATATCTCTTGAAGAATATTTTTAATGAACTTTTGAAAATCAGGAAAGCGATCCATGCACTTGGACATTCCAAGTATGTTGGAATGTCTTGAAATTGTACTCAGTCATAGTCAACGACGCCCTGAACAAGAATCCGGTGAAAATATTTGCATATCGCTTAAGGAATATTTTTAATGAATTTTTGAAAATCAGGAAAGCGATCCATGCACTTAGGCAGTGACTTAACTTTTTCGTCAAAAAAGACCCCAAAAGTATCTTGGAATGTCTTGAAATTGTACACAGTCATAGTCAAGCATGCCCTGAACAAGAATCCGTTGAATATATTTGCATATCTCTTGAAGAATATTTTTAATGAATTTTTGAAAATCCGAAAAGCGATCCATGCACTTGGACATTCCAAGTATGTTGGAATGTCTTGAAATTGTACTCAGTCATAGTCAACGACGCCCTGAACAAGAATCAATTGAAAATATTTGCATATCTCTTAAGGAATATTTTTAATGAATTTTTGAAAATGAGGAAAGTCTGTGCACTTAGGCAGTGACTTAACTTTTTATTCAAAAAAGACCCCAAAAGTATCTTGGAATGTCTTGAAATTGTACACAGTCATAGTCAAGCATGCCCTGAACAAGAATCCGTTGAATATATTTGCATATCTCTTGAAGAATATTTTTAATGAACTTTTGAAAATCAGGAAAGCGATCCATGCACTTGGACATTCCAAGTATGTTGGAATGTCTTGAAATTGTACTCGGTCATAGTCAACGACGCCCTGAACAAGAATCCATTGAAAATATTTGCATATCTCTTAAGGAATATTTTTAATGAATTTTTGAAAATGATGAAAGTCTGTGCACTTAGGCAGTGACTTAACTTTTTATTCAAAAAAGACCCCAAAGGTATCTTGGAATGTCTCGAAATTGTACACAGTCATAGTCAAGCATGCCCTGAACAAGAATCCGTTGAATATATTTGCATATCTCTTGAAGAATATTTTTAATGAACTTTTGAAAATCAGGAAAGCGATCCATGCACTTGGACATTCCAAGTATGTTGGAATGTTTTGAAATTGTACTCAGTCATAGTCAACGACGCCCTGAACAAGAATCCGTTGAAAATATTTGCATATCGCTTAAGGAATATTTTTAATGAATTTTTGAAAATCAGGAAAGCGATTCATGCACTTAGGCAGTGACTTAACTTTTTATTCAAAAAAGACCCCAAAAGTATCTTGGAATGTCTTGAAATTGTACACAGTCATAGTCAAGCATGCCCTGAACAAGAATCCGTTGAATATATTTGCATATCTCTTGAAGAATATTTTTAATGAATTTTTGAAAATCCGAAAAGCGATCCATGCACTTGGACATTCCAAGTATGTTGGAATGTCTTGAAATTGTACTCAGTCATAGTCAACGACGCCCTGAACAAGAATCAATTGAAAATATTTGCATATCTCTTAAGGAATATTTTTAATGAATTTTTGAAAATGATGAAAGTCTGTGCACTTAGGCAGTGACTTAACTTTTTATTCAAAAAAGACCCCAAAAGTATCTTGGAATGTCTTGAAATTGTACACAGTCATAGTCAAGCATGCCCTGAACAAGAATCCGTTGAATATATTTGCATATCTCTTGAAGAATATTTTTAATGAACTTTTGAAAATCAGGAAAGCGATCCATGCACTTGGACATTCCAAGTATGTTGGAATGTCTTGAAATTGTACTCAGTCATAGTCAACGACGCCCTGAACAAGAATCCGTTGAAAATATTTGCATATCGTTTAAGGAATATTTTTAAAGAATTTCTGAATATCAGGAAAGCGATCCATGCACTTAGGCAGTGACTTAACTTTTTCGTCAAAAAAGACCCCAAAAGTATCTTGGAATGTCTTGAAATTGTACACAGTCATAGTCAAGAGTGCCCTGAACAAGAATCCGTTGAATATATTTGCATATCTCTTGAAGAATATTTTTAATGAATTTTTGAAAATCCGGAAAGCGATCCATGCACTTGGACATTCCAAGTATGTTGGAATGTCTTGAAATTGTACTCGGTCATAGTCAACGACGCCCTGAACAAGAATCCATTGAAAATATTTGCATATCTCTTAAGGAATATTTTTAATGAATTTTTGAAAATGATGAAAGTCTGTGCACTTAGGCAGTGACTTAACTTTTTATCCAAAAAAGACCCCAAAGGTATCTTGGAATGTCTTGAAATTGTACACAGTCATAGTCAAGCATGCCCTGAACAAGAATCCGTTGAATATATTTGCATATCTCTTGAAGAATATTTTTAATGAACTTTTGAAAATCAGGAAAGCGATCCATGCACTTGGACATTCCAAGTATGTTGGAATGTCTTGAAATTGTACTCAGTCATAGCCAACGACGCCCTGAACAAGAATCCGTTGAAAATATTTGCATATCGTTTAAGGAATATTTTTAAAGAATTTCTGAAAATCAGGAAAGCGATCCATGCACTTAGGCAGTGACTTAACTTTTTCTTCAAAAAAGACCCCAAAAGTATCTTGGAATGTCTTGAAATTGTACACAGTCATAGTCAAGAATGCCCTGAACAAGAATCCGTTGAATATATTTGCATATCTCTTGAAGAATATTTTTAATGAATTTTTGAAAATCCGGAAAGCGATCCATGCACTTGGACATTCCAAGTATGTTGGAATGTCTTGAAATTGTACTCGGTCATAGTCAACGACGCCCTGAACAAGAATCCATTGAAAATATTTGCATATCTCTTAAGGAATATTTTTAATGAATTTTTGAAAATGATGAAAGTCTGTGCACTTAGGCAGTGACTTAACTTTTTATCCAAAAAAGACCCCAAAGGTATCTTGGAATGTCTTGAAATTGTACACAGTCATAGTCAAGCATGCCCTGAACAAGAATCCGTTGAATATATTTGCATATCTCTTGAAGAATATTTTTAATGAACTTTTGAAAATCAGGAAAGCGATCCATGCACTTAGGCAGTGACTTAACTTTTTTGTCAAAAAAGACCCCAAAAGTATCTTGGAATGTCTTGAAATTGTACACAGTCATAGTCAAGCATGCCCTGAACAAGAATCCGTTGAATATATTTGCATATCTCTTGAAGAATATTTTTAATGAACTTTTGAAAATCAGGAAAGCGATCCATGCACTTGGACATTCCAAGTATGTTGGAATGTCTTGAAATTGTAATCAGTCATAGTCAACGATGCCCTGAACAAGAATCCGTTGAAAATATTTGCATATCGTTTAAGGAATATTTTTAAAGAATTTCTGAAAATCAGGAAAGCGATCCATGCACTTAGGCAGTGACTTAACTTTTTATTCAAAAAAGACCCCAAAAGTATCTTGGAATGTCTTGAAATTGTACACAGTCATAGTCAAGCATGCCCTGAACAAGAATCCGTTGAATATATTTGCATATCGCTTAAGGAATATTTTTAATGAATTTTTGAAAATCAGGAAAGCGATCCATGCACTTGGACATTCCAAGTATGTTGGAATGTCTTGAAATTGTACTCAGTCATAGTCAACGACGCCCTGAACAAGAATCCGTTGAAAATATTTGCATATCGCTTCAGGAATATTTTAAATGAATTTTTGAAAATCAGGAAAGCGATCCATGCACTGAGGCAGTGACTTAACTTTTTTGTCAAAAAAGACCCCAAAAGTATCTTGGAATGTCTTGAAATTGTACACAGTCATAGTCAAGCATGCCCTGAACAAGAATCCGTTGAATATATTTGCATATCTCTTGAGGAATATTTTTAATGAATTTTTGAAAATGATGAAAGTCTGTGCACTTAGGCAGTGACTTAACTTTTTATCCAAAAAAGACCCCAAAGGTATCTTGGAATGTCTTGAAATTGTACACAGTCATAGTCAAGCATGCCCTGAACAAGAATCCGTTGAATATATTTGCATATCTCTTGAAGAATATTTTTAATGAACTTTTGAAAATCAGGAAAGCGATCCATGCACTTGGACATTCCAAGTATGTTGGAATGTCTTGAAATTGTACTCAGTCATAGCCAACGACGCCCTGAACAAGAATCCGTTGAAAATATTTGCATATCGTTTAAGGAATATTTTTAAAGAATTTCTGAAAATCAGGAAAGCGATCCATGCACTTAGGCAGTGACTTAACTTTTTCTTCAAAAAAGACCCCAAAAGTATCTTGGAATGTCTTGAAATTGTACACAGTCATAGTCAAGAATGCCCTGAACAAGAATCCGTTGAATATATTTGCATATCTCTTGAAGAATATTTTTAATGAATTTTTGAAAATCCGGAAAGCGATCCATGCACTTGGACATTCCAAGTATGTTGGAATGTCTTGAAATTGTACTCGGTCATAGTCAACGACGCCCTGAACAAGAATCCATTGAAAATATTTGCATATCTCTTAAGGAATATTTTTAATGAATTTTTGAAAATGATGAAAGTCTGTGCACTTAGGCAGTGACTTAACTTTTTATCCAAAAAAGACCCCAAAGGTATCTTGGAATGTCTTGAAATTGTACACAGTCATAGTCAAGCATGCCCTGAACAAGAATCCGTTGAATATATTTGCATATCTCTTGAAGAATATTTTTAATGAACTTTTGAAAATCAGGAAAGCGATCCATGCACTTAGGCAGTGACTTAACTTTTTTGTCAAAAAAGACCCCAAAAGTATCTTGGAATGTCTTGAAATTGTACACAGTCATAGTCAAGCATGCCCTGAACAAGAATCCGTTGAATATATTTGCATATCTCTTGAAGAATATTTTTAATGAACTTTTGAAAATCAGGAAAGCGATCCATGCACTTGGACATTCCAAGTATGTTGGAATGTCTTGAAATTGTAATCAGTCATAGTCAACGATGCCCTGAACAAGAATCCGTTGAAAATATTTGCATATCGTTTAAGGAATATTTTTAAAGAATTTCTGAAAATCAGGAAAGCGATCCATGCACTTAGGCAGTGACTTAACTTTTTATTCAAAAAAGACCCCAAAAGTATCTTGGAATGTCTTGAAATTGTACACAGTCATAGTCAAGCATGCCCTGAACAAGAATCCGTTGAATATATTTGCATATCGCTTAAGGAATATTTTTAATGAATTTTTGAAAATCAGGAAAGCGATCCATGCACTTGGACATTCCAAGTATGTTGGAATGTCTTGAAATTGTACTCAGTCATAGTCAACGACGCCCTGAACAAGAATCCGTTGAAAATATTTGCATATCGCTTCAGGAATATTTTAAATGAATTTTTGAAAATCAGGAAAGCGATCCATGCACTGAGGCAGTGACTTAACTTTTTTGTCAAAAAAGACCCCAAAAGTATCTTGGAATGTCTTGAAATTGTACACAGTCATAGTCAAGCATGCCCTGAACAAGAATCCGTTGAATATATTTGCATATCTCTTGAAGAATATTTTTAATGAACTTTTGAAAATCAGGAAAGCGATCCATGCACTTGGACATTCCAAGTATGTTGGAATGTCTTGAAATTGTACTCAGTCATAGTCAACGACGCCCTGAACAAGAATCCGTTGAAAATATTTGCATATCGTTTAAGGAATATTTTTAAAGAATTTCTGAAAATCAGGAAAGCGATCCATGCACTTAGGCAGTGACTTAACTTTTTCGTCAAAAAAGACCCCAAAAGTATCTTGGAATGTCTTGAAATTGTACACAGTCATAGTCAAGAGTGCCCTGAACAAGAATCCGTTGAATATATTTGCATATCTCTTGAAGAATATTTTTAATGAATTTTTGAAAATCCGGAAAGCGATCCATGCACTTGGACATTCCAAGTATGTTGGAATGTCTTGAAATTGTACTCGGTCATAGTCAACGACGCCCTGAACAAGAATCCATTGAAAATATTTGCATATCTCTTAAGGAATATTTTTAATGAATTTTTGAAAATGATGAAAGTCTGTGCACTTAGGCAGTGACTTAACTTTTTATCCAAAAAAGACCCCAAAGGTATCTTGGAATGTCTTGAAATTGTACACAGTCATAGTCAAGCATGCCCTGAACAAGAATCCGTTGAATATATTTGCATATCTCTTGAAGAATATTTTTAATGAACTTTTGAAAATCAGGAAAGCGATCCATGCACTTGGACATTCCAAGTATGTTGGAATGTCTTGAAATTGTACTCAGTCATAGTCAACGACGCCCTGAACAAGAATCCGTTGAAAATATTTGCATATCGCTTAAGGAATATTTTTAATGAATTTTTGAAAATCAGGAAAGCGATCCATGCACTTAGGCAGTGACTTAACTTTTTTGTCAAAAAAGACCCCAAAAGTATCTTGGAATGTCTTGAAATTGTTCACAGTCATAGTCAAGCATGCCCTGAACAAGAATCCGTTGAATATATTTGCATATCTCTTGAAGAATATTTTTAATGAATTTTTGAAAATCCGAAAAGCGATCCATGCACTTGGACATTCCAAGTATGTTGGAATGTCTTTAAATTGTACTCAGTCATAGTCAACGACGCCCTGAACAAGAATCCGTTGAAAATATTTGCATATCGTTTAAGGAATATTTTTAAAGAATTTCTGAAAATCAGGAAAGCGATCCATGCACTTAGGCAGTGACTTAACTTTTTCGTCAAAAAAGACCCCAAAAGTATCTTGGAATGTCTTGAAATTGTACACAGTCATAGTCAAGCATGCCCTGAACAAGAATCCGTTGAATATATTTGCATATCTCTTGAAGAATATTTTAAATGAATTTTTGAAAATCCGGAAAGCGATCCATGCACTTGGACATTCCAAGTATGTTGGAATGTCTTGAAATTGTACTCAGTCATAGTCAACAACGCCCTGAACAAGAATCCATTGAAAATATTTGCATATCTCTTAAGGAATATTTTTAATGAATTTTTGAAAATGAGGAAAGTCTGTGCACTTAGGCAGTGACTTAACTTTTTATTCAAAAAAGACCCCAAAAGTATCTTGGAATGTCTTGAAATTGTACACAGTCATAGTCAAGCATGCCCTGAACAAGAATCCGTTGAATATATTTGCATATCTCTTGAAGAATATTTTTAATGAACTTTTGAAAATCAGGAAAGCGATCCATGCACTTGGACATTCCAAGTATGTTGGAATGTCTTGAAATTGTACTCAGTCATAGTCAACGACGCCCTGAACAAGAATCCGTTGAAAATATTTGCATATCGCTTAAGGAATATTTTTAATGAATTTTTGAAAATCAGGAAAGCGATCCATGCACTTAGGCAGTGACTTAACTTTTTCGTCAAAAAAGACCCCAAAAGTATCTTGGAATGTCTTGAAATTGTACACAGTCATAGTCAAGCATGCCCTGAACAAGAATCCGTTGAATATATTTGCATATCTCTTGAAGAATATTTTTAATGAATTTTTCAAAATCCGAAAAGCGATCCATGCACTTGGACATTCCAAGTATGTTGGAATGTCTTGAAATTGTACTCAGTCATAGTCAACGACGCCCTGAACAAGAATCAATTGAAAATATTTGCATATCTCTTAAGGAATATTTTTAATGAATTTTTGAAAATTAGGAAAGCGATCCATGCACTTAGGCAGTGACTTAACTTTTGATGTTTTTGGTTTGTTTTTAAAGCATTAAAGCTGCAGGAGTTCATCCATGTCGCCCAGTCGCTGGAAACAAACGTTTGGACACCATGGATCACACAGCAGGAAATAAGGTGAGACGGAGGAAACGATCCATTTGCCCTGATGCACTTAGTGACTTGACTTTTTTTTCAAAAAAGACCCCAAAAGTATCTTGGAATGTCTTGAAATTGTACACAGTCATAGTCAAGCATGCCCTGAACAAGAATCCGTTGAATATATTTGCATATCTCTTGAGGAATATTTTTAATGAATTTTTGAAAATCAGGAAAGCGATCCATGCACTTAGGCAGTGACTTAACTTTTGATGTTTTTGGGTTGTTTTTAAAGAATTAAAGCTGCAGGAGTTCATCCATGTCGTCCAGTCGCTGGAAACAAACGTTTGGACACCGTGGATCACACAGCAGGATATCAGGTGAGACGAATGAAACGATCCATTTGCCCTGATGCACTTAGTGACTTGACTTTTTTTTCAAAAAAAAACCCAAAAGTAAATTGGAATGTCTTGAAATTGTACACAGTCATAGTCAAGCATGCCCTGAACAAGAATCCGTTGAATATATTTGCATATCTCTTGAAGAATATTTTTAATGAATTTTTGAAAATCCGGAAAGCGATCCATGCACTTGGATATTCCAAGTATGTTGGAATGTCTTGAAATTGTACTCAGTCATAGTCAACGACGCCCTGAACAAGAATCCGTTGAAAATATTTGCATATCGCTTAAGGAATATTTTTAATGAATTTTTGAAAATCAGGAAAGCAATCCATGCACTTAGGCAGTGACTTAACTTTTTTGTCAAAAAAGACCCCAAAAGTATCTTGGAATGTCTTGAAATTGTACACAGTCATAGTCAAGCATGCCCTGAACAAGAAACCGTTGAATATATTTGCATATCTCTTGAAGAATATTTTTAATGAATTTTTGAAAATCCGAAAAGCGATCCATGCACTTGGACATTCCAAGTATGTTGGAATGTCTTGAAATTGTACTCAGTCATAGTCAACGACGCCCTGAACAAGAATCAATTGAAAATATTTGCATATCTCTTAAGGAATATTTTTAATGAATTTTTGAAAATGAGGAAAGTCTGTGCACTTAGGCAGTGACTTAACTTTTTATTCAAAAAAGACCACAAAAGTATCTTGGAATGTCTTGAAATTGTACACAGTCATAGTCAAGCAAGCCCTGAACAAGAATCCGTTGAATATATTTGCATATCTCTTGAAGAATATTTTTAATGAACTTTTGAAAATCAGGAAAGCGATCCATGCACTTGGACATTCCAAGTATGTTGGAATGTCTTGAAATTGTACTCAGTCATAGTCAACAACGCCCTGAACAAGAATCCGTTGAAAATATTTGCATATCGCTTAAGGAATATTTTTAATGAATTTTTGAAAATCAGGAAAGCGATCCATGCACTTAGGCAGTGACTTAACTTTTTCGTCAAAAAAGACCCCAAAAGTATCTTGGAATGTCTTGAAATTGTACACAGTCATAGTCAAGCATGCCCTGAACAAGAATCCGTTGAATATATTTGCATATCTCTTGAAGAATATTTTTAATGAACTTTTGAAAATCAGGAAAGCCATCCATGTACTTGGACATTCAAAGTATGTTGGAATGTCTTGAAATTGTACTCGGTCATAGTCAACGACGCCCTGAACAAGAATCCGTTGAAAATATTTGCATATCGCTTAAGGAATATTTTTAATGAATTTTTGAAAATCAGGAAAGCCATCCATGCACTTAGGCAGTGACTTAACTTTTTCGTCAAAAAAGACCCCAAAAGTATCTTGGAATGTCTTGAAATTGTACACAGTCATAGTCAAGCATGCCCTGAACAAGAATCCGTTGAATATATTTGCATATCTCTTGAAGAATATTTTTAATGAACTTTTGAAAATCAGGAAAGCGATCCATGCACTTGGACATTCCAAGTATGTTGGAATGTCTTGAAATTGTACTCAGTCATAGTCAACGACGCCCTGAACAAGAATCCGTTGAAAATATTTGCATATCGCTTAAGGAATATTTTTAATGAATTTTTGAAAATCAGGAAAGCGATCCATGCACTTAGGCAGTGACTTAACTTTTTCGTCAAAAAAGACCCCAAAAGTATCTTGGAATGTCTTGAAATTGTACACAGTCATAGTCAAGCATGCCCTGAACAAGAATCCGTTGAATATATTTGCATATCTCTTGAAGAATATTTTTAATGAATTTTTGAAAATCCGAAAAGCACCATGCACTTGGACATTCCAAGTATGTTGGAATGTCTTGAAATTGTACTCAGTCATAGTCAACGACGCTCTGAACAAGAATCAATTGAAAATATTTGCATATCTCTTAAGGAATATTTTTAATGAATTTTTGAAAATGAGGAAAGTCTGTGCACTTAGGCAGTGACTTAACTTTTTATTCAAAAAAGACCCCAAAAGTATCTTGGAATGTCTTGAAATTGTACACAGTCATAGTCAAGCATGCCCTGAACAAGAATCCGTTGAATATATTTGCATATCTCTTGAAGAATATTTTTAATGAACTTTTGAAAATCCGGAAAGCGATCCATGTACTTGGACATTCAAAGTATGTTGGAATGTCTTGAAATTGTACTCGGTCATAGTCAACGACGCCCTGAACAAGAATCCGTTGAAAATATTTGCATATCGCTTAAGGAATATTTTTAATGAATTTTTGAAAATGATGAAAGTCTGTGCACTTAGGCAGTGACTTAACTTTTTATTCAAAAAAGACCCCAAAGGTATCTTGGAATGTCTTGAAATTGTACACAGTCATAGTCAAGCATGCCCTGAACAAGAATCCGTTGAATATATTTGCATATCTCTTGAAGAATATTTTTAATGAAATTTTGAAAATCAGGAAAGCGATCCATGCACTTGGACATTCCAAGTATGTTGGAATGTCTTGAAATTGTACTCAGTCATAGTCAACGACGCCCTGAACAAGAATCCGTTGAAAATATTTGCATATCGTTTAAGGAATATTTTTAAAGAATTTCTGAAAATCAGGAAAGCGATCCATGCACTTAGGCAGTGACTAAACTTTTTTGTCAAAAAAGACCCCAAAAGTATCTTGGAATGTCTTGAAATTGTACACAGTCATAGTCAAGCATGCCCTGAACAAGAATATGTTGAATATATTTGCATATCTCTTGAAGAATATTTTTAATTAATTTTTGAAAATCCGAAAAGCGATCCATGCACTTGGACATTCCAAGTATGTTGGAATGTCTTGAAATTGTACTCAGTCATAGTCAACGACGCCCTGAACAAGAATCAATTGAAAATATTTGCATATCTCTTAAGGAATATTTTTAATGAATTTTTGAAAATGAGGAAAGTCTGTGCACTTAGGCAGTGACTTAACTTTTTATTCAAAAAAGACCCCAAAAGTATCTTGGAATGTCTTGAAATTGTACACAGTCATAGTCAAGCATGCCCTGAACAAGAATCCGTTGAATATATTTGCATATCTCTTGAAGAATATTTTTAATGAACTTTTGAAAATCAGGAAAGCGATCCATGCACTTGGACATTCCAAGTATGTTGGAATGTCTTGAAATTGTACTCAGTCATAGTCAACGACGCCCTGAACAAGAATCCGTTGAAAATATTTGCATATCGTTTAAGGAATATTTTTAAAGAATTTCTGAAAATCAGGAAAGCGATCCATGCACTTAGGCAGTGACTTAACTTTTTCGTCAAAAAAGACCCCAAAAGTATCTTGGAATGTCTTGAAATTGTACACAGTCATAGTCAAGAATGCCCTGAACAAGAATCCGTTGAATATATTTGCATATCTCTTGAAGAATATTTTTAATGAATTTTTGAAAATCCGGAAAGCGATCCATGCACTTGGACATTCCAAGTATGTTGGAATGTCTTGAAATTGTACTCGGTCATAGTCAACGACGCCCTGAACAAGAATCAATTGAAAATATTTGCATATCTCTTAAGGAATATTTTTAATGAATTTTTGAAAATGAGGAAAGTCTGTGCACTTAGGCAGTGACTTAACTTTTTATTCAAAAAAGACCCCAAAAGTATCTTGGAATGTCTTGAAATTGTACACAGTCATAGTCAAGCATGCCCTGAACAAGAATCCGTTGAATATATTTGCATATCTCTTGAAGAATATTTTTAATGAACTTTTGAAAATCAGGAAAGCGATCCATGTACTTGGACATTCAAAGTATGTTGGAATGTCTTGAAATTGTACTCGGTCATAGTCAACGACGCCCTGAACAAGAATCCGTTTAAAATATTTGCATATCGCTTAAGGAATATTTTTAATGAATTTTTGAAAATCAGGAAAGCCATCCATGCACTTAGGCAGTGACTTAACTTTTTCGTCAAAAAAGACCCCAAAAGTATCTTGGAATGTCTTGAAATTGTACACAGTCATAGTCAAGCATGCCCTGAACAAGAATCCGTTGAATATATTTGCATATCTCTTGAAGAATATTTTTAATGAAATTTTGAAAATCAGGAAAGCGATCCATGCACTTGGACATTCCAAGTATGTTGGAATGTCTTGAAATTGTACTCAGTCATAGTCAACGACGCCCTGAACAAGAATCCGTTGAAAATATTTGCATATCGTTTAAGGAATATTTTTAAAGAATTTCTGAAAATCAGGAAAGCGATCCATGCACTTAGGCAGTGACTAAACTTTTTTGTCAAAAAAGACCCCAAAAGTATCTTGGAATGTCTTGAAATTGTACACAGTCATAGTCAAGCATGCCCTGAACAAGAATATGTTGAATATATTTGCATATCTCTTGAAGAATATTTTTAATTAATTTTTGAAAATCCGAAAAGCGATCCATGCACTTGGACATTCCAAGTATGTTGGAATGTCTTGAAATTGTACTCAGTCATAGTCAACGACGCCCTGAACAAGAATCAATTGAAAATATTTGCATATCTCTTAAGGAATATTTTTAATGAATTTTTGAAAATGAGGAAAGTCTGTGCACTTAGGCAGTGACTTAACTTTTTATTCAAAAAAGACCCCAAAAGTATCTTGGAATGTCTTGAAATTGTACACAGTCATAGTCAAGCATGCCCTGAACAAGAATCCGTTGAATATATTTGCATATCTCTTGAAGAATATTTTTAATGAACTTTTGAAAATCAGGAAAGCGATCCATGTACTTGGACATTCAAAGTATGTTGGAATGTCTTGAAATTGTACTCGGTCATAGTCAACGACGCCCTGAACAAGAATCCGTTTAAAATATTTGCATATCGCTTAAGGAATATTTTTAATGAATTTTTGAAAATCAGGAAAGCCATCCATGCACTTAGGCAGTGACTTAACTTTTTCGTCAAAAAAGACCCCAAAAGTATCTTGGAATGTCTTGAAATTGTACACAGTCATAGTCAAGCATGCCCTGAACAAGAATCCGTTGAATATATTTGCATATCTCTTGAAGAATATTTTTAATGAAATTTTGAAAATCAGGAAAGCGATCCATGCACTTGGACATTCCAAGTATGTTGGAATGTCTTGAAATTGTACTCAGTCATAGTCAACGACGCCCTGAACAAGAATCCGTTGAAAATATTTGCATATCGTTTAAGGAATATTTTTAAAGAATTTCTGAAAATCAGGAAAGCGATCCATGCACTTAGGCAGTGACTAAACTTTTTTGTCAAAAAAGACCCCAAAAGTATCTTGGAATGTCTTGAAATTGTACACAGTCATAGTCAAGCATGCCCTGAACAAGAATATGTTGAATATATTTGCATATCTCTTGAAGAATATTTTTAATTAATTTTTGAAAATCCGAAAAGCGATCCATGCACTTGGACATTCCAAGTATGTTGGAATGTCTTGAAATTGTACTCAGTCATAGTCAACGACGCCCTGAACAAGAATCAATTGAAAATATTTGCATATCTCTTAAGGAATATTTTTAATGAATTTTTGAAAATGAGGAAAGTCTGTGCACTTAGGCAGTGACTTAACTTTTTATTCAAAAAAGACCCCAAAAGTATCTTGGAATGTCTTGAAATTGTACACAGTCATAGTCAAGCATGCCCTGAACAAGAATCCGTTGAATATATTTGCATATCTCTTGAAGAATATTTTTAATGAACTTTTGAAAATCAGGAAAGCGATCCATGCACTTGGACATTCCAAGTATGTTGGAATGTCTTGAAATTGTACTCAGTCATAGTCAACGACGCCCTGAACAAGAATCCGTTGAAAATATTTGCATATCGTTTAAGGAATATTTTTAAAGAATTTCTGAAAATCAGGAAAGCGATCCATGCACTTAGGCAGTGACTTAACTTTTTCGTCAAAAAAAACCCCAAAAGTATCTTGGAATGTCTTGAAATTGTACACAGTCATAGTCAAGAATGCCCTGAACAAGAATCCGTTGAATATATTTGCATATCTCTTGAAGAATATTTTTAATGAATTTTTGAAAATCCGGAAAGCGATCCATGCACTTGGACATTCCAAGTATGTTGGAATGTCTTGAAATTGTACTCGGTCATAGTCAACGACGCCCTGAACAAGAATCAATTGAAAATATTTGCATATCTCTTAAGGAATATTTTTAATGAATTTTTGAAAATGAGGAAAGTCTGTGCACTTAGGCAGTGACTTAACTTTTTCGTCAAATAAGACCCCAAAAGTATCTTGGAATGTCTTGAAATTGTACACAGTCATAGTCAAGCATGCCCTGAACAAGAATCTGTTGAATATATTTGCATATCTCTTGAAGAATATTTTTAATGAACTTTTGAAAATCAGGAAAGCGATCCATGCACTTGGACATTCCAAGTATGTTGGAATGTCTTGAAATTGTACTCAGTCATAGTCAACGACGCCCTGAACAAGAATCCGTTGAAAATATTTGCATATCGTTTAAGGAATATTTTTAAAGAATTTCTGAAAATCAGGAAAGCGATCCATGCACTTAGGCAGTGACTAAACTTTTTTGTCAAAAAAGACCCCAAAAGTATCTTGGAATGTCTTGAAATTGTACACAGTCATAGTCAAGCATGCCCTGAACAAGAATATGTTGAATATATTTGCATATCTCTTGAAGAATATTTTTAATTAATTTTTGAAAATCCGAAAAGCGATCCATGCACTTGGACATTCCAAGTATGTTGGAATGTCTTGAAATTGTACTCAGTCATAGTCAACGACGCCCTGAACAAGAATCAATTGAAAATATTTGCATATCTCTTAAGGAATATTTTTAATGAATTTTTGAAAATGAGGAAAGTCTGTGCACTTAGGCAGTGACTTAACTTTTTATTCAAAAAAGACCCCAAAAGTATCTTGGAATGTCTTGAAATTGTACACAGTCATAGTCAAGCATGCCCTGAACAAGAATCCGTTGAATATATTTGCATATCTCTTGAAGAATATTTTTAATGAACTTTTGAAAATCAGGAAAGCGATCCATGCACTTGGACATTCCAAGTATGTTGGAATGTCTTGAAATTGTACTCAGTCATAGTCAACGACGCCCTGAACAAGAATCCGTTGAAAATATTTGCATATCGTTTAAGGAATATTTTTAAAGAATTTCTGAAAATCAGGAAAGCGATCCATGCACTTAGGCAGTGACTTAACTTTTTCGTCAAAAAAAACCCCAAAAGTATCTTGGAATGTCTTGAAATTGTACACAGTCATAGTCAAGAATGCCCTGAACAAGAATCCGTTGAATATATTTGCATATCTCTTGAAGAATATTTTTAATGAATTTTTGAAAATCCGGAAAGCGATCCATGCACTTGGACATTCCAAGTATGTTGGAATGTCTTGAAATTGTACTCGGTCATAGTCAACGACGCCCTGAACAAGAATCAATTGAAAATATTTGCATATCTCTTAAGGAATATTTTTAATGAATTTTTGAAAATGAGGAAAGTCTGTGCACTTAGGCAGTGACTTAACTTTTTCGTCAAATAAGACCCCAAAAGTATCTTGGAATGTCTTGAAATTGTACACAGTCATAGTCAAGCATGCCCTGAACAAGAATCTGTTGAATATATTTGCATATCTCTTGAAGAATATTTTTAATGAACTTTTGAAAATCAGGAAAGCGATCCATGCACTTGGACATTCCAAGTATGTTGGAATGTCTTGAAATTGTACTCAGTCATAGTCAACGACGCCCTGAACAAGAATCCGTTGAAAATATTTGCATATCGTTTAAGGAATATTTTTAAAGAATTTCTGAAAATCAGGAAAGCGATCCATGCACTTAGGCAGTGACTAAACTTTTTTGTCAAAAAAGACCCCAAAAGTATCTTGGAATGTCTTGAAATTGTACACAGTCATAGTCAAGCATGCCCTGAACAAGAATATGTTGAATATATTTGCATATCTCTTGAAGAATATTTTTAATTAATTTTTGAAAATCCGAAAAGCGATCCATGCACTTGGACATTCCAAGTATGTTGGAATGTCTTGAAATTGTACTCAGTCATAGTCAACGACGCCCTGAACAAGAATCAATTGAAAATATTTGCATATCTCTTAAGGAATATTTTTAATGAATTTTTGAAAATGAGGAAAGTCTGTGCACTTAGGCAGTGACTTAACTTTTTATTCAAAAAAGACCCCAAAAGTATCTTGGAATGTCTTGAAATTGTACACAGTCATAGTCAAGCATGCCCTGAACAAGAATCCGTTGAATATATTTGCATATCTCTTGAAGAATATTTTTAATGAACTTTTGAAAATCAGGAAAGCGATCCATGCACTTGGACATTCCAAGTATGTTGGAATGTCTTGAAATTGTACTCAGTCATAGTCAACGACGCCCTGAACAAGAATCCGTTGAAAATATTTGCATATCGTTTAAGGAATATTTTTAAAGAATTTCTGAAAATCAGGAAAGCGATCCATGCACTTAGGCAGTGACTTAACTTTTTCGTCAAAAAAGACCCCAAAAGTATCTTGGAATGTCTTGAAATTGTACACAGTCATAGTCAAGAATGCCCTGAACAAGAATCCGTTGAATATATTTGCATATCTCTTGAAGAATATTTTTAATGAATTTTTGAAAATCCGGAAAGCGATCCATGCACTTGGACATTCCAAGTATGTTGGAATGTCTTGAAATTGTACTCGGTCATAGTCAACGACGCCCTGAACAAGAATCCATTGAAAATATTTGCATATCTCTTAAGGAATATTTTTAATGAATTTTTGAAAATGATGAAAGTCTGTGCACTGAGGCAGTGACTTAACTTTTTTTTCAAAAAAGACCCCAAAGGTATCTTGGAATGTCTTGAAATTGTACACAGTCATAGTCAAGCATGCCCTGAACAAGAATCCATTGAATATATTTGCATATCTCTTGAAGAATATTTTTAATGAACTTTTGAAAATCAGGAAAGGGATCCATGTACTTGGACATTCAAAGTATGTAGGAATGTCTTGAAATTGTACTCAGTCATAGTCAACGACGCCCTGAACAAGAATCCGTTGAAAATATTTGCATATCGCTTAAGGAATATTTTTAATGAATTTTTGAAAATCAGGAAAGCGATCCATGCACTTAGGCAGTGACTTAACTTTTTCGTCAAAAAAGACCCCAAAAGTATCTTGGAATGTCTTGAAATTGTACACAGTCATAGTCAAGCATGCCCTGAACAAGAATCCGTTGAATATATTTGCATATCTCTTGAAGAATATTTTTAATGAACTTTTGAAAATCAGGAAAGCGATCCATGCACTTGGACATTCCAAGTATGTTGGAATGTCTTGAAATTGTACTCAGTCATAGTCAACGACGCCTTGAACAAGAATCCGTTGAAAATATTTGCATATCGCTTAAGGAATATTTTTAATGAATTTTTGAAAATCAGGAAAGCGATCCATGCACTTAGGCAGTGACTTAACTTTTTCGTCAAAAAAGACCCCAAAAGTATCTTGGAATGTCTTGAAATTGTACACAGTCATAGTCAAGCATGCCCTGAACAAGAATCCGTTGAATATATTTGCATATCTCTTGAAGAATATTTTTAAGGAATTTTTGAAAATCCGAAAAGCGATCCATGCACTTGGACATTCCAAGTATGTTGGAATGTCTTTAAATTGTACTCAGTCATAGTCAACGACGCCCTGAACAAGAATCAATTGAAAATATTTGCATATCTCTTAAGGAATATTTTTAATGAATTTTTGAAAATGAGGAAAGTCTGTGCACTTAGGTAGTGACTTAACTTTTTATTCAAAAAAGACCCCAAAAGTATCTTGGAATGTCTTGAAATTGTACACAGTCATAGTCAAGCATGCCCTGAACAAGAATCCGTTGAATATATTTGCATATCTCTTGAAGAATATTTTTAATGAACTTTTGAAAATCAGGAAAGCGATCCATGCACTTGGACATTCCAAGTATGTTGGAATGTCTTGAAATTGTACTCAGTCATAGTCAACGACGCCCTGAACAAGAATCCGTTGAAAATATTTGCATATCGCTTAAGGAATATTTTTAATGAATTTTTGAAAATTAGGAAAGCGATCCATGCACTTAGGCAGTGACTTAACTTTTTATTCAAAAAAGACCCCAAAAGTATCTTGGAATGTCTTGAAATTGTACACAGTCATAGTCAAGCATGCCCTGAACAAGAATCTGTTGAATATATTTGCATATCTCTTGAAGAATATTTTTAATGAATTTTTGAAAATCCGGAAAGCGATCCATGCACTTGGACATTCCAAGTATGTTGGAATGTCTTGAAATTGTACTCGGTCATAGTCAACGACGCCCTGAACAAGAATCAATTGAAAATATTTGCATATCTCTTAAGGAATATTTTTAATGAATTTTTGAAAATGAGGAAAGTCTGTGCACTTAGGCAGTGACTTAACTTTTTCGTCAAATAAGACCCCAAAAGTATCTTGGAATGTCTTGAAATTGTACACAGTCATAGTCAAGCATGCCCTGAACAAGAATCTGTTGAATATATTTGCATATCTCTTGAAGAATATTTTTAATGAACTTTTGAAAATCAGGAAAGCGATCCATGCACTTGGACATTCCAAGTATGTTGGAATGTCTTGAAATTGTACTCAGTCATAGTCAACGACGCCCTGAACAAGAATCCGTTGAAAATATTTGCATATCGTTTAAGGAATATTTTTAAAGAATTTCTGAAAATCAGGAAAGCGATCCATGCACTTAGGCAGTGACTAAACTTTTTTGTCAAAAAAGACCCCAAAAGTATCTTGGAATGTCTTGAAATTGTACACAGTCATAGTCAAGCATGCCCTGAACAAGAATATGTTGAATATATTTGCATATCTCTTGAAGAATATTTTTAATTAATTTTTGAAAATCCGAAAAGCGATCCATGCACTTGGACATTCCAAGTATGTTGGAATGTCTTGAAATTGTACTCAGTCATAGTCAACGACGCCCTGAACAAGAATCAATTGAAAATATTTGCATATCTCTTAAGGAATATTTTTAATGAATTTTTGAAAATGAGGAAAGTCTGTGCACTTAGGCAGTGACTTAACTTTTTATTCAAAAAAGACCCCAAAAGTATCTTGGAATGTCTTGAAATTGTACACAGTCATAGTCAAGCATGCCCTGAACAAGAATCCGTTGAATATATTTGCATATCTCTTGAAGAATATTTTTAATGAACTTTTGAAAATCAGGAAAGCGATCCATGCACTTGGACATTCCAAGTATGTTGGAATGTCTTGAAATTGTACTCAGTCATAGTCAACGACGCCCTGAACAAGAATCCGTTGAAAATATTTGCATATCGTTTAAGGAATATTTTTAAAGAATTTCTGAAAATCAGGAAAGCGATCCATGCACTTAGGCAGTGACTTAACTTTTTCGTCAAAAAAGACCCCAAAAGTATCTTGGAATGTCTTGAAATTGTACACAGTCATAGTCAAGAATGCCCTGAACAAGAATCCGTTGAATATATTTGCATATCTCTTGAAGAATATTTTTAATGAATTTTTGAAAATCCGGAAAGCGATCCATGCACTTGGACATTCCAAGTATGTTGGAATGTCTTGAAATTGTACTCGGTCATAGTCAACGACGCCCTGAACAAGAATCCATTGAAAATATTTGCATATCTCTTAAGGAATATTTTTAATGAATTTTTGAAAATGATGAAAGTCTGTGCACTGAGGCAGTGACTTAACTTTTTTTTCAAAAAAGACCCCAAAGGTATCTTGGAATGTCTTGAAATTGTACACAGTCATAGTCAAGCATGCCCTGAACAAGAATCCATTGAATATATTTGCATATCTCTTGAAGAATATTTTTAATGAACTTTTGAAAATCAGGAAAGGGATCCATGTACTTGGACATTCAAAGTATGTAGGAATGTCTTGAAATTGTACTCAGTCATAGTCAACGACGCCCTGAACAAGAATCCGTTGAAAATATTTGCATATCGCTTAAGGAATATTTTTAATGAAGTTTTGAAAATCAGGAAAGCGATCCATGCACTTAGGCAGTGACTTAACTTTTTCGTCAAAAAAGACCCCAAAAGTATCTTGGAATGTCTTGAAATTGTACACAGTCATAGTCAAGCATGCCCTGAACAAGAATCCGTTGAATATATTTGCATATCTCTTGAAGAATATTTTTAATGAACTTTTGAAAATCAGGAAAGCGATCCATGCACTTGGACATTCCAAGTATGTTGGAATGTCTTGAAATTGTACTCAGTCATAGTCAACGACGCCTTGAACAAGAATCCGTTGAAAATATTTGCATATCGCTTAAGGAATATTTTTAATGAATTTTTGAAAATCAGGAAAGCGATCCATGCACTTAGGCAGTGACTTAACTTTTTCGTCAAAAAAGACCCCAAAAGTATCTTGGAATGTCTTGAAATTGTACACAGTCATAGTCAAGCATGCCCTGAACAAGAATCCGTTGAATATATTTGCATATCTCTTGAAGAATATTTTTAAGGAATTTTTGAAAATCCGAAAAGCGATCCATGCACTTGGACATTCCAAGTATGTTGGAATGTCTTTAAATTGTACTCAGTCATAGTCAACGACGCCCTGAACAAGAATCAATTGAAAATATTTGCATATCTCTTAAGGAATATTTTTAATGAATTTTTGAAAATGAGGAAAGTCTGTGCACTTAGGTAGTGACTTAACTTTTTATTCAAAAAAGACCCCAAAAGTATCTTGGAATGTCTTGAAATTGTACACAGTCATAGTCAAGCATGCCCTGAACAAGAATCCGTTGAATATATTTGCATATCTCTTGAAGAATATTTTTAATGAACTTTTGAAAATCAGGAAAGCGATCCATGCACTTGGACATTCCAAGTATGTTGGAATGTCTTGAAATTGTACTCAGTCATAGTCAACGACGCCCTGAACAAGAATCCGTTGAAAATATTTGCATATCGCTTAAGGAATATTTTTAATGAATTTTTGAAAATTAGGAAAGCGATCCATGCACTTAGGCAGTGACTTAACTTTTTATTCAAAAAAGACCCCAAAAGTATCTTGGAATGTCTTGAAATTGTACACAGTCATAGTCAAGCATGCCCTGAACAAGAATCCGTTGAATATATTTGCATATCTCTTGAAGAATATTTTAAATGAATTTTTGAAAATCCGAAAAGCGATCCATGCACTTGGACATTCCAAGTATGTTGGAATGTCTTGAAATTGTACTCAGTCATAGTCAACGACGCCCTGAACAAGAATCAATTGAAAATATTTGCATATCTCTTAAGGAATATTTTTAATGAATTTTTGAAAATGAGGAAAGTCTGTGCACTTCGGCAGTGACTTAACTTTTTATTCAAAAAAGACCCCAAAAGTATCTTGGAATGTCTTGAAATTGTACACAGTCATAGTCAAGCATGCCCTGAACAAGAATCCGTTGAATATATTTGCATATCGCTTAAGGAATATTTTTAATGAATTTTTGAAAATCAGGAAAGCGATCCATGCACTTGGACATTCCAAGTATGTTGGAATGTCTTGAAATTGTACTCAGTCATAGTCAACGACGCCCTGAACAAGAATCCGTTGAAAATATTTGCATATCTCTTAAGGAATATTTTTAATGAATTTTTGAAAATGAGGAAAGTCTGTGCACTTCGGCAGTGACTTAACTTTTTATTCAAAAAAGACCCCAAAAGTATCTTGGAATGTCTTGAAATTGTACACAGTCATAGTCAAGCATGCCCTGAACAAGAATCCGTTGAATATATTTGCATATCTCTTGAAGAATATTTTTAATGAACTTTTGAAAATCAGGAAAGCGATCCATGCACTTGGACATTCCAAGTATGTTGGAATGTCTTGAAATTGTACTCAGTCATAGTCAACGACGCCCTGAACAAGAATCCGTTGAAAATATTTGCATATCTCTTAAGGAATATTTTTAATGAATTTTTGAAAATGAGGAATTTCTGTGCACTTAGGCAGTGACTTAACTTTTTATTCAAAAAAGACCCCAAAAGTATCTTGGAATGTCTTGAAATTGTACACAGTCATAGTCAAGCATGCCCTGAACAAGAATCCGTTGAATATATTTGCATATCGCTTAAGGAATATTTTTAATGAATTTTTGAAAATCAGGAAAGCGATCCATGCACTTGGACATTCCAAGTATGTTGGAATGTCTTGAAATTGTACTCAGTCATAGTCAACGACGCCCTGAACAAGAATCCGTTGAAAATATTTGCATATCGCTTCAGGAATATTTTAAATGAATTTTTGAAAATCAGGAAAGCGATCCATGCACTTAGGCAGTGACTTAACTTTTTTGTCAAAAAAGACCCCAAAAGTATCTTGGAATGTCTTGAAATTGTACACAGTCATAGTCAAGCATGCCCTGAACAAGAATCCGTTGAATATATTTGCATATCTCTTGAAGAATATTTTTAATGAACTTTTGAAAATCAGGAAAGCGATCCATGCACTTGGACATTCCAAGTATGTTGGAATGTCTTGAAATTGTACTCAGTCATAGTCAACGACGCCCTGAACAAGAATCCGTTGAAAATATTTGCATATCGCTTAAGGAATATTTTTAATGAATTTTTGAAAATCAGGAAAGCGATCCATGCACTTAGGCAGTGACTTAACTTTTTCGTCAAAAAAGACCCCAAAAGTATCTTGGAATGTCTTGAAATTGTACACAGTCATAGTCAAGCATGCCCTGAACAAGAATCCGTTGAATATATTTGCATATCTCTTGAAGAATATTTTAAATGAATTTTTGAAAATCCGAAAAGCGATCCATGCACTTGGACATTCCAAGTATGTTGGAATGTCTTTAAATTGTACTCAGTCATAGTCAACGACGCCCTGAACAAGAATCAATTGAAAATATTTGCATATCTCTTAAGGAATATTTTTAATGAATTTTTGAAAATGAGGAAAGTCTGTGCACTTAGGTAGTGACTTAACTTTTTATTCAAAAAAGACCCCAAAAGTATCTTGGAATGTCTTGAAATTGTACACAGTCATAGTCAAGCATGCCCTGAACAAGAATCCGTTGAATATATTTGCATATCTCTTGAAGAATATTTTTAATGAACTTTTGAAAATCAGGAAAGCGATCCATGCACTTGGACATTCCAAGTATGTTGGAATGTCTTGAAATTGTACTCAGTCATAGTCAACGACGCCCTGAACAAGAATCCGTTGAAAATATTTGCATATCGTTTAAGGAATATTTTTAAAGAATTTCTGAAAATCAGGAAAGCGATCCATGCACTTAGGCAGTGACTTAACTTTTTCGTCAAAAAAGACCCCAAAAGTATCTTGGAATGTCTTGAAATTGTACACAGTCATAGTCAAGCATGCCCTGAACAAGAATCCGTTGAATATATTTGCATATCTCTTGAAGAATATTTTTAATGAATTTTTGAAAATCCGGAAAGCGATCCATGCACTTGGACATTCCAAGTATGTTGGAATGTCTTGAAATTGTACTCAGTCATAGTCAACAACGCCCTGAACAAGAATCCATTGAAAATATTTGCATATCTCTTAAGGAATATTTTTAATGAATTTTTGAAAATGAGGAAAGTCTGTGCACTTAGGCAGTGACTTAACTTTTTATTCAAAAAAGACCCCAAAAGTATCTTGGAATGTCTTGAAATTGTACACAGTCATAGTCAAGCATGCCCAGAACAAGAATCCGTTGAATATATTTGCATATCTCTTGAAGAATATTTTTAATGAACTTTTGAAAATCAGGAAAGCGATCCATGCACTTGGACATTCCAAGTATGTTGGAATGTTTTGAAATTGTACTCAGTCATCGTCAACGACGCCCTGAACAAGAATCCGTTGAAAATATTTGCATATCGCTTAAGGAATATTTTTAATGAATTTTTGAAAATCAGGAAAGCGATCCATGCACTTAGGCAGTGACTTAACTTTTTATTCAAAAAAGACCCCAAAAGTATCTTGGAATGTCTTGAAATTGTACACAGTCATAGTCAAGCATGCCCTGAACAAGAATCTGTTGAATATATTTGCATATCTCTTGAAGAATATTTTTAATGAACTTTTGAAAATCAGGAAAGCGATCCATGCACTTGGACATTCCAAGTATGTTGGAATGTCTTGAAATTGTACTCAGTCATAGTCAACGACGCCCTGAACAAGAATCCGTTGAAAATATTTGCATATCGCTTAAGGAATATTTTTAATGAATTTTTGAAAATCAGGAAAGCGATCCATGCACTTAGGCAGTGACTTAACTTTTTATTCAAAAAAGACCCCAAAAGTATCTTGGAATGTCTTGAAATTGTACACAGTCATAGTCAAGCATGCCCTGAACAAGAATCCGTTGAATATATTTGCATATCTCTTGAAGAATATTTTTAATGAATTTTTGAAAATCCGAAAAGCGATCCATGCACTTGGACATTCCAAGTATGTTGGAATGTCTTGAAATTGTACTCAGTCATAGTCAACGACGCCCTGAACAAGAATCAATTGAAAATATTTGCATATCTCTTAAGGAATATTTTTAATGAATTTTTGAAAATGAGGAAAGTCTGTGCACTTCGGCAGTGACTTAACTTTTTATTCAAAAAAGACCCCAAAAGTATCTTGGAATGTCTTGAAATTGTACACAGTCATAGTCAAGCATGCCCTGAACAAGAATCCGTTGAATATATTTGCATATCTCTTGAAGAATATTTTTAATGAACTTTTGAAAATCAGGAAAGCGATCCATGCACTTGGACATTCCAAGTATGTTGGAATGTCTTGAAATTGTACTCAGTCATAGTCAACGACGCCCTGAACAAGAATCCGTTGAAAATATTTGCATATCGCTTAAGGAATATTTTTAATGAATTTTTGAAAATCAGGAAAGCGATCCATGCACTTAGGCAGTGACTTAACTTTTTCGTCAAAAAAGACCCCAAAAGTATCTTGGAATGTCTTGAAATTGTACACAGTCATAGTCAAGCATGCCCTGAACAAGAATCCGTTGAATATATTTGCATATCTCTTGAAGAATATTTTTAATGAATTTTTGAAAATCCGGAAAGCGATCCATGCACTTGGACATTCCAAGTATGTTGGAATGTCTTGAAATTGTACTCAGTCATAGTCAACAACGCCCTGAACAAGAATCCATTGAAAATATTTGCATATCTCATAAGGAATATTTTTAATGAATTTTTGAAAATGAGGAAAGTCTGTGCACTTAGGCAGTGACTTAACTTTTTATTCAAAAAAGACCCCAAAAGTATCTTGGAATGTCTTGAAATTGTACACAGTCATAGTCAAGCATGCCCAGAACAAGAATCCGTTGAATATATTTGCATATCTCTTGAAGAATATTTTTAATGAACTTTTGAAAATCAGGAAAGCGATCCATGCACTTGGACATTCCAAGTATGTTGGAATGTTTTGAAATTGTACTCAGTCATAGTCAACGACGCCCTGAACAAGAATCCGTTGAAAATATTTGCATATCGCTTAAGGAATATTTTTAATGAATTTTTGAAAATCATGAAAGCGATCCATGCACTTAGGCAGTGACTTAACTTTTTATTCAAAAAAGACCCCAAAAGTATCTTGGAATGTCTTGAAATTGTACACAGTCATAGTCAAGCATGCCCTGAACAAGAATCCGTTGAATATATTTGCATATCTCTTGAAGAATATTTTTAATGAACTTTTGAAAATCAGGAAAGCGATCCATGCACTTGGACATTCCAAGTATGTTGGAATGTCTTGAAATTGTACTCAGTCATAGTCAACGACGCCCTGAACAAGAATCCGTTGAAAATATTTGCATATCGCTTAAGGAATATTTTTAATGAATTTTTGAAAATCAGGAAAGCGATCCATGCACTTAGGCAGTGACTTAACTTTTTATTCAAAAAAGACCCCAAAAGTATCTTGGAATGTCTTGAAATTGTACACAGTCATAGTCAAGCATGCCCTGAACAAGAATCCGTTGAATATATTTGCATATCTCTTGAAGAATATTTTTAATGAATTTTTGAAAATCCGAAAAGCGATCCATGCACTTGGACATTCCAAGTATGTTGGAATGTCTTGAAATTGTACTCAGTCATAGTCAACGACGCCCTGAACAAGAATCAATTGAAAATATTTGCATATCTCTTAAGGAATATTTTTAATGAATTTTTGAAAATGAGGAAAGTCTGTGCACTTCGGCAGTGACTTAACTTTTTATTCAAAAAAGACCCCAAAAGTATCTTGGAATGTCTTGAAATTGTACACAGTCATAGTCAAGCATGCCCTGAACAAGAATCCGTTGAATATATTTGCATATCTCTTGAAGAATATTTTTAATGAACTTTTGAAAATCAGGAAAGCGATCCATGTACTTGGACATTCAAAGTATGTTGGAATGTCTTGAAATTGTACTCGGTCATAGTCAACGACGCCCTGAACAAGAATCCGTTGAAAATATTTGCATATCGCTTAAGGAATATTTTTAATGAATTTTTGAAAATCAGGAAAGCGATCCATGCACTTAGGCAGTGACTTAACTTTTTCGTCAAAAAAGACCCCAAAAGTATCTTGGAATGTCTTGAAATTGTACACAGTCATAGTCAAGCATGCCCTGAACAAGAATCCGTTGAATATATTTGCATATCTCTTGAAGAATATTTTTAATGAATTTTTGAAAATCCGAAAAGCACCATGCACTTGGACATTCCAAGTATGTTGGAATGTCTTGAAATTGTACTCAGTCATAGTCAACGACGCTCTGAACAAGAATCAATTGAAAATATTTGCATATCTCTTAAGGAATATTTTTAATGAATTTTTGAAAATGAGGAAAGTCTGTGCACTTAGGCAGTGACTTAACTTTTTATTCAAAAAAGACCCCAAAAGTATCTTGGAATGTCTTGAAATTGTACACAGTCATAGTCAAGCATGCCCTGAACAAGAATCCGTTGAATATATTTGCATATCTCTTGAAGAATATTTTTAATGAACTTTTGAAAATCCGGAAAGCGATCCATGTACTTGGACATTCAAAGTATGTTGGAATGTCTTGAAATTGTACTCGGTCATAGTCAACGACGCCCTGAACAAGAATCCGTTGAAAATATTTGCATATCGCTTAAGGAATATTTTTAATGAATTTTTGAAAATCAGGAAAGCGATCCATGCACTTAGGCAGTGACTTAACTTTTTCGTCAAAAAAGACCCCAAAAGTATCTTGGAATGTCTTGAAATTGTACACAGTCATAGTCAAGCATGCCCTGAACAAGAATCCGTTGAATATATTTGCATATCTCTTGAAGAATATTTTTAATTAATTTTTGAAAATCCGGAAAGCGATCCATGCACTTGGACATTCCAAGTATGTTGGAATGTCTTGAAATTGTACTCGGTCATAGTCAACGACGCCCTGAACAAGAATCCGTTGAAAATATTTGCATATCTCTTAAGGAATATTTTTAATGAATTTTTGAAAATGATGAAAGTCTGTGCACTTAGGCAGTGACTTAACTTTTTATTCAAAAAAGACCCCAAAGGTATCTTGGAATGTCATGAAATTGTACACAGTCATAGTCAAGCATGCCCTGAACAAGAATCCGTTGAATATATTTGCATATCTCTTGAAGAATATTTTTAATGAACTTTTGAAAATCAGGAAAGCGATCCATGCACTTGGACATTCCAAGTATGTTGGAATGTCTTGAAATTGTACTCAGTCATAGTCAACGACGCCCTGAACAAGAATCCATTGAAAATATTTGCATATCGTTTAAGGAATATTTTTAAAGAATTTCTGAAAATCAGGAAAGCGATCCATGCACTTAGGCAGTGACTTAACTTTTTCGTCAAAAAAGACCCCAAAAGTATCTTGGAATGTCTTGAAATTGTACACAGTCATAGTCAAGAATGCCCTGAACAAGAATCCGTTGAATATATTTGCATATCTCTTGAAGAATATTTTTAATGAATTTTTGAAAATCCGGAAAGCGATCCATGCACTTGGATATTCCAAGTATGTTGGAATGTCTTGAAATTGTACTCAGTCATAGTCAACGACGCCCTGAACAAGAATCCGTTGAAAATATTTGCATATCGCTTAAGGAATATTTTTAATGAATTTTTGAAAATCAGGAAAGCAATCCATGCACTTAGGCAGTGACTTAACTTTTTTGTCAAAAAAGACCCCAAAAGTATCTTGGAATGTCTTGAAATTGTACACAGTCATAGTCAAGCATGCCCTGAACAAGAAACCGTTAAATATATTTGCATATCTCTTGAAGAATATTTTTAATGAATTTTTGAAAATCCGAAAAGCGATCCATGCACTTGGACATTCCAAGTATGTTGGAATGTCTTGAAATTGTACTCAGTCATAGTCAACGACGCCCTGAACAAGAATCAATTGAAAATATTTGCATATCTCTTAAGGAATATTTTAAATGAATTTTTGAAAATGAGGAAAGTCTGTGCACTTAGGCAGTGACTTAACTTTTTATTCAAAAAAGACCCCAAAAGTATCTTGGAATGTCTTGAAATTGTACACAGTCATAGTCAAGCATGCCCTGAACAAGAATCCGTTGAATATATTTGCATATCTCTTGAAGAATATTTTTAATGAACTTTTGAAAATCAGGAAAGCGATCCATGCACTTGGACATTCAAAGTATGTTGGAATGTCTTGAAATTGTACTCAGTCATAGTCAACGACGCTCTGAACAAGAATCAATTGAAAATATTTGCATATCTCTTAAGGAATATTTTTAATGATTTTTTGAAAATGAGGAAAGTCTGTGCACTTAGGCAGTGACTTAACTTTTTATTCAAAAAAGACCCCAAAAGTATCTTGGAATGTCTTGAAATTGTACACAGTCATAGTCAAGCATGCCCTGAACAAGAATCCGTTGAATATATTTGCATATCTCTTGAAGAATATTTTTAATGAACTTTTGAAAATCCGGAAAGCGATCCATGTACTTGGACATTCAAAGTATGTTGGAATGTCTTGAAATTGTACTCGGTCATAGTCAACGACGCCCTGAACAAGAATCCGTTGAAAATATTTGCATATCGCTTAAGGAATATTTTTAATGAATTTTTGAAAATCAGGAAAGCGATCCATGCACTTAGGCAGTGACTTAACTTTTTCGTCAAAAAAGACCCCAAAAGTATCTTGGAATGTCTTGAAATTGTACACAGTCATAGTCAAGCATGCCCTGAACAAGAATCCGTTGAATATATTTGCATATCTCTTGAAGAATATTTTTAATGAACTTTTGAAAATCAGGAAAGTGATCCATGCACTTGGACATTCCAAGTATGTTGGAATGTCTTGAAATTGTACTCAGTCATAGTCAACGACGCCCTGAACAAGAATCCGTTGAAAATATTTGCATATCGCTTAAGGAATATTTTTAATGAATTTTTGAAAATCAGGAAAGCGATCCATGCACTTAGGCAGTGACTTAACTTTTTCGTCAAAAAAGACCCCAAAAGTATCTTGGAATGTCTTGAAATTGTACACAGTCATAGTCAAGCATGCCCTGAACAAGAATCCGTTGAATATATTTGCATATCTCTTGAAGAATATTTTTAATGAATTTTTGAAAATCCGAAAAGCGATCCATGCACTTGGACATTCCAAGTATGTTGGAATGTCTTGAAATTGTACTCAGTCATAGTCAACGACGCTCTGAACAAGAATCAATTGAAAATATTTGCATATCTCTTAAGGAATATTTTTAATGAATTTTTGAAAATGATGAAAGTCTGTGCACTTAGGCAGTGACTTAACTTTTTATTCAAAAAAGACCCCAAAGGTATCTTGGAATGTCTTGAAATTGTACACAGTCATAGTCAAGCATGCCCTGAACAAGAATCCGTTGAATATATTTGCATATCTCCTGAAGAATATTTTTAATGAACTTTTGAAAATCAGGAAAGCGATCCATGCACTTGGACATTCCAAGTATGTTGGAATGTCTTGAAATTGTACTCAGTCATAGTCAACGACGCCCTGAACAAGAATCCGTTGAAAATATTTGCATATCGTTTAAGGAATATTTTTAAAGAATTTCTGAAAATCAGGAAAGCGATCCATGCACTTAGGCAGTGACTAAACTTTTTTGTCAAAAAAGACCCCAAAAGTATCTTGGAATGTCTTGAAATTGTACACAGTCATAGTCAAGCATGCCCTGAACAAGAATATGTTGAATATATTTGCATATCTCTTGAAGAATGTTTTTAATTAATTTTTGAAAATCCGAAAAGCGATCCATGCACTTGGACATTCCAAGTATGTTGGAATGTCTTGAAATTGTACTCAGTCATAGTCAACGACGCCCTGAACAAGAATCAATTGAAAATATTTGCATATCTCTTAAGGAATATTTTTAATGAATTTTTGAAAATGAGGAAAGTCTGTGCACTTAGGCAGTGACTTAACTTTTTATTCAAAAAAGACCCCAAAAGTATCTTGGAATGTCTTGAAATTGTACACAGTCATAGTCAAGCATGCCCTGAACAAGAATCCGTTGAATATATTTGCATATCTCTTGAAGAATATTTTTAATGAACTTTTGAAAATCAGGAAAGCGATCCATGCACTTGGACATTCCAAGTATGTTGGAATGTCTTGGAATTGTACTCAGTCATAGTCAACGACGCCCTGAACAAGAATCCGTTGCAAATATTTGCATATCGTTTAAGGAATATTTTTAAAGAATTTCTGAAAATCAGGAAAGCGATCCATGCACTTAGGCAGTGACTTAACTTTTTCGTCAAAAAAGACCCCAAAAGTATCTTGGAATGTCTTGAAATTGTACACAGTCATAGTCAAGAATGCCCTGAACAAGAATCCGTTGAATATATTTGCATATCTCTTGAAGAATATTTTTAATGAATTTTTGAAAATCCGGAAAACGATCCATGCACTTGGACATTCCAAGTATGTTGGAATGTCTTGAAATTGTACTCGGTCATAGTCAACGACGCCCTGAACAAGAATCCATTGAAAATATTTGCATATCTCTTAAGGAATATTTTTAATGAATTTTTGAAAATGATGAAAGTCTGTGCACTGAGGCAGTGACTTAACTTTTTATTCAAAAAAGACCCCAAAGGTATCTTGGAATGTCTTGAAATTGTACACAGTCATAGTCAAGCATGCCCTGAACAAGAATCCGTTGAATATATTTGCATATCTCTTGAAGAATATTTTTAATGAACTTTTGAAAATCAGGAAAGCGATCCATGCACTTGGACATTCCAAGTATGTTGGAATGTCTTGAAATTGTACTCAGTCATAGTCAACGACGCCCTGAACAAGAATCCGTTGAAAATATTTGCATATCGTTTAAGGAATATTTTTAAAGAATTTCTGAAAATCAGGAAAGCGATCCATGCACTTAGGCAGTGACTAAACTTTTTTGTCAAAAAAGACCCCAAAAGTATCTTGGAATGTCTTGAAATTGTACACAGTCATAGTCAAGCATGCCCTGAACAAGAATATGTTGAATATATTTGCATATCTCTTGAAGAATATTTTTAATTAATTTTTGAAAATCCGAAAAGCGATCCATGCACTTGGACATTCCAAGTATGTTGGAATGTCTTGAAATTGTACTCAGTCATAGTCAACGACGCCCTGAACAAGAATCCGTTGAAAATATTTGCATATCGTTTAAGGAATATTTTTAAAGAATTTCTGAAAATCAGGAAAGCGATCCATGCACTTAGGCAGTGACTTAACTTTTTCGTCAAAAAAGACCCCAAAAGTATCTTGGAATGTCTTGAAATTGTACACAGTCATAGTCAAGAATGCCCTGAACAAGAATCCGTTGAATATATTTGCATATCTCTTGAAGAATATTTTTAATGAATTTTTGAAAATCCGGAAAGCGATCCATGCACTTGGACATTCCAAGTATGTTGGAATGTCTTGAAATTGTACTCGGTCATAGTCAACGACGCCCTGAACAAGAATCCATTGAAAATATTTGCATATCTCTTAAGGAATATTTTTAATGAATTTTTGAAAATGATGAAAGTCTGTGCACTGAGGCAGTGACTTAACTTTTTATTCAAAAAAGACCCCAAAGGTATCTTGGAATGTCTTGAAATTGTACACAGTCATAGTCAAGCATGCCCTGAACAAGAATCCGTTGAATATATTTGCATATCTCTTGAAGAATATTTTTAATGAACTTTTGAAAATCAGGAAAGCGATCCATGCACTTGGACATTCCAAGTATGTTGGAATGTCTTGAAATTGTACTCAGTCATAGTCAACGACGCCCTGAACAAGAATCCGTTGAAAATATTTGCATATCGCTTAAGGAATATTTCTAATGAATTTTTGAAAATCAGGAAAGCGATCCATGCACTTAGGCAGTGACTAAACTTTTTTGTCAAAAAAGACCCCAAAAGTATCTTGGAATGTCTTGAAATTGTACACAGTCATAGTCAAGCATGCCCTGAACAAGAATATGTTGAATATATTTGCATATCTCTTGAAGAATATTTTTAATTAATTTTTGAAAATCCGAAAAGCGATCCATGCACTTGGACATTCCAAGTATGTTGGAATGTCTTGAAATTGTACTCAGTCATAGTCAACGACGCCCTGAACAAGAATCAATTGAAAATATTTGCATATCTCTTAAGGAATATTTTTAATGAATTTTTGAAAATGAGGAAAGTCTGTGCACTTAGGCAGTGACTTAACTTTTTATTCAAAAAAGACCCCAAAAGTATCTTGGAATGTCTTGAAATTGTACACAGTCATAGTCAAGCATGCCCTGAACAAGAATCCGTTGAATATATTTGCATATCTCTTGAAGAATATTTTTAATGAACTTTTGAAAATCAGGAAAGCGATCCATGCACTTGGACATTCCAAGTATGTTGGAATGTCTTGAAATTGTACTCAGTCATAGTCAACGACGCCCTGAACAAGAATCCGTTGAAAATATTTGCATATCGTTTAAGGAATATTTTTAAAGAATTTCTGAAAATCAGGAAAGCGATCCATGCACTTAGGCAGTGACTTAACTTTTTCGTCAAAAAAGACCCCAAAAGTATCTTGGAATGTCTTGAAATTGTACACAGTCATAGTCAAGCATGCCCTGAACAAGAATCCGTTGAATATATTTGCATATCTCTTGAAGAATATTTTAAATGAACTTTTGAAAATCAGGAAAGCGATCCATGCACTTGGACATTCCAAGTATGTTGGAATGTCTTGAAATTGTACTCAGTCATAGTCAACGACGCCCTGAACAAGAATCAATTGAAAATATTTGCATATCTCTTAAGGAATATTTTTAATGAATTTTTGAAAATGAGGAAAGTCTGTGCATTTAGGCAGTGACTTAACTTTTTATTCAAAAAAGACCCCAAAAGTATCTTGGAATGTCTTGAAATTGTACACAGTCATAGTCAAGCATGCCCTGAACAAGAATCCGTTGAATATATTTGCATATCTCTTGAAGAATATTTTTAATGAACTTTTGAAAATCAGGAAAGCGATTCATGCACTTGGACATTCCAAGTATGTTGGAATGTCTTGAAATTGTACTCAGTCATAGTCAACGACGCCCTGAACAAGAATCCGTTGAAAATATTTGCATTTCGTTTAAGGAATATTTTTAAAGAATTTCTGAAAATCAGGAAAGCGATCCATGCACTTAGGCAGTGACTTAACTTTTTCGTCAAAAAAGACCCCAAAGGTATCTTGGAATGTCTTGAAATTGTACACAGTCATAGTCAAGCATGCCCTGAACAAGAATCCGTTGAATATATTTGCATATCTCTTGAAGAATATTTTTAATGAACTTTTGAAAATCAGGAAAGCGATCCATGCACTTGGACATTCCAAGTATGTTGGAATGTCTTGAAATTGTACTCAGTCATAGCCAACGACGCCCTGAACAAGAATCCGTTGAAAATATTTGCATATCGTTTAAGGAATATTTTTAAAGAATTTTTGAAAATCAGGAAAGCGATCCATGCACTTAGGCAGTGACTTAACTTTTTCTTCAAAAAAGACCCCAAAAGTATCTTGGAATGTCTTGAAATTGTACACAGTCATAGTCAAGAATGCCCTGAACAAGAATCCGTTGAATATATTTGCATATCTCTTGAAGAATATTTTTAATGAATTTTTGAAAATCCGGAAAGCGATCCATGCACTTGGACATTCCAAGTATGTTGGAATGTCTTGAAATTGTACTCGGTCATAGTCAACGACGCCCTGAACAAGAATCCATTGAAAATATTTGCATATCTCTTAAGGAATATTTTTAATGAATTTTTGAAAATGATGAAAGTCTGTGCACTTAGGCAGTGACTTAACTTTTTATTCAAAAAAGACCCCAAAAGTATCTTGGAATGTCTTGAAATTGTACACAGTCATAGTCAAGCATGCCCTGAACAAGAATCCGTTGAATATATTTGCATATCTCTTGAAGAATATTTTTAATGAACTTTTGAAAATCAGGAAAGCGATCCATGCACTTGGACATTCCAAGTATGTTGGAATGTCTTGAAATTGTACTCAGTCATAGTCAACGACGCCCTGAACAAGAATCCGTTGAAAATATTTGCATATCGTTTAAGGAATATTTTTAAAGAATTTCTGAAAATCAGGAAAGCGATCCATGCACTTAGGCAGTGACTTAACTTTTTCGTCAAAAAAGACCCCAAAAGTATCTTGGAATGTCTTGAAATTGTACACAGTCATAGTCAAGCATGCCCTGAACAAGAATCCGTTGAATATATTTGCATATCTCTTGAAGAATATTTTTAATGAATTTTTGAAAATCCGAAAAGCGATCCATGCACTTGGACATTCCAAGTATGTTGGAATGTCTTGAAATTGTACTCAGTCATAGTCAACGACGCCCTGAACAAGAATCAATTGAAAATATTTGCATATCTCTTAAGGAATATTTTTAATGAATTTTTGAAAATGAGGAAAGTCTGTGCACTTAGGCAGTGACTTAACTTTTTATTCAAAAAAGACCCCAAAAGTATCTTGGAATGTCTTGAAATTGTACACAGTCATAGTCAAGCATGCCCTGAACAAGAATCCGTTGAATATATTTGCATATCTCTTGAAGAATATTTTTAATGAACTTTTGAAAATCAGGAAAGCGATTCATGCACTTGGACATTCCAAGTATGTTGGAATGTCTTGAAATTGTACTCAGTCATAGTCAACGACGCCCTGAACAAGAATCCGTTGAAAATATTTGCATTTCGTTTAAGGAATATTTTTAAAGAATTTCTGAAAATCAGGAAAGCGATCCATGCACTTAGGCAGTGACTTAACTTTTTCGTCAAAAAAGACCCCAAAGGTATCTTGGAATGTCTTGAAATTGTACACAGTCATAGTCAAGCATGCCCTGAACAAGAATCCGTTGAATATATTTGCATATCTCTTGAAGAATATTTTTAATGAACTTTTGAAAATCAGGAAAGCGATCCATGCACTTGGACATTCCAAGTATGTTGGAATGTCTTGAAATTGTACTCAGTCATAGCCAACGACGCCCTGAACAAGAATCCGTTGAAAATATTTGCATATCGTTTAAGGAATATTTTTAAAGAATTTTTGAAAATCAGGAAAGCGATCCATGCACTTAGGCAGTGACTTAACTTTTTCTTCAAAAAAGACCCCAAAAGTACCTTGGAATGTCTTGAAATTGTACACAGTCATAGTCAAGAATGCCCTGAACAAGAATCCGTTGAATATATTTGCATATCTCTTGAAGAATATTTTTAATGAATTTTTGAAAATCCGGAAAGCGATCCATGCACTTGGACATTCCAAGTATGTTGGAATGTCTTGAAATTGTACTCAGTCATAGTCAACGACGCCCTGAACAAGAATCCATTGAAAATATTTGCATATCTCTTAAGGAATATTTTTAATGAATTTTTGAAAATGATGAAAGTCTGTGCACTTAGGCAGTGACTTAACTTTTTATTCAAAAAAGACCCCAAAAGTATCTTGGAATGTCTTGAAATTGTACACAGTCATAGTCAAGCATGCCCTGAACAAGAATCCGTTGAATATATTTGCATATCTCTTGAAGAATATTTTTAATGAACTTTTGAAAATCAGGAAAGCGATCCATGCACTTGGACATTCCAAGTATGTTGGAATGTCTTGAAATTGTACTCAGTCATAGTCAACGACGCCCTGAACAAGAATCCGTTGAAAATATTTGCATATCGTTTAAGGAATATTTTTAAAGAATTTCTGAAAATCAGGAAAGCGATCCATGCACTTAGGCAGTGACTTAACTTTTTCGTCAAAAAAGACCCCAAAAGTATCTTGGAATGTCTTGAAATTGTACACAGTCATAGTCAAGCATGCCCTGAACAAGAATCCGTTGAATATATTTGCATATCTCTTGAAGAATATTTTTAATGAATTTTTGAAAATCCGAAAAGCGATCCATGCACTTGGACATTCCAAGTATGTTGGAATGTCTTGAAATTGTACTCAGTCATAGTCAACGACGCCCTGAACAAGAATCAATTGAAAATATTTGCATATCTCTTAAGGAAAATTTTAATGAATTTTTGAAAATGAGGAAAGTCTGTGCACTTAGGCAGTGACTTAACTTTTTATTCAAAAAAGACCCCAAAAGTATCTTGGAATGTCTTGAAATTGTACACAGTCATAGTCAAGCATGCCCTGAACAAGAATCCGTTGAATATATTTGCATATCTCTTGAAGAATATTTTTAATGAACTTTTGAAAATCAGGAAAGCGATCCATGCACTTGGACATTCCAAGTATGTTGGAATGTCTTGAAATTGTACTCAGTCATAGTCAACGACGCCCTGAACAAGAATCCGTTGAAAATATTTGCATATCGTTTAAGGAATATTTTTAAAGAATTTCTGAAAATCAGGAAAGCGATCCATGCACTTAGGCAGTGACTTAACTTTTTCGTCAAAAAAGACCCCAAAAGTATCTTGGAATGTCTTGAAATTGTACACAGTCATAGTCAAGCATGCCCTGAACAAGAATCCGTTGAATATATTTGCATATCTCTTGAAGAATATTTTTAATGAATTTTTGAAAATCCGGAAAGCGATCCATGCACTTGGACATTCCAAGTATGTTGGAATGTCTTGAAATTGTACTCGGTCATAGTCAACGACGCCCTGAACAAGAATCCATTGAAAATATTTGCATATCTCTTAAGGAATATTTTTAATGAATTTTTGAAAATGATGAAAGTCTGTGCACTTAGGCAGTGACTTAACTTTTTATCCAAAAAAGACCCCAAAGGTATCTTGGAATGTCTTGAAATTGTACACAGTCATAGTCAAGCATGCCCTGAACAAGAATCCGTTGAATATATTTGCATATCTCTTGAAGAATATTTTTAATGAACTTTTGAAAATCAGGAAAGCGATCCATGCACTTGGACATTCCAAGTATGTTGGAATGTCTTGAAATTGTACTCAGTCATAGTCAACGACGCCCTGAACAAGAATCCGTTGAAAATATTTGCATATCGCTTAAGGAATATTTTTAATGAATTTTTGAAAATCAGGAAAGCGATCCATGCACTTAGGCAGTGACTTAACTTTTTTGTCAAAAAAGACCCCAAAAGTATCTTGGAATGTCTTGAAATTGTACACAGTCATAGTCAAGCATGCCCTGAACAAGAATCCGTTGAATATATTTGCATATCTCTTGAAGAATATTTTTAATGAATTTTTGAAAATCCGAAAAGCGATCCATGCACTTGGACATTCCAAGTATGTTGGAATGTCTTGAAATTGTACTCAGTCATAGTCAACGACGCCCTGAACAAGAATCAATTGAAAATATTTGCATATCTCTTAAGGAATATTTTTAATGAATTTTTGAAAATGAGGAAAGTCTGTGCACTTAGGCAGTGACTTAACTTTTTATTCAAAAAAGACCCCAAAAGTATCTTGGAATGTCTTGAAATTGTACACAGTCATAGTCAAGCATGCCCTGAACAAGAATCCGTTGAATATATTTGCATATCTCTTGAAGAATATTTTTAATGAACTTTTGAAAATCAGGAAAGCGATCCATGCACTTGGACATTCCAAGTATGTTGGAATGTCTTGAAATTGTACTCAGTCATAGTCAACGACGCCCTGAACAAGAATCAATTGAAAATATTTGCATATCTCTTAAGGAATATTTTTAATGAATTTTTGAAAATGAGGAAAGTCTGTGCACTTAGGCAGTGACTTAACTTTTTCGTCAAAAAAGACCCCAAAAGTATCTTGGAATGTCTTGAAATTGTACACAGTCATAGTCAAGCATGCCCTGAACAAGAATCCGTTGAATATATTTGCATATCTCTTGAAGAATATTTTTAATGAATTTTTGAAAATCCGAAAAGCGATCCATGCACTTGGACATTCCAAGTATGTTGGAATGTCTTGAAATTGTACTCAGTCATAGTCAACGACGCCCTGAACAAGAATCAATTGAAAATATTTGCATATCTCTTAAGGAAAATTTTAATGAATTTTTGAAAATGAGGAAAGTCTGTGCACTTAGGCAGTGACTTAACTTTTTATTCAAAAAAGACCCCAAAAGTATCTTGGAATGTCTTGAAATTGTACACAGTCATAGTCAAGAATGCCCTGAACAAGAATCCGTTGAATATATTTGCATATCTCTTGAAGAATATTTTTAATGAATTTTTGAAAATCCGGAAAGCGATCCATGCACTTGGACATTCCAAGTATGTTGGAATGTCTTGAAATTGTACTCAGTCATAGTCAACGACGCCCTGAACAAAAATCCATTGAAAATATTTGCATATCTCTTAAGGAATATTTTTAATGAATTTTTGAAAATGATGAAAGTCTGTGCACTTAGGCAGTGACTTAACTTTTTATTCAAAAAAGACCCCAAAGGTATCTTGGAATGTCTTGAAATTGTACACAGTCATAGTCAAGCATGCCCTGAACAAGAATCCGTTGAATATATTTGCATATCTCTTGAAGAATATTTTTAATGAACTTTTGAAAATCAGGAAAGCGATCCATGCACTTGGACATTCCAAGTATGTTGGAATGTCTTGAAATTGTACTCAGTCATAGTCAACGACGCCCTGAACAAGAATCCGTTGAAAATATTTGCATATCGCTTAAGGAATATTTTTAATGAATTTCTGAAAATGAGGAAAGCGATCCATGCACTTAGGCAGTGACTTAACTTTTTTGTCTAAAAAGACCCCAAAAGTATCTTGGAATGTCTTGAAATTGTACACAGTCATAGTCAAGCATGCCCTGAACAAGAATCCGTTGAATATATTTGCATATCTCTTGAAGAATATTTTTAATGAAATTTTGAAAATCCGAAAAGCGATCCATGCACTTGGACATTCCAAGTATGTTGGAATGTCTTGAAATTGTACTCAGTCATAGTCAACGACGCCCTGAACAAGAATCAATTGAAAATATTTGCATATCTCTTAAGGAATATTTTTAATGAATTTTTGAAAATGAGGAAAGTCTGTGCACTTCGGCAGTGACTTAACTTTTTATTCAAAAAAGACCCCAAAAGTATCTTGGAATGTCTTGAAATTGTACACAGTCATAGTCAAGCATGCCCTGAACAAGAATCCGTTGAATATATTTGCATATCTCTTGAAGAATATTTTTAATGAACTTTTGAAAATCAGGAAAGCGATCCATGCACTTGGACATTCCAAGTATGTTGGAATGTCTTGAAATTGTACTCAGTCATAGTCAACGACGCCCTGAACAAGAATCCGTTGAAAATATTTGCATATCGTTTAAGGAATATTTTTAAAGAATTTCTGAAAATCAGGAAAGCGATCCATGCACTTAGGCAGTGACTTAACTTTTTCGTCAAAAAAGACCCCAAAAGTATCTTGGAATGTCTTGAAATTGTACACAGTCATAGTCAAGAATGCCCTGAACAAGAATCCGTTGAATATATTTGCATATCTCTTGAAGAATATTTTTAATGAACTTTTGAAAATCCGGAAAGCGATCCATGCACTTGGACATTCCAAGTATGTTGGAATGTCTTGAAATTGTACTCGGTCATAGTCAACGACGCCCTGAACAAGAATCCATTGAAAATATTTGCATATCTCTTAAGGAATATTTTAAATGAATTTTTGAAAATGATGAAAGTCTGTGCACTTAGGCAGTGACTTAACTTTTTATTCAAAAAAGACCCCAAAGGTATCTTGGAATATCTTGAAATTGTACACAGTCATAGTCAAGCATGCCCTGAACAAGAATCCGTTGAATATATTTGCATATCTCTTGAAGAATATTTTTAATGAACTTTTGAAAATCAGGAAAGCGATCCATGCACTTGGACATTCCAAGTATGTTGGAATGTCTTGAAATTGTACTCAGTCATAGTCAACGACGCCCTGAACAAGAATCCGTTGAAAATATTTGCATATCGCTTAAGGAATATTTTTAAAGAATTTCTGAAAATCAGGAAAGCGATCCATGCACTTAGGCAGTGACTTAACTTTTTCGTCAAAAAAGACCCCAAAAGTATCTTGGAATGTCTTGAAATTGTACACAGTCATAGTCAAGCATGCCCTGAACAAGAATCCGTTGAATATATTTGCATATCTCTTGAAGAATATTTTTAATGAATTTTTGAAAATCCGAAAAGTGATCCATGCACTTGGACATTCCAAGTATGTTGGAATGTCTTGAAATTGTACTCAGTCATAGTCAACGACGCCCTGAACAAGAATCCGTTGAAAGTATTTGCATATCGCTTAAGGAATATTTCTAATGAATTTTTGAAAATCAGGAAAGCGATCCATGCACTTAGGCAGTGACTTAACTTTTTTGTCAAAAAAGACCCCAAAAGTATCTTGGAATGTCTTGAAATTGTACACAGTCATAGTCAAGCATGCCCTGAACAAGAATCCGTTGAATATATTTGCAAATCTCTTGAAGAATATTTTTAATGAATTTTTGAAAATCCGAAAAGCGATCCATGCACTTGGACATTCCAAGTATGTTGGAATGTCTTGAAATTGTACTCAGTCATAGTCAACGACGCCCTGAACAAGAATCAATTGAAAATATTTGCATATCTCTTAAGGAATATTTTTAATGAATTTTTGAAAATGAGGAAAGTCTGTGCACTTAGGCAGTGACTTAACTTTTTATTCAAAAAAGACCCCAAAAGTATCTTGGAATGTCTTGAAATTGTACACAGTCATAGTCAAGCATGCCCTGAACAAGAATCCGTTGAATATATTTGCATATCTCTTGAAGAATATTTTTAATGAACTTTTGAAAATCAGGAAAGCGATCCATGCACTTGGACATTCCAAGTATGTTGGAATGTCTTGAAATTGTACTCAGTCATAGTCAACGACGCCCTGAACAAGAATCCGTTGAAAATATTTGCATATCGTTTAAGGAATATTTTTAAAGAATTTCTGAAAATCAGGAAAGCGATCCATGCACTTAGGCAGTGACTTAACTTTTTCGTCAAAAAAGACCCCAAAAGTATCTTGGAATGTCTTGAAATTGTACACAGTCATAGTCAAGCATGCCCTGAACAAGAATCCGTTGAATATATTTGCATATCTCTTGAAGAATATTTTTAATGAATTTTTGAAAATCCGGAAAGCGATCCATGCACTTGGACATTCCAAGTATGTTGGAATGTCTTGAAATTGTACTCAGTCATAGCCAACGACGCCCTGAACAAGAATCCGTTGAAAATATTTGCATATCGTTTAATGAATATTTTTAAAGAATTTCTGAAAATCAGGAAAGCGATCCATGCACTTAGGCAGTGACTTAACTTTTTCTTCAAAAAAGACCCCAAAAGTATCTTGGAATGTCTTGAAATTGTACACAGTCATAGTCAAGAATGCCCTGAACAAGAATCCGTTGAATATATTTGCATATCTCTTGAAGAATATTTTTAATGAATTTTTGAAAATCCGGAAAGCGATCCATGCACTTGGACATTCCAAGTATGTTGGAATGTCTTGAAATTGTACTCGGTCATAGTCAACGACGCCCTGAACAAGAATCCATTGAAAATATTTGCATATCTCTTAAGGAATATTTTTAATGAATTTTTGAAAATGATGAAAGTCTGTGCACTTAGGCAGTGACTTAACTTTTTATCCAAAAAAGACCCCAAAGGTATCTTGGAATGTCTTGAAATTGTACACAGTCATAGTCAAGCATGCCCTGAACAAGAAACCGTTGAATATATTTGCATATCTCTTGAAGAATATTTTTAATGAATTTTTGAAAATCCGAAAAGCGATCCATGCACTTGGACATTCCAAGTATGTTGGAATGTTTTGAAATTGTACACAGTCATAGTCAAGCATGCCCTGAACAAGAATCCGTTGAATATATTTGCATATCGCTTAAGGAATATTTTTAATGAATTTTTGAAAATCAGGAAAGCAATCCATGCACTTAGGCAGTGACTTAACTTTTTTGTCAAAAAAGACCCCAAAAGTATCTTGGAATGTCTTGAAATTGTACACAGTCATAGCCAAGCATGCCCTGAACAAGAAACCGTTGAATATATTTGCATATCTCTTGAAGAATATTTTTAATGAATTTTTGAAAATCCGAAAAGCGATCCATGCACTTGGACATTCCAAGTATGTTGGAATGTTTTGAAATTGTACTCAGTCATAGTCAACGACGCCCTGAACAAGAATCTATTGAAAATATTTGCATATCTCTTAAGGAATATTTTTAATGAATTTTTGAAAATGAGGAATTTCTGTGCACTTAGGCAGTGACTTAACTTTTTATTCAAAAAAGACCCCAAAAGTATCTTGGAATGTCTTGAAATTGTACACAGTCATAGTCAAGCATGCCGTGAACAAGAATCCGTTGAATATATTTGCATATCTCTTGAAGAATATTTTTAATGAACTTTTGAAAATCAGGAAAGCGATCCATGTACTTGGACATTCAAAGTATGTTGGAATGTCTTGAAATTGTACTCGGTCATAGTCAACGACGCCCTGAACAAGAATCCGTTGAAAATATTTGCATATCGCTTAAGGAATATTTTTAATGAATTTTTGAAAATCAGGAAAGCGATCCATGCACTTAGGCAGTGACTTAACTTTTTCGTCAAAAAAGACCCCAAAAGTATCTTGGAATGTCTTGAAATTGTACACAGTCATAGTCAAGCATGCCCTGAACAAGAATCCGTTGAATATATTTGCATATCTCTTGAAGAATATTTTTAATGAATTTTTGAAAATCCGAAAAGCGATCCATGCACTTGGACATTCCAAGTATGTTGGAATGTCTTGAAATTGTACTCAGTCATAGTCAACGATGCTCTGAACAAGAATCAATTGAAAATATTTGCATATCTCTTAAGGAATATTTTTAATGAATTTTTGAAAATGAGGAAAGTCTGTGCACTTAGGCAGTGACTTAACTTTTTATTCAAAAAAGACCCCAAAAGTATCTTGGAATGTCTTGAAATTGTACACAGTCATAGTCAAGCATGCCCTGAACAAGAATCCGTTGAATATATTTGCATATCTCTTGAAGAATATTTTTAATGAACTTTTGAAAATCAGGAAAGCGATCCATGTACTTGGACATTCAAAGTATGTTGGAATGTCTTGAAATTGTACTCGGTCATAGTCAACGACGCCCTGAACAAGAATCCGTTGAAAATATTTGCATATCGCTTAAGGAATATTTTTAATGAATTTTTGAAAATCAGGAAAGCGATCCATGCACTTAGGCAGTGACTTAACTTTTTCGTCAAAAAAGACCCCAAAAGTATCTTGGAATGTCTTGAAATTGTACACAGTCATAGTCAAGCATGCCCTGAACAAGAATCCGTTGAATATATTTGCATATCTCTTGAAGAATATTTTTAATGAATTTTTGAAAATCCGGAAAGCGATCCATGCACTTGGACATTCCAAGTATGTTGGAATGTCTTGAAATTGTACTCGGTCATAGTCAACGACGCCCTGAACAAGAATCCATTGAAAATATTTGCATATCTCTTAAGGAATATTTTTAATGAATTTTTGAAAATGAGGAAAGTCTGTGCACTTCGGCAGTGACTTAACTTTTTATTCAAAAAAGACCCCAAAAGTATCTTGGAATGTCTTGAAATTGTACACAGTCATAGTCAAGCATGCCCTGAACAAGAATCCGTTGAATATATTTGCATATCTCTTGAAGAATATTTTTAATGAACTTTTGAAAATCAGGAAAGCGATCCATGCACTTGGACATTCCAAGTATGTTGGAATGTCTTGAAATTGTACTCAGTCATAGTCAACGACGCCCTGAACAAGAATCCGTTGAAAATATTTGCATATCGTTTAAGGAATATTTTTAAAGAATTTCTGAAAATCAGGAAAGCGATCCATGCACTTAGGCAGTGACTTAACTTTTTCGTCAAAAAAGACCCCAAAAGTATCTTGGAATGTCTTGAAATTGTACACAGTCATAGTCAAGCATGCCCTGAACAAGAATCCGTTGAATATATTTGCATATCTCTTGAAGAATATTTTTAATGAATTTTTGAAAATCCGGAAAGTGATCCATGCACTTGGACATTCCAAGTATGTTGGAATGTCTTGAAATTGTACTCTGTCATAGTCAACGACGCCCTGAACAAGAATCCATTGAAAATATTTGCATATCTCTTAAGGAATATTTTTAATGAATTTTTGAAAATGATGAAAGTCTGTGCACTTAGGCAGTGACTTAACTTTTTATTCAAAAAAGACCCCAAAGGTATCTTGGAATGTCTTGAAATTGTACACAGTCATAGTCAAGCATGCCCTGAACAAGAATCCGTTGAATATATTTGCATATCTCTTGAAGAATATTTTTAATGAACTTTTGAAAATCAGGAAAGCGATCCATGCACTTGGACATTCCAAGTATGTTGGAATGTCTTGAAATTGTACTCAGTCATAGTCAACGACGCCCTGAACAAGAATCCGTTGAAAATATTTGCATATCGCTTAAGGAATATTTTTAATGAATTTCTGAAAATGAGGAAAGCGATCCATGCACTTAGGCAGTGACTTAACTTTTTTGTCTAAAAAGACCCCAAAAGTATCTTGGAATGTCTTGAAATTGTACACAGTCATAGTCAAGCATGCCCTGAACAAGAATCCGTTGAATATATTTGCATATCTCTTGAAGAATATTTTTAATGAAATTTTGAAAATCCGAAAAGCGATCCATGCACTTGGACATTCCAAGTATGTTGGAATGTCTTGAAATTGTACTCAGTCATAGTCAACGACGCCCTGAACAAGAATCAATTGAAAATATTTGCATATCTCTTAAGGAATATTTTTAATGAATTTTTGAAAATGAGGAAAGTCTGTGCACTTCGGCAGTGACTTAACTTTTTATTCAAAAAAGACCCCAAAAGTATCTTGGAATGTCTTGAAATTGTACACAGTCATAGTCAAGCATGCCCTGAACAAGAATCCGTTGAATATATTTGCATATCTCTTGAAGAATATTTTTAATGAACTTTTGAAAATCAGGAAAGCGATCCATGCACTTGGACATTCCAAGTATGTTGGAATGTCTTGAAATTGTACTCAGTCATAGTCAACGACGCCCTGAACAAGAATCCGTTGAAAATATTTGCATATCGTTTAAGGAATATTTTTAAAGAATTTCTGAAAATCAGGAAAGCGATCCATGCACTTAGGCAGTGACTTAACTTTTTCGTCAAAAAAGACCCCAAAAGTATCTTGGAATGTCTTGAAATTGTACACAGTCATAGTCAAGAATGCCCTGAACAAGAATCCGTTGAATATATTTGCATATCTCTTGAAGAATATTTTTAATGAACTTTTGAAAATCCGGAAAGCGATCCATGCACTTGGACATTCCAAGTATGTTGGAATGTCTTGAAATTGTACTCGGTCATAGTCAACGACGCCCTGAACAAGAATCCATTGAAAATATTTGCATATCTCTTAAGGAATATTTTAAATGAATTTTTGAAAATGATGAAAGTCTGTGCACTTAGGCAGTGACTTAACTTTTTATTCAAAAAAGACCCCAAAGGTATCTTGGAATATCTTGAAATTGTACACAGTCATAGTCAAGCATGCCCTGAACAAGAATCCGTTGAATATATTTGCATATCTCTTGAAGAATATTTTTAATGAACTTTTGAAAATCAGGAAAGCGATCCATGCACTTGGACATTCCAAGTATGTTGGAATGTCTTGAAATTGTACTCAGTCATAGTCAACGACGCCCTGAACAAGAATCCGTTGAAAATATTTGCATATCGCTTAAGGAATATTTTTAAAGAATTTCTGAAAATCAGGAAAGCGATCCATGCACTTAGGCAGTGACTTAACTTTTTCGTCAAAAAAGACCCCAAAAGTATCTTGGAATGTCTTGAAATTGTACACAGTCATAGTCAAGCATGCCCTGAACAAGAATCCGTTGAATATATTTGCATATCTCTTGAAGAATATTTTTAATGAATTTTTGAAAATCCGAAAAGTGATCCATGCACTTGGACATTCCAAGTATGTTGGAATGTCTTGAAATTGTACTCAGTCATAGTCAACGACGCCCTGAACAAGAATCCGTTGAAAGTATTTGCATATCGCTTAAGGAATATTTCTAATGAATTTTTGAAAATCAGGAAAGCGATCCATGCACTTAGGCAGTGACTTAACTTTTTTGTCAAAAAAGACCCCAAAAGTATCTTGGAATGTCTTGAAATTGTACACAGTCATAGTCAAGCATGCCCTGAACAAGAATCCGTTGAATATATTTGCAAATCTCTTGAAGAATATTTTTAATGAATTTTTGAAAATCCGAAAAGCGATCCATGCACTTGGACATTCCAAGTATGTTGGAATGTCTTGAAATTGTACTCAGTCATAGTCAACGACGCCCTGAACAAGAATCAATTGAAAATATTTGCATATCTCTTAAGGAATATTTTTAATGAATTTTTGAAAATGAGGAAAGTCTGTGCACTTAGGCAGTGACTTAACTTTTTATTCAAAAAAGACCCCAAAAGTATCTTGGAATGTCTTGAAATTGTACACAGTCATAGTCAAGCATGCCCTGAACAAGAATCCGTTGAATATATTTGCATATCTCTTGAAGAATATTTTTAATGAACTTTTGAAAATCAGGAAAGCGATCCATGCACTTGGACATTCCAAGTATGTTGGAATGTCTTGAAATTGTACTCAGTCATAGTCAACGACGCCCTGAACAAGAATCCGTTGAAAATATTTGCATATCGTTTAAGGAATATTTTTAAAGAATTTCTGAAAATCAGGAAAGCGATCCATGCACTTAGGCAGTGACTTAACTTTTTCGTCAAAAAAGACCCCAAAAGTATCTTGGAATGTCTTGAAATTGTACACAGTCATAGTCAAGCATGCCCTGAACAAGAATCCGTTGAATATATTTGCATATCTCTTGAAGAATATTTTTAATGAATTTTTGAAAATCCGGAAAGCGATCCATGCACTTGGACATTCCAAGTATGTTGGAATGTCTTGAAATTGTACTCAGTCATAGCCAACGACGCCCTGAACAAGAATCCGTTGAAAATATTTGCATATCGTTTAATGAATATTTTTAAAGAATTTCTGAAAATCAGGAAAGCGATCCATGCACTTAGGCAGTGACTTAACTTTTTCTTCAAAAAAGACCCCAAAAGTATCTTGGAATGTCTTGAAATTGTACACAGTCATAGTCAAGAATGCCCTGAACAAGAATCCGTTGAATATATTTGCATATCTCTTGAAGAATATTTTTAATGAATTTTTGAAAATCCGGAAAGCGATCCATGCACTTGGACATTCCAAGTATGTTGGAATGTCTTGAAATTGTACTCGGTCATAGTCAACGACGCCCTGAACAAGAATCCATTGAAAATATTTGCATATCTCTTAAGGAATATTTTTAATGAATTTTTGAAAATGATGAAAGTCTGTGCACTTAGGCAGTGACTTAACTTTTTATCCAAAAAAGACCCCAAAGGTATCTTGGAATGTCTTGAAATTGTACACAGTCATAGTCAAGCATGCCCTGAACAAGAAACCGTTGAATATATTTGCATATCTCTTGAAGAATATTTTTAATGAATTTTTGAAAATCCGAAAAGCGATCCATGCACTTGGACATTCCAAGTATGTTGGAATGTTTTGAAATTGTACACAGTCATAGTCAAGCATGCCCTGAACAAGAATCCGTTGAATATATTTGCATATCGCTTAAGGAATATTTTTAATGAATTTTTGAAAATCAGGAAAGCAATCCATGCACTTAGGCAGTGACTTAACTTTTTTGTCAAAAAAGACCCCAAAAGTATCTTGGAATGTCTTGAAATTGTACACAGTCATAGCCAAGCATGCCCTGAACAAGAAACCGTTGAATATATTTGCATATCTCTTGAAGAATATTTTTAATGAATTTTTGAAAATCCGAAAAGCGATCCATGCACTTGGACATTCCAAGTATGTTGGAATGTTTTGAAATTGTACTCAGTCATAGTCAACGACGCCCTGAACAAGAATCTATTGAAAATATTTGCATATCTCTTAAGGAATATTTTTAATGAATTTTTGAAAATGAGGAATTTCTGTGCACTTAGGCAGTGACTTAACTTTTTATTCAAAAAAGACCCCAAAAGTATCTTGGAATGTCTTGAAATTGTACACAGTCATAGTCAAGCATGCCGTGAACAAGAATCCGTTGAATATATTTGCATATCTCTTGAAGAATATTTTTAATGAACTTTTGAAAATCAGGAAAGCGATCCATGTACTTGGACATTCAAAGTATGTTGGAATGTCTTGAAATTGTACTCGGTCATAGTCAACGACGCCCTGAACAAGAATCCGTTGAAAATATTTGCATATCGCTTAAGGAATATTTTTAATGAATTTTTGAAAATCAGGAAAGCGATCCATGCACTTAGGCAGTGACTTAACTTTTTCGTCAAAAAAGACCCCAAAAGTATCTTGGAATGTCTTGAAATTGTACACAGTCATAGTCAAGCATGCCCTGAACAAGAATCCGTTGAATATATTTGCATATCTCTTGAAGAATATTTTTAATGAATTTTTGAAAATCCGAAAAGCGATCCATGCACTTGGACATTCCAAGTATGTTGGAATGTCTTGAAATTGTACTCAGTCATAGTCAACGATGCTCTGAACAAGAATCAATTGAAAATATTTGCATATCTCTTAAGGAATATTTTTAATGAATTTTTGAAAATGAGGAAAGTCTGTGCACTTAGGCAGTGACTTAACTTTTTATTCAAAAAAGACCCCAAAAGTATCTTGGAATGTCTTGAAATTGTACACAGTCATAGTCAAGCATGCCCTGAACAAGAATCCGTTGAATATATTTGCATATCTCTTGAAGAATATTTTTAATGAACTTTTGAAAATCAGGAAAGCGATCCATGTACTTGGACATTCAAAGTATGTTGGAATGTCTTGAAATTGTACTCGGTCATAGTCAACGACGCCCTGAACAAGAATCCGTTGAAAATATTTGCATATCGCTTAAGGAATATTTTTAATGAATTTTTGAAAATCAGGAAAGCGATCCATGCACTTAGGCAGTGACTTAACTTTTTCGTCAAAAAAGACCCCAAAAGTATCTTGGAATGTCTTGAAATTGTACACAGTCATAGTCAAGCATGCCCTGAACAAGAATCCGTTGAATATATTTGCATATCTCTTGAAGAATATTTTTAATGAATTTTTGAAAATCCGGAAAGCGATCCATGCACTTGGACATTCCAAGTATGTTGGAATGTCTTGAAATTGTACTCGGTCATAGTCAACGACGCCCTGAACAAGAATCCATTGAAAATATTTGCATATCTCTTAAGGAATATTTTTAATGAATTTTTGAAAATGAGGAAAGTCTGTGCACTTCGGCAGTGACTTAACTTTTTATTCAAAAAAGACCCCAAAAGTATCTTGGAATGTCTTGAAATTGTACACAGTCATAGTCAAGCATGCCCTGAACAAGAATCCGTTGAATATATTTGCATATCTCTTGAAGAATATTTTTAATGAACTTTTGAAAATCAGGAAAGCGATCCATGCACTTGGACATTCCAAGTATGTTGGAATGTCTTGAAATTGTACTCAGTCATAGTCAACGACGCCCTGAACAAGAATCCGTTGAAAATATTTGCATATCGTTTAAGGAATATTTTTAAAGAATTTCTGAAAATCAGGAAAGCGATCCATGCACTTAGGCAGTGACTTAACTTTTTCGTCAAAAAAGACCCCAAAAGTATCTTGGAATGTCTTGAAATTGTACACAGTCATAGTCAAGCATGCCCTGAACAAGAATCCGTTGAATATATTTGCATATCTCTTGAAGAATATTTTTAATGAATTTTTGAAAATCCGGAAAGTGATCCATGCACTTGGACATTCCAAGTATGTTGGAATGTCTTGAAATTGTACTCTGTCATAGTCAACGACGCCCTGAACAAGAATCCATTGAAAATATTTGCATATCTCTTAAGGAATATTTTTAATGAATTTTTGAAAATGATGAAAGTCTGTGCACTTAGGCAGTGACTTAACTTTTTATTCAAAAAAGACCCCAAAGGTATCTTGGAATGTCTTGAAATTGTACACAGTCATAGTCAAGCATGCCCTGAACAAGAATCCGTTGAATATATTTGCATATCTCTTGAAGAATATTTTTAATGAACTTTTGAAAATCAGGAAAGCGATCCATGCACTTGGACATTCCAAGTATGTTGGAATGTCTTGAAATTGTACTCAGTCATAGTCAACGACGCCCTGAACAAGAATCCGTTGAAAATATTTGCATATCGCTTAAGGAATATTTTTAATGAATTTTTGAAAATCAGGAAAGCGATCCATGCACTTAGGCAGTGACTTAACTTTTTTGTCAAAAAAGACCCCAAAAGTATCTTGGAATGTCTTGAAATTGTACACAGTCATAGTCAAGCATGCCCTGAACAAGAATCCGTTGAATATATTTGCATATCTCTTGAAGAATATTTTTAATGAATTTTTGAATATCCGAAAAGCGATCCATGCACTTGGACATTCCAAGTATGTTGGAATGTCTTGAAATTGTACTCAGTCATAGTCAACGGCGCCCTGAACAAGAATCAATTGAAAATATTTGCATATCTCTTAAGGAATATTTTTAATGAATTTTTGAAAATGAGGAAAGTCTGTGCACTTAGGCAGTGACTTAACTTTTTATTCAAAAAAGACCCCAAAAGTATCTTGGAATGTCTTGAAGTTGTACACAGTCATAGTCAAGCATGCCCTGAACAAGAATCCGTTGAATATATTTGCATATCTCTTGAAGAATATTTTTAATGAATTTTTGAAAATCAGGAAAGCGATCCATGCACTTGGACATTCCAAGTATGTTGGAATGTCTTGAAATTGTACTCAGTCATAGTCAACGACGCCCTGAACAAGAATCCGTTGAAAATATTTGCATATCGCTTAAGGAATATTTTTAATGAATTTTTGAAAATCAGGAAAGCGATCCATGCACTTAGGCAGTGACTTAACTTTTTTGTCAAAAAAGACCCCAAAAGTATCTTGAAATGTCTTGAAATTGTACACAGTCATAGTCAAGCATGCCCTGAACAAGAATCCGTTGAATATATTTGCATATCTCTTGAAGAATATTTTTAATGAATTTTTGAAAATCCGAAAAGCGATCCATGCACTTGGACATTCCAAGTATGTTGGAATGTCTTTAAATTGTACTCAGTCATAGTCAACGACGCCCTGAACAAGAATCAATTGAAAATATTTGCATATCTCTTAAGGAATATTTTTAATGAATTTTTGAAAATGAGGAAAGTCTGTGCACTTAGGCAGTGACTTAACTTTTTATTCAAAAAAGACCCCAAAAGTATCTTGGAATGTCTTGAAATTGTACACAGTCATAGTCAAGCATGCCCTGAACAAGAATCCGTTGAATATATTTGCATATCTCTTGAAGAATATTTTTAATGAACTTTTGAAAATCAGGAAAGCGATCCATGCACTTGGACATTCCAAGTATGTTGGAATGTCTTGAAATTGTACTCAGTCATAGTCAACGACGCCCTGAACAAGAATCCGTTGAAAATATTTGCATATCGTTTAAGGAATATTTTTAAAGAATTTCTGAAAATCAGGAAAGCGATCCATGCACTTAGGCAGTGACTTAACTTTTTCGTCAAAAAAGACCCCAAAAGTATCTTGGAATGTCTTGAAATTGTACACAGTCATAGTCAAGCATGCCCTGAACAAGAATCCGTTGAATATATTTGCATATCTCTTGAAGAATATTTTTAATGAATTTTTGAAAATCAGGAAAGCGATCCATGCACTTGGACATTCCAAGTATGTTGGAATGTCTTGAAATTGTACTCAGTCATAGTCAACAACGCCCTGAACAAGAATCCATTGAAAATATTTGCATATCTCTTAAGGAATATTTTTAATGAATTTTTGAAAATGAGGAAAGTCTGTGCACTTAGGCAGTGACTTAACTTTTTATTCAAAAAAGACCCCAAAAGTATCTTGGAATGTCTTGAAATTGTACACAGTCATAGTCAAACATGCCCTGAACAAGAATCCGTTGAATATATTTGCATATCTCTTGAAGAATATTTTTAATGAACTTTTGAAAATCAGGAAAGCGATCCATGCACTTGGACATTCCAAGTATGTTGGAATGTTTTGAAATTGTACTCAGTCATAGTCAACGACGCCCTGAACAAGAATCCGTTGAAAATATTTGCATATCGCTTAAGGAATATTTTTAATGAATTTTTGAAAATCAGGAAAGCGATCCATGCACTTAGGCAGTGACTTAACTTTTTATTCAAAAAAGACCCCAAAAGTATCTTGGAATGTCTTGAAATTGTACACAGTCATAGTCAAGCATGCCCTGAACAAGAATCCGTTGAATATATTTGCATATCTCTTGAAGAATATTTTTAATGAACTTTTGAAAATCAGGAAAGCGATCCATGCACTTGGACATTCCAAGTATGTTGGAATGTCTTGAAATTGTACTCAGTCATAGTCAACGACGCCCTGAACAAGAATCCGTTGAAAATATTTGCATATCGCTTAAGGAATATTTTTAATGAATTTTTGAAAATCAGGAAAGTGATCCATGCACTTAGGCAGTGACTTAACTTTTTTGTCAAAAAAGACCCCAAAAGTATCTTGGAATGTCTTGAAATTGTACACAGTCATAGTCAAGCATGCCCTGAACAAGAATCCGTTGAATATATTTGCATATCTCTTGAAGAATATTTTTAATGAATTTTTGAAAATCCAGAAAGCGATCCATGCACTTGGACATTCCAAGTATGTTGGAATGTCTTGAAATTGTACTCAGTCATAGTCAACGACGCCCTGAACAAGAATCCGTTGAAAATATTTGCATATCGCTTAAGGAATATTTTTAATGAATTTTTGAAAATCAGGAAAGCGGTCCATGCACTTAGGCAGTGACTTAACTTTTTTGTCAAAAAAGACCCCAAAAGTATCTTGGAATGTCTTGAAATTGTACACAGTCATAGTCAAGCATGCCCTGAACAAGAATCCGTTGAATATATTTGCATATCTCTTGAAGAATATTTTTAATGAATTTTTGAAAATCCAAAAAGCGATCAATGCACTTGGACATTCCAAGTATGTTGGAATGTCTTGAAATTGTACTCAGTCATAGTCAACGACGCCCTGAACAAGAATCAATTGAAAATATTTGCATATCTCTTAAGGAATATTTTTAATGAATTTTTGAAAATGAGGAAAGTCTGTGCACTTAGGCAGTGACTTAACTTTTTATTCAAAAAAGACCCCAAAAGTATCTTGGAATGTCTTGAAATTGTACACAGTCATAGTCAAGCATGCCCTGAACAAGAATCTGTTGAATATATTTGCATATCTCTTGAAGAATATTTTTAATGAACTTTTGAAAATCCGGAAAGCGATCCATGCACTTGGACATTCCAAGTATGTTGGAATGTCTTGAAATTGTACTCAGTCATAGTCAACGACGCCCTGAACAAGAATCCGTTGAAAATATTTACATATCGCTTAAGGAATATTTTTAATGAATTTTTTAAAAAATCAGGAAAGCGATCCATGCACTTAGGCAGTGACTTAACTTTTTCGTCAAAAAAGACCCCAAAAGTATCTTGGAATGTCTTGAAATTGTACACAGTCATAGTCAACGACGCCCTGAACAAGAATCCGTTGAATATATTTGCATATCTCTTGAAGAATATTTTTAATGAATTTTTGAAAATCCGGAAAGCGATCCATGCACTTAGGCAGTGACTTAACTTTTTCGTCAAAAAAGACCCCAAAAGTATCTTGGAATGTCTTGAAATTGTACACAGTCATAGTCAAGCATGCCCTGAACAAGAAACCGTTGAATATATTTGCATATCTCTGGAAGAATATTTTTAATGAATTTTTGAAAATCCGGAAAGCGATCCATGCACTTGGACATTCCAAGTATGTTGGAATGTCTTGAAATTGTACTCAGTCATAGTCAACAACGCCCTGAACAAGAATCCATTGAAAATATTTGCATATCTCTTAAGGAACATTTTTAATGAATTTTTGAAAATGAGGAAAGTCTGTGCACTTAGGCAGTGACTTAACTTTTTATTCAAAAAAGACCCCAAAAGTATCTTGGAATGTCTTGAAATTGTACACAGTCATAGTCAAGCATGCCCTGAACAAGAATCCGTTGAATATATTTGCATATCTCTTGAAGAATATTTTTAATGAACTTTTGAAAATCAGGAAAGCGATCCATGCACTTGGACATTCCAAGTATGTTGGAATGTCTTGAAATTGTACTCAGTCATAGTCAACGACCCCTTGAACAAGAATCCGTTGAAAATATTTGCATATCGCTTAAGGAATATTTTTAATGAATTTTTGAAAATCAGGAAAGCGATCCATGCACTTAGGCAGTGACTTAACTTTTTTGTCAAAAAAGACCCCAAAAGTATCTTGGAATGTCTTGAAATTGTACACAGTCATAGTCAAGCATGCCCTGAACAAGAATCCGTTTAATATATTTGCATATCTCTTGAAGAATATTTTTAATGAATTTTTGAAAATCCAGAAAGCGATCCATGCACTTGGACATTCCAAGTATGTTGGAATGTCTTGAAATTGTACTCAGTCATAGTCAACGACGCCCTGAACAAGAATCCGTTGAAAATATTTGCATATCGCTTAAGGAATATTTTTAATGAATTTTTGAAAATCAGGAAAGCGGTCCATGCACTTAGGCAGTGACTTAACTTTTTTGTCAAAAAAGACCCCAAAAGTATCTTGGAATGTCTTGAAATTGTACACAGTCATAGTCAAGCATGCCCTGAACAAGAATCTGTTGAATATATTTGCATATCTCTTGAAGAATATTTTTAATGAATTTTTGAAAATCCAAAAAGCGATCCATGCACTTGGACATTCCAAGTATGTTGGAATGTCTTGAAATTGTACTCAGTCATAGTCAACGACGCCCTGAACAAGAATCAATTGAAAATATTTGCATATCTCTTAAGGAATATTTTTAATGAATTTTTGAAAATGAGGAAAGTCTGTGCACTTAGGCAGTGACTTAACTTTTTATTCAAAAAAGACCCCAAAAGTATCTTGGAATGTCTTGAAATTGTACACAGTCATAGTCAAGCATGCCCTGAACAAGAATCCGTTTAATATATTTGCATATCTCTTGAAGAATATTTTTAATGAACTTTTGAAAATCAGGAAAGCGATCCATGCACTTGGACATTCCAAGTATGTTGGAATGTTTTGAAATTGTACTCAGTCATAGTCAACGACGCCCTGAACAAGAATCCGTTGAAAATATTTGCATATCGCTTAAGGAATATTTTTAATGAATTTTTGAAAATCAGGAAAGCGATCCATGCACTTAGGCAGTGACTTAACTTTTTATTCAAAAAAGACCCCAAAAGTATCTTGGAATGTCTTGAAATTGTACACAGTCATAGTCAAGCATGCCCTGAACAAGAATCCGTTGAATATATTTGCATATCTCTTGAAGAATATTTTTAATGAATTTTTGAAAATCCGAAAAGCGATCCATGCACTTGGACATTCCAAGTATGTTGGAATGTCTTGAAATTTTACTCAGTCATAGTCAACGACGCCCTGAACAAGAATCAATTGAAAATATTTGCATATCTCTTAAGGAATATTTTTAATGAATTTTTGAAAATGAGGAAAGTCTGTGCACTTCCGCAGTGACTTAACTTTTTATTCAAAAAAAGACCCCAAAAGTATCTTGGAATGTCTTGAAATTGTACACAGTCATAGTCAAGCATGCCCTGAACAAGAATCCGTTGAATATATTTGCATATCTCTTGAAGAATATTTTTAATGAACTTTTGAAAATCAGGAAAGCGATCCATGCACTTGGACATTCCAAGTATATTGGAATGTCTTGAAATTGTACTCAGTCATAGTCAACGACGCCCTGAACAAGAATCCGTTGAAAATATTTGCATATCGCTTCAGGAATATTTTAAATGAATTTTTGAAAATCAGGAAAGCGATCCATGCACTTAGGCAGTGACTTAACTTTTTTGTCAAAAAAGACCCCAAAAGTATCTTGGAATGTCTTGAAATTGTACACAGTCATAGTCAAGCATGCCCTGAACAAGAATCCGTTGAATATATTTGCATATCTCTTGAAGAATATTTTTAATGAACTTTTGAAAATCAGGAAAGCGATCCATGCACTTGGACATTCCAAGTATGTTGGAATGTCTTGAAATTGTACTCAGTCATAGTCAACGACGCCCTGAACAAGAATCCGTTGAAAATATTTGCATATCGCTTAAGGAATATTTTTAATGAATTTTTGAAAATCAGGAAAGCGATCCATGCACTTAGGCAGTGACTCAACTTTTTCGTCAAAAAAGACCCCAAAAGTATCTTGGAATGTCTTGAAATTGTACACAGTCATAGTCAAGCATGCCCTGAACAAGAAACCGTTGAATATATTTGCATATCTCTTGAAGAATATTTTTAATGAACTTTTGAAAATCCGGAAAGCGATCCATGCACTTGGACATTCCAAGTATGTTGGAATGTCTTGAAATTGTACTCAGTCATAGTCAACGACGCCCTGAACAAGAATCCGTTGAAAATATTTGCATATCTCTTGAAGAATATTTTTAATGAATTTTTGAATATCCGAAAAGCGATCCATGCACTTGGACATTCCAAGTATGTTGGAATGTCTTGAAATTGTACTCAGTCATAGTCAACGACGCTCCGAACAAGAATCAATTGAAAATATTTGCATATCTCTTAAGGAATATTTTTAATGAATTTTTGAAAATGAGGAAAGTCTGTGCACTTAGGCAGTGACTTAACTTTTTTGTCAAAAAAGACCCCAAAAGTATCTTGGAATGTCTTGAAATTGTACACAGTCATAGTCAAGCATGCCCTGAACAAGAATCCGTTGAATATATTTGCATATCTCTTGAAGAATATTTTTAATGAACTTTTGAAAATCAGGAAAGCGATCCATGTACTTGGACATTCAAAGTATGTTGGAATGTCTTGAAATTGTACTCGGTCATAGTCAACGACGCCCTGAACAAGAATCCGTTGAAAATATTTGCATATCGCTTAAGGAATATTTTTAATGAATTTTTGAAAATCAAGAAAGCGATCCATGCACTTAGGCAGTGACTTAACTTTTTCGTCAAAAAAGACCCCAAAAGTATCTTGGAATGTCTTGAAATTGTACACAGTCATAGTCAAGCATGCCCTAAACAAGAATCCGTTGAATATATTTGCATATCTCTTGAAGAATATTTTTAATGAATTTTTGAAAATCCGAAAAGCGATCCATGCACTTGGACATTCCAAGTATGTTGGAATGTCTTGAAATTGTACTCAGTCATAGTCAACGACGCTCTGAACAAGAATCAATTGAAAATATTTGCATATCTCTTAAGGAATATTTTTAATGAATTTTTGAAAATGATGAAAGTCTGTGCACTTAGGCAGTGACTTAACTTTTTATTCAAAAAAGACCCCAAAAGTATCTTGGAATGTCTTGAAATTGTACACAGTCATAGTCAAGCATGCCCTGAACAAGAACCTGTTGAATATATTTGCATATCTCTTGAATAATATTTTTAATGAATTTTTGAAAATCCGGAAAGCGATCCATGCACTTAGGCAGTGACTTAACTTTTTCGTCAAAAAAGACCCCAAAAGTATCTTGGAATGTCTTGAAATTGTACACAGTCATAGTCAAGCATGCCCTGAACAAGAAACCGTTGAATATATTTGCATATCTCTTGAAGAATATTTTTAATGAACTTTTGAAAATCCGGAAAGCGATCCATGCACTTGGACATTCCAAGTATCTTGGAATGTCTTGAAATTGTACACAGTCATAGTCAAGCATGCCCTGAACAAGAAACCGTTGAATATATTTGCATATCTCTTGAAGAATATTTTTAATGAACTTTTTAAAATCCGGAAAGCGATCCATGCACTTAGGCAGTGACTTAACTTTTTCGTCAAAAAAGACCCCAAAAGTATCTTGGAATGTCTTGAAATTGTACACAGTCATAGTCAAGCATGCCCTGAACAAGAATCCATTGAATATATTTGCATATCTCTTGAAGAATATTTTTAATGAATTTTTGAAAATCCGAAAAGCGATCCATGCACTTGGACATTCCAAGTATGTTGGAATGTCTTGAAATTGTACTCAGTCATAGTCAACGACGCTCTGAACAAGAATCAATTGAAAATATTTGCATATCTCTTAAGGAATATTTTGAATGAATTTTTGAAAATGAGGAAAGTCTGTGCACTTAGGCAGTGACTTAACTTTTTTGTCAAAAAAGACCCCAAAAGTATCTTGGAATGTCTTGAAATTGTACACAGTCATAGTCAAGCATGCCCTGAACAAGAATCCGTTGAATATATTTGCATATCTCTTGAAGAATATTTTTAATGAACTTTTGAAAATCAGGAAAGCGATCCATGTACTTGGACATTCAAAGTATGTTGGAATGTCTTGAAATTGTACTCGGTCATAGTCAACGACGCCCTGAACAAGAATCCGTTGAAAATATTTGCATATCGCTTAAGGAATATTTTTAATGAATTTTTGAAAATCAGGAAAGCGATCCATGCACTTAGGCAGTGACTTAACTTTTTCGTCAAAAAAGACCCCAAAAGTATCTTGGAATGTCTTGAAATTGTACACAGTCATAGTCAAGCATGCCCTGAACAAGAATCCGTTGAATATATTTGCATATCTCTTGAAGAATATTTTTAATGAACTTTTGAAAATCAGGAAAGCGATCCATGCACTTGGACATTCCAAGTATGTTGGAATGTCTTGAAATTGTACTCAGTCATAGTCAACGACGCCCTGAACAAGAATCCGTTAAAAATATTTGCATATCTCTTAAGGAATATTTTTAATGAATTTTTGAAAATCAGGAAAGCGATCCATGCACTTAGGCAGTGACATAACTTTTTCGTCAAAAAAGACCCCAAAAGTATCTTGGAATGTCTTGAAATTGTACACAGTCATAGTCAAGCATGCCCTGAACAAGAATCATTTGAATATATTTGCATATCTCTTGAAGAATATTTTTAATGAATTTTTGAAAGTCCGAAAAGCGATCCATGCACTTGGACATTCCAAGTATGTTGGAATGTCTTGAAATTGTACTCAGTCATAGTCAACGACGCTCTGAACAAGAATCAATTGAAAATATTTGCATATCTCTTAAGGAATATTTTTAATGAATTTTTGAAAATGAGGAAAGTCTGTGCACTTAGGCAGTGACTTAACTTTTTATTCAAAAAAGACCCCAAAAGTATCTTGGAATGTCTTGAAATTGTACACAGTCATAGTCAAGCATGCCCTGAACAAGAATCCGTTGAATATATTTGCATATCTCTTGAAGAATATTTTTAATGAACTTTTGAAAATCAGGAAAGCGATCCATGTACTTGGACATTCAAAGTATGTTGGAATGTCTTGAAATTGTACTCGGTCATAGTCAACGACTCCCTGAACAAGAATCCGTTGAAAATATTTGCATATCGCTTAAGGAATATTTTTAATGAATTTTTGAAAATCAGGAAAGCGATCCATGCACTTAGGCAGTGACTTAACTTTTTCGGCAAAAAAGACCCCAAAGGTATCTTGGAATGTCTTGAAATTGTACACAGTCATAGTCAAGCATGCCCTGAACAAGAATCCGTTGAATATATTTGCATATCTCTTGAAGAATATTTTTAATGAACTTTTGAAAATCAGGAAAGCGATCCATGCACTTGGACATTCCAAGTATGTTGGAATGTCTTGAAATTGTACTCAGTCATAGTCAACGACGCCCTGAACAAGAATCCGTTGAAAATATTTGCATATCGCTTAAGGAATATTTTTAATGAATTTTTGAAAATCAGGAAAGCGATCCATGCACTTAGGCAGTGACTTAACTTATTTGTCAAAAAAGACCCCAAAAGTATCTTGGAATGTCTTGAAATTGTACACAGTCATAGTCAAGCATGCCCTGAACAAGAATCCGTTGAATATATTTGCATATCTCTTGAAGAATATTTTTAAAGAATTTCTGAAAATCAGGAAAGCGATCCATGCACTTAGGCAGTGACTTAACTTTTTCGTCAAAAAAGACCCCAAAAGTATCTTGGAATGTCTTGAAATTGTACACAGTCATAGTCAAGAATGCCCTGAACAAGAATCCGTTGAATATATTTGCATATCTCTTGAAGAATATTTTTAATGAATTTTTGAAAATCCGGAAAGCGATCCATGCACTTGGACATTCCAAGTATGTTGGAATGTCTTGAAATTGTACTCGGTCATACTCAACGACGCCCTGAACAAGAATCCATTGAAAATATTTGCATATCTCTTAAGGAATATTTTTAATGAATTTTTGAAAATGATGAAAGTCTGTGCACTTAGGCAGTGACTTAACTTTTTATCCAAAAAAGACCCCAAAGGTATCTTGGAATGTCTTGAAATTGTACACAGTCATAGTCAAGCATGCCCTGAACAAGAATCCGTTGAATATATTTGCATATCTCTTGAAGAATATTTTTAATGACCTTTTGAAAATCAGGAAAGTGATCCATGCACTTGGACATTCCAAGTATGTTGGAATGTCTTGAAATTGTACTCAGTCATAGTCAACGACGCCCTGAACAAGAATCCGTTGAAAATATTTGCATATCGCTTAAGGAATATTTTTAATGAATTTTTGAAAATCAGGAAAGCGATCCATGCACTTAGGCAGTGACTTAACTTTTTTGTCAAAAAAGACCCCAAAAGTATCTTGGAATGTCTTGAAATTGTACACAGTCATAGTCAAGCATGCCCTGAACAAGAATCCGTTGAATATATTTGCATATCTCTTGAAGAATATTTTTAATGAACTTTTGAAAATCAGGAAAGCGATCCATGCACTTGGACATTACAAGTATGTTGGAATGTTTTGAAATTGTACTCAGTCATAGTCAACGACGCCCTGAACAAGAATCCGTTGAAAATATTTGCATATCGCTTAAGGAATATTTTTAATGAATTTTTGAAAATCAGGAAAGCGATCCATGCACTTAGGCAGTGACTTAACTTTTTATTCAAAAAAGACCCCAAAAGTATCTTGGAATGTCTTGAAATTGTACACAGTCATAGTCAAGCATGCCCTGAACAAGAATCCGTTGAATATATTTGCATATCTCTTGAAGAATATTTTTAATGAATTTTTGAAAATCAGGAAAAGCGATCCATGCACTTGGACATTCCAAGTATGTTGGAATGTCTTGAAATTGTACTCAGTCATAGTCAACGACGCCCTGAACAAGAATCAATTGAAAATATTTGTATATCTCTTAAGGAATATTTTTAATGAATTTTTGAAAATGAGGAAAGTCTGTGCACTTTGGCAGTGACTTAACTTTTTATTCAAAAAAGACCCCAAAAGTATCTTGGAATGTCTTGAAATTGTACACAGTCATAGTCAAGCATGCCCTGAACAAGAATCCGTTGAATATATTTGCATATCTCTTGAAGAATATTTTTAATGAACTTTTGAAAATCAGGAAATTGATCCATGCACTTGGACATTCCAAGTATGTTGGAATGTCTTGAAATTGTACTCAGTCATAGTCAACGACGCCCTGAACAAGAATCCGTTGAAAATATTTGCATATCGCTTAAGGAATATTTTTAATGAATTTTTGAAAATCAGGAAAGCGATCCATGCACTTAGGCAGTGACTTAACTTTTTCGTCAAAAAAGACCCCAAAAGTATCTTGGAATGTCTTGAAATTGTACACAGTCATAGTCAAGCATGCCCTGAACAAGAACCTGTTGAATATATTTGCATATCTCTTGAAGAATATTTTTAATGAATTTTTGAAAATCCGGAAAGCTATCCATGCACTTGGACATTCCAAGTAAGTTGGAATGTCTTGAAATTGTACTCAGTCATAGTCAACGACGCCCTGAACAAGAATCTATTGAAAATATTTGCATATCTCTTAAGGAATATTTTTAATGAATTTTTGAAAATGAGGAATTTCTGTGCACTTAGGCAGTGACTTAACTTTTTCTTCAAAAAAGACCCCAAAAGTATCTTGGAATGTCTTGAAATTGTAGACAGTCATAGTCAAGCATGCCCTGAACAAGAATCCGTTGAATATATTTGCATATCGCTTAAGGAATATTTTTAATGAATTTTTGAAAATCAGGAAAGCGATCCATGCACTTGGACATTCCAAGTATGTTGGAATGTCTTGAAATTGTACTCAGTCATAGTCAACGACGCCCTGAACAAGAATCCGTTGAAAATATTTGCATATCGCTTCAGGAATATTTTAAATGAATTTTTGAAAATCAGGAAAGCGATCCATGCACTTAGGTAGTGACTTAACTTTTTTGTCAAAAAAGACCCCAAAAGTATCTTGGAATGTCTTGAAATTGTACACAGTCATAGTCAAGCATGCCCTGAACAAGAATCCGTTGAATATATTTGCATATCTCTTGAAGAATATTTTTAATGAACTTTTGAAAATCAGGAAAGCGATCCATGCACTTGGACATTCCAAGTATGTTGGAATGTCTTGAAATTGTACTCAGTCATAGTCAACGACGCCCTGAACAAGAATCCGTTGAAAATATTTGCATATCGCTTAAGGAATATTTTTAATGAATTTTTGAAAATCAGGAAAGCGATCCATGCACTTAGGCAGTGACTTAACTTTTTCGTCAAAAAAGACCCCAAAAGTATCTTGGAATGTCTTGAAATTGTACACAGTCATAGTCAAGCATGCCCTGAACAAGAATCCGTTGAATATATTTGCATATCTCTTGAAGAATGTTTTTAATGAATTTTTGAAAATCCGAAAAGTGATCCATGCACTTGGACATTCCAAGTATGTTGGAATGTCTTGAAATTGTACTCAGTCATAGTCAACGACGATCTGAACAAGAATCAATTGAAAATATTTGCATATCTCTTAAGGAATATTTTTAATGAATTTTTGAAAATGAGGAAAGTCTGTGCACTTAGGCAGTGACTTAACTTTTTATTCAAAAAAGACCCCAAAAGTATCTTGGAATGTCTTGAAATTGTTCACAGTCATAGTCAAGCATGCCCTGAACAAGAATCCGTTGAATATATTTGCATATCTCTTGAAGAATATTTTTAATGAACTTTTGAAAATCAGGAAAGCGATCCATGTACTTGGACATTCAAAGTATGTTGGAATGTCTTGAAATTGTACTCGGTCATAGTCAACGACGCCCTGAACAAGAATCCGTTGAAAATATTTGCATATCGCTTAAGGAATATTTTTAATGAATTTTTGAAAATCAGGAAAGCGATCCATGCACTTAGGCAGTGACTTAACTTTTTCGTCAAAAAAGACCCCAAAAGTATCTTGGAATGTCTTGAAATTGTACACAGTCATAGTCAAGCATGCCTTGAACAAGAATCCGTTGAATATATTTGCATATCTCTTGAAGAATATTTTTAATGAATTTTTGAAAATCCGGAAAGCGATCCATGCACTTGGACATTCCAAGTATGTTGGAATGTCTTTAAATTGTACTCGGTCACAGTCAACGACGCCCTGAACAAGAATCCATTGAAAATATTTGCATATCTCTTAAGGAATATTTTTAATGAATTTTTGAAAATGATGAAAGTCTGTGCACTTAGGCAGTGACTTAACTTTTTATTCAAAAAAGACCACAAAGGTATCTTGGAATGTCTTGAAATTGTACACAGTCATAGTCAAGCATGCCCTGAACAAGAACCTGTTGAATATATTTGCATATCTCTTGAAGAATATTTTTAATGAATTTTTGAAAATCCGGAAAGCTATCCATGCACTTGGACATTCCAAGTAAGTTGGAATGTCTTGAAATTGTACTCAGTCATAGTCAACGACGCCCTGAACAAGAATCTATTGAAAATATTTGCATATCTCTTAAGGAATATTTTTAATGAATTTTTGAAAATGAGGAATTTCTGTGCACTTAGGCAGTGACTTAACTTTTTCTTCAAAAAAGACCCCAAAAGTATCTTGGAATGTCTTGAAATTGTAGACAGTCATAGTCAAGCATGCCCTGAACAAGAATCCGTTGAATATATTTGCATATCGCTTAAGGAATATTTTTAATGAATTTTTGAAAATCAGGAAAGCGATCCATGCACTTGGACATTCCAAGTATGTTGGAATGTCTTGAAATTGTACTCAGTCATAGTCAACGACGCCCTGAACAAGAATCCGTTGAAAATATTCGCATATCGCTTCAGGAATATTTTAAATGAATTTTTGAAAATCAGGAAAGCGATCCATGCACTTAGGTAGTGACTTAACTTTTTTGTCAAAAAAGACCCCAAAAGTATCTTGGAATGTCTTGAAATTGTACACAGTCATAGTCAAGCATGCCCTGAACAAGAATCCGTTGAATATATTTGCATATCTCTTGAAGAATATTTTTAATGAACTTTTGAAAATCAGGAAAGCGATCCATGCACTTGGACATTCCAAGTATGTTGGAATGTCTTGAAATTGTACTCAGTCATAGTCAACGACGCCCTGAACAAGAATCCGTTGAAAATATTTGCATATCGCTTAAGGAATATTTTTAATGAATTTTTGAAAATCAGGAAAGCGATCCATGCACTTAGGCAGTGACTTAACTTTTTCGTCAAAAAAGACCCCAAAAGTATCTTGGAATGTCTTGAAATTGTACACAGTCATAGTCAAGCATGCCCTGAACAAGAATCCGTTGAATATATTTGCATATCTCTTGAAGAATGTTTTTAATGAATTTTTGAAAATCCGAAAAGTGATCCATGCACTTGGACATTCCAAGTATGTTGGAATGTCTTGAAATTGTACTCAGTCATAGTCAACGACGATCTGAACAAGAATCAATTGAAAATATTTGCATATCTCTTAAGGAATATTTTTAATGAATTTTTGAAAATGAGGAAAGTCTGTGCACTTAGGCAGTGACTTAACTTTTTATTCAAAAAAGACCCCAAAAGTATCTTGGAATGTCTTGAAATTGTTCACAGTCATAGTCAAGCATGCCCTGAACAAGAATCCGTTGAATATATTTGCATATCTCTTGAAGAATATTTTTAATGAACTTTTGAAAATCAGGAAAGCGATCCATGTACTTGGACATTCAAAGTATGTTGGAATGTCTTGAAATTGTACTCGGTCATAGTCAACGACGCCCTGAACAAGAATCCGTTGAAAATATTTGCATATCGCTTAAGGAATATTTTTAATGAATTTTTGAAAATCAGGAAAGCGATCCATGCACTTAGGCAGTGACTTAACTTTTTCGTCAAAAAAGACCCCAAAAGTATCTTGGAATGTCTTGAAATTGTACACAGTCATAGTCAAGCATGCCCTGAACAAGAATCCGTTGAATATATTTGCATATCTCTTGAAGAATATTTTTAATGAATTTTTGAAAATCCGGAAAGCGATCCATGCACTTGGACATTCCAAGTATGTTGGAATGTCTTTAAATTGTACTCGGTCACAGTCAACGACGCCCTGAACAAGAATCCATTGAAAATATTTGCATATCTCTTAAGGAATATTTTTAATGAATTTTTGAAAATGATGAAAGTCTGTGCACTTAGGCAGTGACTTAACTTTTTATTCAAAAAAGACCACAAAGGTATCTTGGAATGTCTTGAAATTGTACACAGTCATAGTCAAGCATGCCCTGAACAAGAATCCGTTGAATATATTTGCATATCTCTTGAAGAATATTTTTAATGAACTTTTGAAAATCAGGAAAGCGATCCATGCACTTGGACATTCCAAGTATGTTGGAATGTCTTGAAATTGTACTCAGTCATAGTCAACGACGCCCTGAACAAGAATCCGTTGAAAATATTTGCATATCGCTTAAGGAATATTTTTAATGAATTTTTGAAAATCAGGAAAGCGATCCATGCACTTAGGCAGTGACTTAACTTTTTTGTCAAAAAAGACCCCAAAAGTATCTTGGAATGTCTTGAAATTGTACACAGTCATAGTCAAGCATGCCCTGAACAAGAATCCGTTGAATATATTTGCATATCTCTTGAAGAATATTTTTAATGAACTTTTGAAAATCAGGAAAGCGATCCATGCACTTGGACATTCCAAGTATGTTGGAATGTCTTGAAATTGTACTCAGTCATAGTCAACGATGCCCTGAACAAGAATCCGTTGAAAATATTGGCATATCGCTTAAGGAATATTTTTAATGAATTTTTGAAAATCAGGAAAGCGATCCATGCACTTAGGCAGTGACTTAACTTTTTTGTCAAAAAAGACCCCAAAAGTATCTTGGAATGTCTTGAAATTGTACACAGTCATAGTCAAGCATGCCCTGAACAAGAATCCGTTGAATATATTTGCATATCTCTTGAAGAATATTTTTAATGAATTTTTGAAAATCCGAAAAGCGATCCATGCACTTGGACATTCCAAGTATGTTGGAATGTCTTGAAATTGTACTCAGTCATAGTCAACGACGCCCTGAACAAGAATCAATTGAAAATATTTGCATATCTCTTAAGGAATATTTTTAATGAATTTTTGAAAATCAGGAAAGCGATCCATGCACTTAGGCAGTGACTTAACTTTTTTGTCAAAAAAGACCCCAAAAGTATCTTGGAATGTCTTGAAATTGTACACAGTCATAGTCAAGCATGCCCTGAACAAGAATCCGTTGAATATATTTGCATATCTCTTGAAGAATATTTTTAATGAACTTTTGAAAATCAGGAAAGCGATCCATGCACTTGGACATTCCAAGTATGTTGGAATGTCTTGAAATTGTACTCAGTCATAGTCAACGACGCCCTGAACAAGAATCCGTTGAAAATATTTGCATATCGTTTAAGGAATATTTTTAAAGAATTTCTGAAAATCAGGAAAGCGATCCATGCACTTAGGCAGTGACTTAACTTTTTCGTCAAAAAAGACCCCAAAAGTATCTTGGAATGTCTTGAAATTGTACACAGTCATAGTCAAGAATGCCCTGAACAAGAATCCGTTGAATATATTTGCATATCTCTTGAAGAATATTTTTAATGAATTTTTGAAAATCCGGAAAGCGATCCATGCACTTGGACATTCCAAGTATGTTGGAATGTCTTGAAATTGTACTCGGTCATAGTCAACGACGCCCTGAACAAGAATCCATTGAAAATATTTGCATATCTCTTAAGGAATATTTTTAATGAATTTTTGAAAATGATGAAAGTCTGTGCACTTAGGCAGTGACTTAACTTTTTATTCAAAAAAGACCCCAAAGGTATCTTGGAATGTCTTGAAATTGTACACAGTCATAGTCAAGCATGCCCTGAACAAGAATCCGTTGAATATATTTGCATATCTCTTGAAGAATATTTTTAATGAACTTTTGAAAATCAGGAAAGCGATCCATGCACTTGGACATTCCAAGTATGTTGGAATGTCTTGAAATTGTACTCAGTCATAGTCAACGACGCCCTGAACAAGAATCCGTTGAAAATATTTGCATATCGCTTAAGGAATATTTTTAATGAATTTTTGAAAATCAGGAAAGCGATCCATGCACTTAGGCAGTGACTTAACTTTTTTGTCAAAAAAGACCCCAAAAGTATCTTGGAATGTCTTGAAATTGTACACAGTCATAGTCAAGCATGCCCTGAACAAGAATCCGTTGAATATATTTGCATATCTCTTGAAGAATATTTTTAATGAATTTTTGAAAATCCGAAAAGCGATCCATGCACTTGGACATTCCAAGTATGTTGGAATGTCTTGAAATTGTACTCAGTCATAGTCAACGACGCCCTGAACAAGAATCAATTGAAAATATTTGCATATCTCTTAAGGAATATTTTAAATGAATTTTTGAAAATGAGGAAAGTCTGTGCACTTAGGCAGTGACTTAACTTTTTATTCAAAAAAGACCCCAAAAGTATCTTGGAATGTCTTGAAATTGTACACAGTCATAGTCAAGCATGCCCTGAACAAGAATCCGTTGAATATATTTGCATATCTCTTGAAGAATATTTTTAATGAACTTTTGAAAATCAGGAAAGCGATCCATGCACTTGGACATTCCAAGTATGTTGGAATGTCTTGAAATTGTACTCAGTCATAGTCAACGACGCCCTGAACAAGAATCCGTTGAAAATATTTGCATATCGTTTAAGGAATATTTTTAAAGAATTTCTGAAAATCAGGAAAGCGATCCATGCACTTAGGCAGTGACTTAACTTTTTCGTCAAAAAAGACCCCAAAAGTATCTTGGAATGTCTTGAAATTGTACACAGTCATAGTCAAGAATGCCCTGAACAAGAATCCGTTGAATATATTTGCATATCTCTTGAAGAATATTTTTAATGAATTTTTGAAAATCCGGAAAGCGATCCATGCACTTGGACATTCCAAGTATGTTGGAATGTCTTGAAATTGTACTCAGTCATAGTCAACGACGCCCTGAACAAGAATCCGTTGAAAATATTTGCATATCGCTTAAGGAATATTTTTAATGAATTTTTGAAAATCAGGAAAGCGATCCATGCACTTAGGCAGTGACTTAACTTTTTATTCAAAAAAGACCCCAAATGTATCTTGGAATGTCTTGAAATTGTACACAGTCATAGTCAAGCATGCCCTGAACAAGAATCCGTTGAATATATTTGCATATCTCTTGAAGAATATTTTTAATGAATTTTTGAAAATCAGGAAAAGCGATCCATGCACTTGGACATTCCAAGTATGTTGGAATGTCTTGAAATTGTACTCAGTCATAGTCAACGACGCCCTGAACAAGAATCAATTGAAAATATTTGTATATCTCTTAAGGAATATTTTTAATGAATTTTTGAAAATGAGGAAAGTCTGTGCACTTTGGCAGTGACTTAACTTTTTATTCAAAAAAGACCCCAAAAGTATCTTGGAATGTCTTGAAATTGTACACAGTCATAGTCAAGCATGCCCTGAACAAGAATCCGTTGAATATATTTGCATATCTCTTGAAGAATATTTTTAATGAACTTTTGAAAATCAGGAAATTGATCCATGCACTTGGACATTCCAAGTATGTTGGAATGTCTTGAAATTGTACTCAGTCATAGTCAACGACGCCCTGAACAAGAATCCGTTGAAAATATTTGCAAATCTCTTAAGGAATATTTTTAATGAATTTCTGAAAATGAGGAAAGTCTGTGCACTTAGGCAGTGACTTAACTTTTTATTCAAAAAAGACCCCAAAAGTATCTTGGAATGTCTTGAAATTGTACACAGTCATAGTCAAGCATGCCCTGAACAAGAATCCGTTGAATATATTTGCATATCTCTTGAAGAATATTTTTATAGAACTTTTGAAAATCAGGAAAGCGATCCATGCATTTGGACATTCCAAGTATGTTGGAATGTCTTGAAATTGTACTCAGTCATAGTCAACGACGCCCTGAACAAGAATCCGTTGTAAATATTTGCATATCGCTTAAGGAATATTTTTAATGAATTTTTGAAAATCAGGAAAGCGATCGATGCACTTAGGCAGTGACTTAACTTTTTTGTCAAAAAAGACCCCAAAAGCATCTTGGAATGTCTTGAAATTGTACACAGTCATAGTCAAGCATGCCCTGAACAAGAATCCGTTGAATATATTTGCACATCTCTTGAAGAATATTTTTAATGAATTTTTGAAAATCCGGAAAGCGATCCATGCACTTGGACATTCCAAGTATGTTGGAATGTCTTGAAATTGTGCTCAGTCATAGTCAACGACACCCTGAACAAGAATCCGTTGAAAATATTTGCATATCTCTTAAGGAATATTTTTAATGAATTTTTGAAAATCCGGAAAGCGATCCATGCACTTGGACATTCCAAGTATGTTGGAATGTCTTGAAATTGTACTCAGTCATAGTCAACGACACCCTGAACAAGAATCCGTTGAAAATATTTGCATATCTCTTAAGGAATATTTTTAATTAATTTTTGAAAATCCGGAAAGCGATCCATGCACTTGGACATTCCAAGTATGTTGGAATGTCTTGAAATTGTACTCAGTCATAGTCAACGACACCCTGAACAAGAATCCGTTGAAAATATTTGCATATCGCCTAACCAATATTTTAAATGAATTTTTGAAAATCAGGAAAGCGAACCATGCACTTACGCAGTGACTTAACTTTTTTGTCAAAAAAGACCCCAAAAGTATCTTGGAATGTCTTGAAATTGTACACAGTCATAGTCAAGCATGCCCTGAACAAGAATCCGTTGAATATATTTGCATATCTCTTGAAGAATATTTTTAATGAACTTTTGAACATGACATAGTTTGGCATGGGTTAACCCATGTCATGACAAACATGACATGTTTGTCCACTAGAGGGCAGTTTGAAGAACCAAGCAGCCATGAATCAGATTTGACCTTACTTGTAATGTCAAACTTGTCCACTAGAGGGCAGTTGAAATAATTAAGTATCCATACATTAAATTTGAGCTTACATGTAATGACACCTTTATCCACTAAAGGGCAGTTCCAAGAATTTAGCATGCCATAAATCAGATTTGAGCTTACATGTAATGACACATTTGTCCACCAGAGGGCAGTCTGACCAATCCAGCAGCCATAAATCAGATTTGACCTTACTTGCAATGTCAAACTTGTCCACTAGATGGCAGTTGAAATAATAAAGCAGCTATAAATCAGATTTGACATAACATATAATGACATGTTTGTCCACCAGAGGGCAGTTGAAATAATTTAGTATCCATAAATCAAATTTGAGCTTACATGCAATGACACCTTTATCCACTAGAGAGCAGTCTGAAGAATTTAGCATGCCATAAATCAGATTTGAGCTTACATGTAATGACACCTTTATCCACTAGAGAGCAGTCTGAAGAATTTAGCATGCCATAAATCAGATTTGAGCTTACATGTAATGACACATTTGTCCACCAGAGGGCAGTCTGACCAATCCAGCAGCCATAAATCAGATTTGACCTTACTTGCAATGTCAAACTTGTCCACTAGAGGGCAGTTGAAATAATTAGGTATCCATACATCAAATTTGAGCTTACATGCAATGACACCTTTATCCACTAGAGAGCAGTCTGAAGAATTTAGCATGCCATAAATCAGATTTGAGCTTACATGTAATGACACCTTTATCCACTAGAGAGCAGTCTGAAGAATTTAGCATGCCATAAATCAGATTTGAGCTTACATGTAGTGACACATTTGTCCACCAGAGGGCAGTCTGACCAATCCAGCAGCCATAAATCAGATTTGACCTTACTTGTAATGTCAAACTTGTCCACTAGATGGCAGTTGAAATAATAAAGCAGCTATAAATCAGATTTGACATAACATATAATGACATGTTTGTCCACCAGAGGGCAGTTGAAATAATTTAGTATCCATAAATCAAATTTGAGCGTGCATGTAATGACATGTTTATCCACTAGAGGGCAGTCTGAAGAATTTAACAGCCATAAATCAGATTTGAGCTTACATGTAATGACACATTTGTCCACCAGAGGGCAGTCTGACCAATCCAGCAGCCATAAATCAGATTTGACCTTACTTGTAATGTCAAACTTGTCCACTAGAGGGCAGTTGAAATAATTTATCAGCTATAAATCAAATTTGAGCGTGCATGTAATGACATGTTTATCCACCAGAGGGCAGTCTGAAGAATCCAGCAGCCAAAAGTCAAATTTGACCTTACATGTAATGACATCTTTTTCCACTAGAGGGCAGTCTGAAGAATTTAGCAGCCATAAATCAGATTTGACCTTACATGTAATAACACATTTGTCCACCAGAGGGCAGTCTGACCAATCCAGCACCCATAAATCAGATTTGAACTTACTTGTAATGTCAAACTTGTCCACTAGAGGGCAGTTGAAATAATTAAGTATCCATACATCAAATTTGAGCTTACATGTAACGACATGTTTGTCCACTAGAGGGCAATTTGAAGAACCCAGCAGCCATGAATCAGATTTGACCTTACTTGTAATGTCAAACTTGTCCAATAGAGGGCAGTCTGAATAATTCAGCAGCCATAAATCAAATGTGACCCTCCTTGTAAAAACACATTGGTTCACCAGGAAGCTGTTACACCATGTGAACCAATCCATTACCCATAATGCTTTGTTAAAACTTAAAAGTGAAGAAAACAGTGTCAGCCAATCGGCTTTTTCAGCCAATCAGCTGACGATCACAGAGAATACACATGGCTAATTGTACGGAGAGAGAGAGAGAGACAGGGAGAGGGAGAGAGAGTGTGTCGAATGTCCAGCGTATGTGTGCAGTGCGAAATTAAAGCGTGAATATCATCAAAGCAGTCATCATCAAAGCTTTGTTTGACAAAGGAAGACAAAGAGAAAAGGACAATAAGTCTGTGGCTGAGCAGCTTCTTCACGGACAAGGACAGCGAACGTACAGAGACTGCTGTGTGTGGACTGTTAGCATTTTAAGCTAGCGATCTTTATGCTAACGTGTTAGCAGACTTCATCGTCACAAAAACAACAAACAGATGATTATTCCGCGGCTGAAAGAGAGCAGGACACACACGGTAGTTGTCTGAGATGATGACATGACGCCAGCACCGCTCTATCTCCTATCGAATTGGACTTTTGGAGGCGAACAGACGTAAAACTGCAACGAAAAGGAAGCAAGCACGGACCTCTTATGATCAGAGGAACTCATGTTCTTATGGGGTGAGTTTTCCTTAACGTTGTTAATCGATGTTATGTTAGTGTTCATTCAAAGTCACATACAGACGCACATAGGGAAGCTGTCTTTTAATAATCCACTGTGCGTTTCATAACGCCGTTTGGCTACATTGTTATTAGCCATGCTTGCTTAGCTCGCTAGCTTAGCTCGCTAGCTCGGTACTGTATTATTACAATGAGAATGATGCGCACATCGAAACTTTTGTTCGGTCAGATGAGCGTATTATAAGCCGTAAGAGGAGCATGTCACGGCCCTCTTTGAGATTTTGTACACCCGCAGGTTCAGTTTGATAATTCAAATGCTTTGAGACGAAACTCCCGTGTTCGAAACCTAACATTGCATTGAATGATGTGTGAATGCCACACCTTTGCATGCATGAATCACACATGATTAACACAATGTGTGATGAACGTGTTAATTACACGTGCAATTCATGCACATAAAGGTGTGGCATTCACACATAATTCAAGCAATACTACTGATCAATCTATACTGATTCAGTGATTAAATGCCTTTTAACATGAACCATGATCTGAAATAAGTATTTTTTAATTTTTTTTCAGAATCCTGGGCATAAGGATTGGCATGTGAAGTTGCTGCCAACCCATGTGTCCAAGGCCTCAGTGTGGCGTCAATACATGAGGTCGGCTAAGGCTCTTGGTATGTGTATAAATTGATTTCTATACAATAGCCAAATGCTTATATAGACTGCAATATGTAATGTGTAAAATGTGATTTTTTTGGAAAAATAAAATCATTATTTTCATTGTGGTTCTTGCTGTCAACAGGTAGTGGAACACAGCTCTGCTGAAAGTCGCCTCAATATTCCGCAGCTTGTTGGAACGGCAGATGGCAGAGTGATAGTAAAGACCATCGACTGGCAGACACATCTGAGTCCCTACTTTCAAAAGCTCCCACAGATCAAGAGTTATCAGAACTTTAGGTATTTATATTCAAAATTCTGCATTTTATGAATAAAAAAATCACGAATGAACATAATAGTGTTCCATGTGAACAGTGAGCCATGTTTTAAATATCCTGTTGTGTGCTTCTATTCTGTCACAGCTTTGATGCCAACAGACCAGGTGTGGTGCTTGCTCAAACTCACAGTGATGCAGAGCCTATCGAGTTTCAGCTACTGCGCAACCCAGGAGTTCTGCCCCCTGTTGACAGTCTCCCCGTCCTGGCCCCACCTGGACTGACCATGGACAGGCAGACGTATCTTTTTGAAAAAATCCGGCCTTTCTGTTCTGATGAGGCAAAATTCTTCACATGCCCAGCACCAAAGGTTACAGCACAGAAGAGGGTGCGTTTGTGATGTCATCATTTAGTCCGCATATCAACTGTGATGGACAGAGTGGGTACAGCCACATTGTGGGGGAGGAACTGGTATTGAAGATGATAATATAGTCCATGGTCTGGAAAATATTCCTTCACACACTTAGATATATTTTATTTCTTTATTTTAGTTCTATGCACCATATATCTGGAACAAACTCCCAGAAAACTGTAGGTCTGCTGAAACTCTCACCTCTTTTAAATCAAGAGTGAAGACTTTTCTGTTTGCCGCTGCATTTCAGTCATTTCCAATACTGCACTGTAACCTTTATTCCTTATATATACTCTTGATTTTATTTGTTATCTTTTGATTTTATTTGTATCTATTTTATTTTTTAATCTTAATCTTTAAATTTTACCTGCTTGTTTTTATTTTGATGTTATATCTGATTTTATAAATGTCTCTTTTCTATGCTTTTTAATGCTTTATGTAAAGCACTTTGAATTACCTTGTTGTTGAAATGTGCTATACAAATAAACTTGCCTTGCCTTGCCTTACATTGACATGAACTACATTCATTCCTTTTTTTTTCCAAACTGCTACACTGTTACTGTCCTGTGGGCTAACAGACATCAGATGTCACTGACAGCTAGACTGGGTGGGGGGTTGTGACCATGTTAATGTCATGCAAATGAGCAGCTATTGGCCTGGCTCCTCAAGAGGGTCGAAATCTTTCAGGCTGAATTTCTCCCTAAAGCAGTTTGAGGAGTGTCTACATTCAAATGACCACATCTTCTTCAAAAATGATCAGATGGACATGGGTTTGACATTGTTGTTGACTCAACTCAACTCAACTCAACTTTATTTATAGAGCGCTTTAGGCAGCTAAAGCTGGTACAAAGTGCTTAACAGTACAATAAATAAAACATGGCACATAAAACATAGGAGACAAAATAAAAACAATAAAACTATAAAACAGTAACAATGTTTAAATAATAAAAAAAACTATAAAACAATAAAAATGTTTAAACAATAAAACACTAAAACAAGAGCAGAGTCTCATGCTGAGTTGAACGCAGAAGAATAAAAATGTGTTTTAAGATGAGTTTTAAAAATGGAAAGTGAGGGGGCCTGTCTAATATGAAGCGGGAGGGCGTTCCAAAGTTTGGGACCGGCAATGGAGAAAGCTCTTTCCCCTCTGAGCTTCCGTTTAGACCTCGGTACCTCCAGGAGCAGCTGGTCAGCTGACCTGAGGCACCGAGCAGGAGTGTAAGGATGGAGAAGCTCAGAGAGGTAAGGCGGGGCAAGACCATTTAAAGATTTAAAAACAAATAAAAGAATCTTAAAATGGACTCTAAAATGCACAGGCAGCCAGTGAAGGGAGGCCAAAATGGGAGTAATGTGCTCCCTCTTACGTGCTCCAGTTAAGAGGCGAGCAGCAGCGTTCTGGACCAACTGGAGACGTGAGAGGGAGGACTGGCTGACTCCAAGATAAAGAGCGTTACAGTAATCCAGCCGAGATGTAACAAAGGCATGGATTACTGTTTCAAAGTGCTTTTGTGAGAGAAAGGGCCTCACCTTTGCCAGCTGCCTGAGGTGAAAAAAGCTGGACTTTACTGTTGCCCCAATTTGCCGGTCCAATTTAAAATCACTGTCCATAATAAAACCTAAGTTTGTCACTAAAGGCTTCACATACGATGCCAAAGGGCCCAAATCAGCAGGGGGGGGTTCACTAGAGCCGCTAGGACCAAACATTATGACTTCCGTCTTCTTTTCATTAAATTTTAAAAAGTTCAGTGACATCCATGCTTTTATGTCATCAAGACATAATAGAAGTGGTTGCAGACAGGCATTTTTCTTACTCAGTGGGACATAAATCTGACTGTCGTCTGCATAAAAATGAAATGAGATGCCATGTTTTCTCAAGATGGAGCCCAGGGGAAGCAGATACAGGGAGAAGAGCAGGGGCCCTAAAATTGAGCCCTGTGGAACCCCATATGACAGTGGAGCAGAGCGGGACTCAGAGCCACCGAGGCGTACACACATAGATCTTCCCTCAAGATACGATCTAAACCACTTAAGGGCGCTACCACTAATGCCCACTAGGTGCTGCAAGCGTGCCACTAAAATATTGTGGTCCACAGTGTCAAACGCTGCAGTTAGGTCCAGCAGGACAAGGATCACAGAGTCTCCAGAATCAACCGTCAGGAGGATGTCATTGAACACTCTTAATAAAGCTGACTCTGTACTATGCCTTGTTTTAAAGCCAGACTGGAAAATCTCCAGAATATCATGCTCGTCCAGGAACGACTGCAACTGGGCGTGGACAACTTTTTCCAGGATCTTTGAAATAAAAGGCAGCTTGGAGATAGGTCTATAATTGGCTAGCATAACACGATCAAGGCCAGGTTTCTTAAGCAGGGGTTGTACAACAGCATGTTTAAAACATTGGGGGACAACACCAGAAGACAGACTGCTGTTAATAATGGCCAGGACTGACTGCCCTATACAAGGAAATACCTCTTTAAAAAAGTGAGGCGGGACAGTGTCACAGGGAGAGCCTGATGGCTTCATCTGGGCAACCACTTTTTCTAAGGCAATCAGAGACACGGGCTCAAACGAATCAAGCACAGCTGAGAAAAGCACACTGTCAGAGGGGTCAGACACAGGTGTGGTGATTAGAGCCCTTGTGGTAGCAACCTTATCAATGAAGAACTGCAGGAAGCTATTGCACATTTCAGGGGATTCCTCTGTGCACACAGGCTGAGGTGAGCCAAGAACAGACTCTATGGTTTTAAATAACACACGTGGGTTGTGAGAGTTTGATTCAATAATATTTGACAGGTGCTCTCTTCTGGACTCTTTGACAGTGCTCTGGTAGCAGCGCCAGCTGTCTTTTAGGATTTGGCGAGAAACCTGCAGCTTGTCCTTTTTCCACCTGCGTTCAGCTTTGCGGCAATCCTGTCTGGCTGCGCGAGTTCTCGCATTGAACCAGGGCTCAGGTTTAGCTTTGGGCTGCACGGTTTTAAATGGAGCCACAGAGTCCAATATGGTTCGGCAGGAGGAGTGAAACGAAGAACTGAGCACCTCCGTGTTTGGTAATAATTCAGAGGGGACACAGAGCTGGTTAAAGGCAGCAGAAAACTGGCCGGAAAACTGACCTCTACTTTTGTCTACAGTCGCCTCTTCCCTGATCTCATCGGTGACTCCCACTGCACAAGAAGAACCTACAGTGGTGAGTATATCAGATTCCTTTGAACATCAATGAAAGTTTGATGCTGCTTTTCAGTTTCGTTTTTCCTAATCTGTTTCAGAATGGAGACCCAAGGCTTGGTGGATTTCTGACGTCCAGGACAACTTTGAACATCTGAACACCAACTGTCAGAAGAAGATGAGTATTGTTGTTTTCTGCTGCTCTCGTCCCTTTTCATTATTTAGTTTTTTCCATTATTTTTTAAGTGTACAAAAATCACTATAGTCACAAAGCACTGAATACGATTCAAACACAGGTTGTTTTTTGATATATAAACAGACTCAGGGTTCAAGTTTGTTTCATTTTTGAAATGAAATGTTTGGTGTGGTTTAAGGAATATTTGGTTGTTATTAGACCCTGAGATGGGTCAGTGACTAGGAGAAACATTGATTTTGATGCATTATTACTTTTTTGTAGTAGCAGATCCAATGTAATCTTATTTTGTGATATATGATGGATTTTGAATCGGTCTCCGACTACAAGTAAAACATTTTTTTCCTACTAACCCAATTATAGCCTGGTTTTGTTTTAAGATGAATAAACATACAATAATAGTTTGAACCTGAAAAACATTTATTTTGCAAAGGACACTGAATGATGAACACTTAAATATGAACATTGAATATGAAACATGGGGCAGTTTGGTGTGTTGTTGGCGATGGGGAGAAGGGAAAAGATGGAGATGGTGAGTGAGTTCATCATGTGTGAATGTGAGAGTTCAGCTCAGGTGGAGCAGAGACTCCAAATCTCGCTCGTTCACTCGCAGTCACGCTCGCTCGCTCACTCTCGCTCGCTCACTCACTCTCGCTCGCTCGCTCACTCGCTCCCTCACTCCCTCACTCCCTCACTCCCTCACTCAGTCACACATGATGCACTCACTCACCATCTCTCTTCCTTTCTCCCCATCTCCAACAACACACCCAACTGCCCCATGTTTCATATTCAATGTTTATATTTCAGTCTTCATCATTCAGGGTCGTCTTTGCAAAATAAATATTTGTTCAGGTTGAACCTATTCTTGTTTATTTATCTTTAAACAAAACAGGGTAATAATTATTTAGTTGGAAAAAAGTTTGCTTATAGAAGGAGACGGTTCAAAATCCATCATATCACAAGATTATTAAATTGCATCTGCCACTACAGAAACTAACAATGCATCAAAATCAATGTTTCTTCCAATCACTGACCATCTCAGGGCCTGATAATAATAAATAGTCCTTGAAAGGTATTTTATGATTGATTGGAAAGGATTGTAGTTTTTTTGTTGATTTAAAGAGTTGCATAAACATTATAGCCTTTAAAGGGTTAGAATTTTTAAAAATATAATTTGATGAGTATATCTCAGTCTGAAGTAGCGTTAAAAGAGTGACAATTTAAAGTTGAAAAAAATATGAACAATATTTTTGTAGGAGACTGTTTTTAGAAAAATCTGACATTGCAAAAAATAAGAATGCATCAGAATCAAAAGTTATTGTAGTTGCATAAACAATATGGCCTTTAAAAGGTTAACATTTTAAAAAATATTAATATTTGATATGCATATTGACTGAACACAGACTGTCGGAAGAGGAGGAGTATGGTGATATTTCTTATTTGTGTTTGCTTCATCGTTGTTGACCTCTACTTTCGTCTACAGTCGCCTCTTCCCTGATCTCATCGGTGACTCCTACAACACAAGAACCTCCAGTTGTGAGTATATCAGATTCCTTTGGGCATCAGTGACAGTTTGATACTGCTTTTCAGTTTTGTTTTTCCTAATCTGTTTCAGAATGGAGACCCTACGCTTGGTGGACTTCCTACGTTCTGGACAACTTTGAAGAACTCTGAACCCCAGCGGTCGGAAGAGGATGAGTATTGTTAATTGTTTGCTGCTGCTTTTGTCTCTGTTAATTTGTTTGTTTTTCCTAATCTGTTCCAGAAGGGTGACCCAACATGGTCGACCTCGAGGTGGTGCTTGGTGGACGTTCTACCCTACAGTCGCGTCTTCCCTGATCTGGTCGGTGACTCCTACTGCACAAGAAGAATCTGCAGTGGTGAGTATATCAGATTCCTTTGGACATCAGTGACTGTTTGATGCTGCTTTTTAGTTTTGTTTTTCCTAATATGTTTCAGAATGGAGACCCTACGCTTGGTGGACTTCCTATGTCCTGGACAACTTTGAAGAACTCTGAACCCCAGCTGTCGGAAGAGGATGAGTATTGTTAATTGTTGTTTTTGCTGCTGCTTTTGTCACTTTTATCTGTTTGTTTTTCCTAATCTGTTCCAGAAGGGAGACCCAACATGATCGACCTCGAGGTGGTGCTTGGTGGACGTTCTACACTACAGTCGCGTCTTCCCTGATCTCATCGGTGACTCCTACTGCACAAGAAGAATCTGCAGTGGTGAGTATATCAGATTCCTTTGGACATCAGTGACTGTTTGATGCTGCTTTTTAGTTTCGTTTTTCCTAATCTGTTCCAGGATGGAGACCCAAGGCTTGGTGGATTTCTGACGTCCAGCACAACTTTGAACATCTGAACACCAACTGTCAGAAGAAGATGAGTATTGTTACTTGTTTGCTGCTGCTCTCGTCCCTTTTCATTATTTAGTTTTTCCATTATTTTTGAAGTGTACAAAAATCCCTTTAGTCACAAAGCACTGAATACGATTCAAACACAGGTTGTTATTTGATATATAAACAGACTCAGGGTTCAAGTTTATTTCATTTTTGAAATGAAATGTTTGGTGTGGTTTAAGGAATATTTGGTTGTTATTAGACCCTGAGATGGGTCAGTGACTAGGAGAAACATTGATTTTGATGCATTAGTTGTTTGTAGTAGCAGATCCAATGTAATCTTATTTTGTGATATATGATGGATTTTGAATCGGTCTCCGACTACAAGTAAAACATTTTTTTCCTACTAACCCAATTATAGCCTGGTTTTGTTTTAAGATGAATAAACATACAATAATAGTTTGAACCTGAAAAACATTTATTTTGCAAAGGACACTGAATGATGAACACTTAAATATGAACATTGAATATGAAACATGGGGCAGTTTGGTGTGTTGTTGGCGATGGGGAGAAGGGAAAAGATGGAGATGGTGAGTGAGTTCATCATGTGTGAATGTGAGAGTTCAGCTCAGGTGGAGCAGAGACTCCAAATCTCGCTCGTTCACTCGCAGTCACGCTCGCTCGCTCACTCTCGCTCGCTCACTCACTCACAGTCACTCACTCACTCTCGCTCGCTCGCTCACTCGCTCCCTCACTCCCTCACTCCCTCACTCAGTCACACATGATGCACTCACTCACCATCTCTCTTCCTTTCTCCCCATCTCCAACAACACACCCAACTGCCCCATGTTTCATATTCAATGTTTATATTTCAGTCTTCATCATTCAGGGTCATCTTTGCAAAATAAATATTTGTTCAGGTTGAACCTATTCTTGTTTATTTATCTTTAAACAAAACAGGGTAATAATTATTTAGTTGGAAAAAAGTTTGCTTATAGAAGGAGACGGTTCAAAATCCATCATATCACAAGATTATTAAATTGCATCTGCCACTACAGAAACTAACAATGCATCAAAATCAATGTTTCTTCCAATCACTGACCATCTCAGGGCCTGATAATAATAAATAGTCCTTGAAAGGTATTTTATGATTGATTGGAAAGGATTGTAGTTTTTCTGTTGATTTAAAGAGTTGCATAAACATTATGGCCTTTAAAGGGTTAGAATTTTAAAAATATAATTTGATGAGTATATCTCAGTCTGAAGTAGCGTTAAAAGAGTGACAATTTAAAGTTGAAAAAAATATGAACAATATTTTTGTAGGAGACAGTTTTTAGAAAAATCTGACATTGCAAAAAATAAGAATGCATCAGAATCAAAAGTTATTGTAGTTTTTTTTTCCCAATAAAAACAGTGTAGTTGCGTAAACAATATGGCCTTTAAAAGGTTCACCTTTTAAAAATATTAATATTTGATATGCATATTTCAGGATGAAGTAGCTTCAAAAGACTGACTCATTTAAAGTGGAAATAAATATTAAGATATTTTTACAGCAGTTTTTGGCAAGGGGCCGTTTTCTGCATCAAGGAACAAATGAGGGGGTTAGGGTTAGCTAACCTTAGTTAGTTATCCCCAAAACACCTGGTTCAGGTGCACAGGTTATCAGAGTTCTGCAGAGCTCGTTAACCACTTCCACTACACAAGAACCTACAGTGGTGAGTATATTAGACTCCTTTTGACATCAATGACACTTTGCTACTGCTTTTCAGTTTTGTTTTTCCTAATCTGTTCCAGAATTGAGACCCTAACACTTGGTGGACTTCTTACGTCCTGGACAACTTAGACGAACTCTGAACACCGGCTGTCAAAACAAGATGAGTGTTTTTTTGTTTGTGTCAATATGCACTTCTACTTTGGTCTGTCGTTTCATCTTCCTGTGTTGTCGTTGTTACACAAATGTGTACACTTAGCAAAACTTAGTTGACAGTAAACGGGTGCAGGTGTCGGAGGATTGATAACTCTGATTGGACGGAACTCTCCATACGTGACAGCAAAACAAAAATCTGCTTACAAGGATGGACAAACTGGAATCATGGCTTGGAAATGCAAAAGTAACTTTCTGGACAACTTTGTCAACACGATGATGCAGCAAATGGAGGAATTCATTCACCTCAGTGAATCTACTCTTGGAAAATGGATGGATCTGCATGATGATCTTTGAGGAAATGGGATCAGTGGATTCAAAACCTGGAGGAACGGAACACAAGAATCTGAAAAAAACCCAACATGAACTGTCCAACCAAAACCACTGACTAACAAAAGTTACCACCTCTTGTCCTTTCTGTTCCCCTCCCATTCCCCCCAACCGGTCGAGGCAGACGGCCGCACACTTTGAGTCTGGTTCTGCCAGAGATTTCTTCCTGTTAAAAGGGAGTTTTTTCTCTCCACTGTTGCCACGATTGCTTGCTCATTGTGTGAATTGTTGGGTTTCTCTTCTCTCTAATATTATGAATGATTTAAAAAAAAAAAAGGAGTGCAAGTCCGACTGTCACCTCCACGTGGTGCACTCTGGGTAACGCTAACGACGGCGGCAAACGATAAGTTTACCCGGACATTTGTGACTTATTTGAAAAGTTGATCTTTTTGAGTAAATGTTAATGTGTAGAATGTGTTTGAATGTTTGTCATTGTTGTGACGATAGTCAAGTTAATTTTCACTTCATGTGTTTTCATGTGTCCAGAAACGGCAGCAAAACATGGACTGGATTTCACCGACTGGACTTGATGTGGTTTCCCTGTGAGTCGACAAACTCATTTATTTCCTTGCTGTCCTTTTATTGCTTTCCTTTTCTCTTTCCTTCCATTCTTTTTCATGTCTTTCAGCCCTTTCTTTTTGCCATTTCCTCCATCCCTGTGTTCTCTCCTTCTCTAATGGACTTTATTGCTTCCTTCCTTTTTCTGATTAAATGAGGTTTTAGTCCAACCAGCAGGGGGCGTCACAGCCACTTCAGCCTCAGTGGGTGAAGCTGAGTCTTTTTTCTTTTCCATTTCTAATTCACAGTGTAAGTGGGGTTTAAAGCCAACAGGGTTTATGAAGAATAAGTTCTTGTTTTTATTGTTATTTAAAGCTAACTGTATTTTCTTCTCTGTATTGTTTTATTGCGTTGAAGAAAAGAGCCTGTGATTGTTTGACTTTAATTTCTACTTAACCTTTATATGTTTCTTTGATGCCGTTTTGTTTCTTTTCTGCTTTGTGTTGATGTTTTTTCCATCTTGAATCTTTTGTGTTAAATAAATAAATAAGTCACTTATTTGAAGTCTCTCGCTCTTTCACTCACACTCACTCTGCTGAACTGGCTGAACAAATGTGTGCCACAGTCTGGCCCTCGGTGAAACTCTGTATGGCCTGAACCCTGAATGTTTTCTCAAGTTATTTATGGGCTGGCAGTGACTTGAATTCAGCAGCTTTGAATACATTTTTCATCTACACGTAATGTCACCTTTGTCCACTGGAGGTCAGGTTTTTGCAGTTCTGTTTTATGATGAATTATTTATGGCCTGGCAGGGTCTTAAACATAAAAAAACTGTTTCCCTCACAAAAGTTACTATTTATTTCACCAGTTTAGCAGCTCTAAATCTCATGTGACCTTACATGTAATGTCAAACGTGTCCACCAGAGGGCAGTTTCAACATGTAAACACATTTCAAGATCCTCTTCACCACCTACAAATCCTTCTTACCTTCAGACCTCCTCCATCGCCCCATTCACTCACACCGAACACGCTACACCGTCAAACATCTGTGTAGCCCCAGTTAAGCCCCTCAAGCATTTTATTTTAGATTTTATAAAATATATAATATAGATATATGTTTTTTTGAAGTTTAACATTTAAAAAGTTCAAGTAGCCATTCTGTTCCAATCCAATCCCTGTGTGTGTGAGTAAGAATGGAATAGGTGAGGGCGGGTCGCTACGGTAACTGTGGAGCTTCGGGCGCTGTCCGTGGTGCTGAAAGGCTGCTTTGTTGGATGAGTGTGTGACTTTGTTTTCTTTTTTTTCCCTCTACATGTAAAGTGACTTTTGTGATAGAGGAGGGAAGTGTGATGGAGCCTTGAGGGATTCTGGACTCATCACCAGGCTCGCTTCTCCTCGGCCTCAAATCTCCACGGACCTGAAACACAAGGAAAAGCAGCTGAAGCCACTTTCACTCATGACAATCCATCATTATTGAGTCACTGTGATGAAAGGAAGAAACTGTAGGGATGTTTTTAAGGTAGAACATTAGCTGAAAGGATGTTGTCGATGAATTCGTTCTTCATTGATGAAGCAGAGCATGAGAGAGAATAGATCAAAGCAGGAGAAACATCTTCTACATACGTAGAGTAAGATTAGAAGTAAGAGGAAGATTCTATTGAATAATATCTCAAATATCCAATGCCTTACCTGAACATTACTGGGCTCAGAGATGGAGAAGCTGGTCTCTTGAAAGTTGCTGCCATCTGCTGGTTTACCAGACAACGCCAGATCGGTCCTGCTGGATCTCAGTGCAGCATTTGATACGATAGATCATGAGATCCTGCTACATAGACTAGAACAAGATGTTGTGATTAGAGGATCTGCACTTGTCTGGTTCAAGTCCTATTTATGGGACAGATTTCAGTTTGTTAGTGTTAACGAGGACTACTCCATATTCACTAAGGTCAACTACGGAGTTCCTCAGGGTTCCGTGCTCGGACCTATTCTTTTTACCCTGTACATGCTGCCATTAGGCAACATTATCAGGAAACACAACATAGATTTCCATTGTTATGCAGACGACACCCAGCTATATGTATCTGTACGACCGGATGACCCAAACCCATCTATAAAACTCCAGGATTGTCTCATAGACATACAGACGTGGATGACTCTGAACTTTCTGATGCTTAACACAGAAAAAACTGAGGTCATGGTCCTTGGGCCAAAAGATATAAGAGCAGCACTTTTAAGTGGAGCTCTAAACCGAGGCAGTAACACTTCAGTCCCTTGCACTACAGTAAGGAACCTAGGAGTCCTGTTTGACCAGGATTTATCACTGGATGAACATATTAAGCATATATGTAGAACAGCCTTCTTCCACCTTCGCAACATTAAGACAATTAGAAATATTATATCACGACAAGACTCTGAGAAACTTATCCACGCCTTTATAACCTCTAGGCTGGATTACTGTAACTCCTTACTGTCTGGATGTCCTAGTAAGTCCTTGAGAAGCCTTCAACTTGTCCAGAACGCAGCAGCACGGATACTGACTGGAACCAGACGACGTGATTATACAACTCCTGTCTTGGCTTCTCTTCACTGGCTCCCAGTGAAAAGTAGAATAGATTTTAAAATACTTCTACTCACATACAAGGCCCTGAATAATCAGGCACCTTCTTATATTTGTGACTTAATCACTTTATATCAACCCAATAGACCCTGAACTCAGGTCTACTGGTTATTCCTAAAATAACTAGAAGTAGAATCGGTGGTAGAACATTTATCTACCAGGCTCCTCTCCTGTGGAACCAACTTCTGCTTTCAGTCAGACAGTCTGACTCTGTCTCTGCCTTTAAGGTGAGACTGAAAACCTACCTTTTTAACATAGACTATAGTCAAAGCTAGATCAGGTATGTCCTGATTAGAATAGTCTATCTTATGCTGCCATAGGCTTAGACTGCTGGAGGAATTTCCCATCATGCACTTAGAATGAGCACACAGACTTTGCACGAGCCGCACTTTCTCTACCCCGTCCTCAATTTCTCAACCCTCACCACTTACCCGATGTCCCCCATGACATGTAGACCATAAATCCACATTTAGACCATAAATCCACATGTAGCACATAAATCCACATGTACACCATACATCCACATGTACACCATAAATCCACATTTAGACCATAAATCCACATGTAGCACATAAATCCACATGTACACCATACATCCACATGTACACCATAAATCCACATGTACACCATAAATCCACATGTAGACCATAAATCCACATGTAGCACATAAATCCACATGTAGACCATAAATTCACATGTAGACCTTCTCTAACTGATGTTTAATCTCTTACAGTTCTGCTGACACCAGTGAACGACATGAGGTCAGGACAGGAAAGAGGACTCCGTCATCTTCAAGTCTCTGACCACAACAGCCTTCACGACAGGCTGTGACAGATGATCCTGGCATTTAAAGACTTTTCACTTTTTATTCTTTGTCATTGTGTATTGTATGTTTTTGGTAACATCTACTGCACGTCTGTCCGTCCAGGGAGTGGATCCCTCAACTGTGGTTCTCCTTAAGGTTTCTACCCTTTTCCCTGTTAGAAGAGTTTTTTCGCTGGTAGTTTTTCCTTACCCTGGTCGAAGGACAGAGGATGTTACCAACCCTGTGAAGTCCCTGAGACAAACTATGTTTTGTAAACTGTGGGCTATACAAAAAATGATTGATTGATTGATTGATTTAACAGAAAAAAACCAAAAGTATCTTGGAATGTCTTGAAATTGTACACAGTCATAGTCAACGACACCCTGAACAAGAATCCGTTGAAAATATTTGCATATCTCTTAAGGAATATTTTGAATGAATTTTTGAAAATTAGGAAAGCGATCCATGCACTTAGGCAGTGACTTAACTTTTGATGTTTTTGGTTTGTTTTTAAAGCATTAAAGCTGCAGGAGTTCATCCATGTCGCCCAGTCGCTGGAAACAAACGTTTTGACACCGTGGATCACACAGCAGTATATCAGGTGAGACGAAGGAAACGATCCATTTGCCCTGATGCACTTAGTGACTTGACTTTTTTTTCAAAAAAGACCCCAAAAGTATCTTGGAATGTCTTGAAATTGTACACAGTCATAGTCAAGCATGCCCTGAACAAGAATCCGTTGAATATATTTGCATATCTCTTGAGGAATATTTTTAATGAATTTTTGAAAATCAGGAAAGCGATCCATGCACTGAGGCAGTGACTTAACTTTTGATGTTTTTGGGTTGTTTTTAAAGAATTAAAGCTGCAGGAGTTCATCCATGTCGTCCAGTCGCTGGAAACAAACGTTTGGACACCGTGGATCACACAGCAGGATATCAGGTGAGACGAAGGAAACGATCCATTTGCCCTGATGCACTTAGTGACTTGACTTTTTTTTCAAAAAAAAACCCAAAAGTAAATTGGAATGTCTTGAAATTGTACACAGTCATAGTCAAGCATGCCCTGAACAAGAATCCGTTGAAAATATTTGCATATCTCTTAAGGAATATTTTTAATGAATTTTTGAAAATCAGGAAAGCGATCCATGCACTTAGGCAGTGACTTAACTTTTTTGTCAAAAAAGACCCCAAAAGTATCTTGGAATGTCTTGAAATTGTACACAGTCATAGTCAAGCATGCCCTGAACAAGAAACCGTTGAATATATTTGCATATCTCTTGAAGAATATTTTTAATGAACTTTTGAAAATCCGGAAAGCGATCCATGCACTTGGACATTCCAAGTATGTTGGAATGTCTTGAAATTGTACTCAGTCATAGTCAACGACGCCCTGAACAAGAATCCGTTGAAAATATTTGCATATCGCTTAAGGAATATTTTTAATGAATTTTTTAAAAAATCAGGAAAGCGATCCATGCACTTAGGCAGTGACTTAACTTTTTCGTCAAAAAAGACCCCAAAAGTATCTTGGAATGTCTTGAAATTGTACACAGTCATAGTCAAGCATGCCCTGAACAAGAATCCGTTGAATATATTTGCATATCTTTTGAAGAATATTTTTAATGAATTTTTGAAAATCCGGAAAGCGATCCATGCACTTAGGCAGTGACTTAACTTTTTCGTCAAAAAAGACCCCAAAAGTATCTTGGAATGTCTTGAAATTGTACACAGTCATAGTCAAGCATGCCCTGAACAAGAATCCGTTGAATATATTTGCATATCTCTTAAGGAATATTTTTAATGAATTTTTGAAAATGAGGAATTTCTGTGCACTTAGGCAGTGACTTAACTTTTTATTCAAAAAAGACCCCAAAAGTATCTTGGAATGTCTTGAAATTGTACTCAGTCATAGTCAACGACGCCCTGAACAAGAATCCGTTGAAAATATTTGCATATCGCTTAAGGAATATTTTTAATGAATTTTTGAAAATCAGGAAAGCGATCCATGCACTTAGGCAGTGACTTAACTTTTTCGTCAAAAAAGACCCCAAAAGTATCTTGGAATGTCTTGAAATTGTACACAGTCATAGTCAAGCATGCCCTGAACAAGAATCCGTTGAATATATTTGCATATCTCTTGAAGAATATTTTTAATGAATTTTTGAAAATCCGGAAAGCGATCCATGCACTTGGACATTCCAAGTATGTTGGAATGTCTTGAAATTGTACTCAGTCATAGTCAACGACGCCCTGAACAAGAATCAATTGAAAATACTCGCATATCTCTTAAAGAATATTTTTAATGAATTTTTGAAAATCAGGAAAGCGATCCATGCACTTAGGTAAGTGACTTAACTTTTTTGTCAAAAAAGACCCCAAAAGTATCTTGGAATGTCTTGAAATTGTACACAGTCATAGTCAAGCATGCCCTGAACAAGAATCCATTGAATATATTTGCATATCGCTTAAGGAATATTTTTAATGAATTTTTGAAAATCAGGAAAGCGATCCATGCACTTAGGCAGTGACTTAACTTTTTCGTCAAAAAAGACCCCAAAAGTATCTTGGAATGTCTTGAAATTGTACACAGTCATAGTCAAGCATGCCCTGAACAAGAATCCGTTGAATATATTTGCATATCTCTTGAAGAATATTTTTAATGAATTTTTGAAAATCCGGAAAGCGATCCATGCACTTGGACATTCCAAGTATGTTGGAATGTCTTGAAATTGTACTCAGTCATAGTCAACGACGCCCTGAACAAGAATCAATTGAAAATATTCGCATATCTCTTAAGGAATATTTTTAATGAATTTTTGAAAATCAGGAAAGCAATCCATGCACTTAGGCAGTGACTTAACTTTTTTGTGAAAAAAGACCCCAAAGGTATCTTGGAATGTCTTGAAATTGTACACAGTCATAGTCAAGCATGCCCTGAACAAGAATCCGTTGAATATATTTGCATATCTCTTGAAGAATATTTTTAATGAACTTTTGAAAATCAGGAAAGCGATCCATGCACTTGGACATTCCAAGTATGTTGGAATGTCTTGAAATTGTACTCAGTCATAGTCAACGACGCCCTGAACAAGAATCCGTTGAAAATATATGCATATCGCTTAAGGAATATTTTTAATGAATTTTTGAAAATCAGGAAAGCGATCCATGCACTTAGGCAGTGACTTAACTTTTTTGTCAAAAAAGACCCCAAAAGTATCTTGGAATGTCTTGCAATTGTACACAGTCATAGTCAAGCATGCCCTGAACAAGAATCCATTGAATATATTTGCATATCGCTTAAGGAATATTTTTAATGAATTTTTGAAAATCAGGAAAGCGATCCATGCACTTAGGCAGTGACTTAACTTTTTCGTCAAAAAAGACCCCAAAAGTATCTTGGAATGTCTTGAAATTGTACACAGTCATAGTGAAGCATGCCCTGAACAAGAATCCGTTGAATATATTTGCATATCTCTTGAAGAATATTTTTAATGAACTTTTGAAAATCAGGAAAGCGATCCATGCACTTGGACATTCCAAGTATGTTGGAATGTCTTGAAATTGTACTCAGTCATAGTCAACGACGCCCTGAACAAGAATCCGTTGAAAATATTTGCATATCGCTTAAGGAATATTTTTAATGAATTTTTGAAAATCAGGAAAGCGATCCATGCACTTAGGCAGTGACTTAACTTTTTTGTCAAAAAAGACCCCAAAAGTTTCTTGGAATGTCTTGAAATTGTACACAGTCATAGTCAAGCATGCCCTGAACAAGAATCCGTTGAATATATTTGCATATCTCTTGAAGAATATTTTTAATGAATTTTTGAAAATCCGAAAAGCGATCCATGCACTTGGACATTCCAAGTATGTTGGAATGTCTTGAAATTGTACTCAGTCATAGTCAACGACGCCCTGAACAAGAATCAATTGAAAATATTTGCATATCTCTTAAGGAATATTTTTAATGAATTTTTGAAAATGATGAAAGTCTGTGCACTTAGGCAGTGACTTAACTTTTTATTCAAAAAAGACCCCAAAAGTATCTTGGAATGTCTTGAAATTGTACACAGTCATAGTCAAGCATGCCCTGAACAAGAATCCATTGAATATATTTGCATATCTCTTGAAGAATATTTTTAATGAACTTTTGAAAATCAGGAAAGCGATCCATGCACTTGGACATTCCAAGTATGTTGGAATGTCTTGAAATTGTACTCAGTCATAGTCAACGACGCCCTGAACAAGAATCCGTTGAAAATATTTGCATATCGCTTAAGGAATATTTTTAATGAATTTTTGAAAATCAGGAAAGCGATCCATGCACTTAGGCAGTGACTTAACTTTTTCGTCAAAAAAGACCCCAAAAGTATCTTGGAATGTCTTGAAATTGTACACAGTCATAGTCAAGCATGCCCTGAACAAGAATCCGTTGAATATATTTGCATATCTCTTGAAGAATATTTTTAATGAATTTTTGAAAATCCGAAAAGCGATCCATGCACTTGGACATTCCAAGTATGTTGGAATGTCTTGAAATTGTACTCAGTCATAGTCAACGACGCCCTGAACAAGAATCAATTGAAAATATTTGCATATCTCTTAAGGAATATTTTTAATGAATTTTTGAAAATTAGGAAAGCGATCCATGCACTTAGGCAGTGACTTAACTTTTGATGTTTTTGGTTTGTTTTTAAAGCATTAAAGCTGCAGGAGTTCATCCATGTCGCCCAGTCGCTGGAAACCAACGTTTGGACACCGTGGATCACACAGCAGGATATCAGGTGAGACGAAGGAAACGATCCATTTGCCCTGATGCACTTAGTGACTTGACTTTTTTTTCAAAAAAAACCCCAAAAGTAAATTGGAATGTCTTGAAATTGTACACAGTCATAGTCAAACATGCCCTGAATAAGAATCCGTTGAATATATTTGCATATCTCTTGAAGAATATTTTTAATGAATTTTTGAAAATCCGGAAAGCGATCCATGCACTTGGACATTCCAAGTATGTTGGAATGTCTTGAAATTGTACTCAGTCATAGTCAACGACGCCCTGAACAAGAATCAATTGAAAATATTTGCATATCTCTTAAGGAATATTTTTAATGAATTTTTGAAAATCAGGAAAGCGATCCATGCACTTAGGCAGTGACTTAACTTTTTCGTCAAAAAAGACCCCAAAAGTATCTTGGAATGTCTTGAAATTGTACACAGTCATAGTCAAGCATGCCCTGAACAAGAATCCGTTGAATATATTTGCATATCTCTTGAGGAATATTTTTAATGAATTTTTGAAAATCAGGAAAGCGATCCATGCACTTAGGCAGTGACTTAACTTTTGATGTTTTTGGGTTGTTTTTAAAGAATTAAAGCTGCAGGAGTTCATCCATGTCGTCCAGTCGCTGGAAACAAACGTTTGGACACCGTGGATCACACAGCAGGATATCAGGTGAGACGAAGGAAACGATCCATTTGCCCTGATGCACTTAGTGACTTGACTTTTTTTTCAAAAAAAAACCCAAAAGTAAATTGGAATGTCTTGAAATTGTACACAGTCATAGTCAAGCATGCCCTGAACAAGAATCCGTTGAATATATTTGCATATCTCTTGAAGAATATTTTTAATGAATTTTTGAAAATCCGAAAAGCGATCCATGCACTTGGACATTCCAAGTTTGTTGGAATGTCTTGAAATTGTACTCAGTCATAGTCAACGACGCCCTGAACAAGAATCAATTGAAAATATTTGCATATCTCTTAAGGAATATTTTTAATGAATTTTTGAAAATGAGGAAAGTCTGTGCACTTAGGCAGTGACTTAACTTTTCATTCAAAAAAGACCCCAAAAGTATCTTGGAATGTCTTGAAATTGTACACAGTCATAGTCAAGCATGCCCTGAACAAGAATCCGTTAAATATATTTGCATATCTCTTGAAGAATATTTTTAATGAACTTTTGAAAATCAGGAAAGCGATCCATGCACTTGGACATTCCAAGTATGTTGGAATGTCTTGAAATTGTACTCAGTCATAGTCAACGACGCCCTGAACAAGAATCCGTTGAAAATATTTGCATATCGTTTAAGGAATATTTTTAAAGAATTTCTGAAAATCAGGAAAGCGATCCATGCACTTAGGCAGTGACTTAACTTTTTCGTCAAAAAAGACCCCAAAAGTATCTTGGAATGTCTTGAAATTGTACACAGTCATAGTCAAGCATGCCCTGAACAAGAATCCGTTGAATATATTTGCATATCTCTTGAAGAATATTTTTAATGAATTTTTGAAAATCAGGAAAGCGATCCATGCACTTGGACATTCCAAGTATGTTGGAATGTTTTGAAATTGTACTCAGTCATAGTCAACGACGCCCTGAACAAGAATCCGTTGAAAATATTTGCATATCGCTTAAGGAATATTTTTAATGAATTTTTGAAAATCAGAAAAGCGATCCATGCACTTAGGCAGTGACTTAACTTTTTTGTCAAAAAAGACCCCAAAAGTATCTTGGAATGTCTTGAAATTGTACACAGTCATAGTCAAGCATGCCCTGAACAAGAATCCGTTGAATATATTTGCATATCTCTTGAAGAATATTTTTAATGAACTTTTGAAAATCAGGAAAGCGATCCATGCACTTGGACATTCCAAGTATGTTGGAATGTCTTGAAATTGTACTCAGTCATAGTCAACGACGCCCTGAACAAGAATCAATTGAAAATATTTGCATATCTCTTAAGGAATATTTTTAATGAA